>NC_079189.1:402175969-402482592 GCF_029499605.1 Hyla sarda
TTTGCGATTTTTTTTAAGCGCAACAGTAATAGAAAAGTGTATAATAATGGGTATCATTTTAATCGTATTGACCCAGAGAATTAAAAACACACGTCATTTTTACCTTAAATTGTACGACGTGAAAACAAAACCTTCCAAAATTTGCTAAATTGCTGTTTTCTTTTTAATTTCCCCACACAAATAGTAATTTTTTGGTTGTGCCATACATTTTATGGTAAAGTGAGTGATGGCGTTACAACGGAAAACTGGTCGCGCAAAAAACAAGCCCTCATACTAGTCTGTGGATAAAAATATAAAAGAGTTATGATTTTTTGAAGGGGAGGAGGAAAAAACGAAAACGTAAAAATAAAATTGTCTTAGTCCTTAAGGTCCAAATGGGCTGAGTCCTTAAGGGGTTAAGGATTGCTTACTTTTTATTTGATATTCATCTAGAAACAGTTTTAAACTTAATTCTAGTAAAAACAATCCTTATTGTTGCATTTGAATTTCTTGAATAAAATTTTATAACAGATGCAATGATTGGGCAAACACAAATTTGACTCTTTTGTGTATTATTACTGTATTCATTCATGCTAAACGTATCACATCATCTACTTACAGAATATAGTAACTTGTTCAGGTGATAATGAGTTAATTCTCTTTACACATAGCAAGGCTTCATCACTTTAACCTCAGTCACACAAATCTCTCTAAGAACATCAGGTTGCCAGACACGCCAGACAGGGGTAACACATATTGCAGCATTTCTATATTCGGTCTGTAGAAATAACTGGGCACAAGACCCATAGACAATTGATGGCACGTACCCCTCCCTGGACTATATAACCAAAAGACATGTACAAATAGAATGGTGCAATGCGGTATGTTTGGGAAATGGCCCCATTGTTAGTTGCCTGGATAACAAAGACAACAGGTACAGTTCATAAGATATAAACCAATGTCTGCAAAAGTCAGGCTGCTGAGGAAGAAATATAGAGGTAGCTCTCGTAGTGAGGCTCTGGTTACTGAGGCTGTCCAATGTCCCTTTGCTACATATAAAATAAACCAATGTTTTAAATGGCAAATATTAGGTGGGGTGGGGGGTGGCTTGTTACAGATTTTGCCCCCTATAATGGTTTCTGTTTTTTTATTTCCCTTTGCTTTCCATGACCCATTAGTAAATTTCCATTCCATGAATTTGTTGACAATTTAGATGGAGTAATGCATTTTTTTTTTTTACCAATAGAAAAAGGAATGGGATCAACTGGTGCTGGGCCCCCTCTCCAAGGGCACCATAGCAGCCCTATGCCATACCACTAGGGTATGTATGCCCTTGCTATCTATGCTTTTTGGTTATAGAAATATGTTTTCTTCATTGTGCGTTTTAATGCCTCTTTAAATGCCTTGTTCCTAAAGCTATAAATAAAAGGATTGAGAAGAGGGGTGAGTATACTGTTTAGAAGTGCAACGACTTTGGTGGAATCTATTTTTGAATTCTTGGAGGGGTTTATGCACATGAATATACAACTCCCATAGACAATGAATACCACAGTAAGGTGGGATGCACAAGTGGAGAATGTTTTTCTTTGTCCAGCCACAGAGGAAATTCTTGTAATAGCAAATATAATGCAACCATAGGAAACCATGGAAAAGACCAATGATCCCAGCACCAAAGATGATGCCAATATAAGATCCAACATTCCTATAAGGTATGTGTCACCACATACCAGCTTCAGCAAAGGAGCAACATCACAAAAGTAATGGTCAATAACATTGGAGCCACAAAATGGCAAACGGAAAGTGAGGATGGTTTGAGAAATTGTGTCAAGAAAACCACCCAACCAGGAGCATAAAATCAGGTTCAAGCAAAGCTTTGGTTTCATGATAATTCCATATCGAAGAGGGTGACAGATAGCCACATACCGGTCAAAAGACATCATAGCCAGGAGCAAGAATTCTGTAGTGCCGAAGAGAAAGTAGACATAAGATTGTGCAAGACATCCATGAAAAGTGATAGTTTTACTTTCACTTATTAAATTGTAAACCACTTTCGGAACAATAGCTGATGTAAAACTAATGTCTAATAGGGCGAGGTTACTAAGAAAGAAATACATAGGGGTGTGAAGCTGAGCATCACTCAAGCTAACTACAATTATTGTTCCATT
Organism: Hyla sarda; assembly: GCF_029499605.1. Taxonomy (NCBI): domain Eukaryota; kingdom Metazoa; phylum Chordata; class Amphibia; order Anura; family Hylidae; genus Hyla; species Hyla sarda. The sequence continues at coordinate 402,178,114 of NC_079189.1, forward strand.
TCCCACTATAGTTATTATATAGCATACAGAGAGCACCACAGACAGCAGAATTTGTAATGGGAAGTTCAGTGGTATCCCCAGTAGTATAAATTCTGTCACTGTTGTAACATTTTTTCTGTCCATTATTGAAGAAGGTTCCTAAAAAATATAAAACCATGATACTGTTGAGCATGAGTACTAAAAAAAATCATATAAACTGTCATAAATATTTTTTTTTACAACTGTAATATTACAGGTGCTGTATTATCTCGGCTTACAGATCCAGCCGTACTTTTCCCTTAGATAAGTTAAGGAAAGAACATTTTCATGACTTTCACCACAATATACTGAAATGTTATTAGATGGGGAAGGGAGAGGTAAGTCGTAGCCAGACAGCTCTGGTGCCAACTTATCTTTCCCAGAACAATAGGATTGGGTGGAAAAATCCAACACAGTCGGGACACCATTATACACTTTAGACAGTCAGCCAAATCTGGCAAAGGCGAAGGGTTCAGCCGATCTTAATATTTGTTGCTGTAAAAAGCTGGGAATCTCACAGCATCACAAAGACAATATTTAGTTTAGAGATAAGAATGGGCACATATGTAGCTCTTCTGTTGTAAACCTATTAAAAACCTATTGGAAAGCATAACAAGGGTAAAGCTGTATTATATTTTATGGGATGTGCAGCATGGTGGTTAATGCTATTGCTTTGGGGCAGTGAGGTCCTTGGTCAAATCCAACATGGAATTTGGGCAACATCTGCATGGATTTGAGTTTCCCCATGTTTGAATATTCTTTTTATGTGCACCCTGTGAATATCCCCCATACTCCAAAACATATTGATAGATTATTTGTCGTCCTATGAAGTGTGTGTAAGTCACTGAGCTGGATCGGCAAATATATATGATAGCCCTTTTTAAAGACCTGCAAGCATTTATACATAGGCTACCTGACAGGGGTCAAGTTCTGGAAGAAAAAGTGTGGGAACTCACCAAGATTTCCACTCATAGGCTGATACTGCTAATGGAAATGGAGTTCCGGCTGTGGAAAAACTGCAGGACTTGACCCCCCCCCCCCCCCCCCCCCCCGTCCTAGCTACCATAAAGAAAAAGTTACTCCTATGTATGACCAGTTACAACTTCCCAGATTGGGAGTTTTGAAAGTAGATTGGCTGCTATCAACTGATCTCTAGGCCCGCCTACATTTATAAAAGGGTTGTCTGGATGATACAACCGCTATACATCATCCTTAAGAAATACTGTATGCTTTATGGCTGGAACTGGGACAATTATTACTGCTAACATGGAAAAGACTGGAAAATATGTAGTGAGACAGACCAAAATGTTTCATATATATGTTTTCTCATAGTACAACCTAAAGGTTAGGCAGCTGAGAAGAAGCAGTCAACACATTACAACACTTCATACAGATCCTCACACATATCATATCTTCTACATCTTCTCCTTGTAGTATTGTAACCCTGTATTGACCATGGTTATAAAAATCATTCTGTCACCAGGTTTCTTCTATCCTATTTGTATTTCTTATATCATTTTATGCAGCTGCATGAAATAACGGAAGCAATGCAAAGTTGGCATCATGGTCTGTGTCACTAGTTCACGCTGCCCTTCAGATAGGGCTAAGAACACTAGTGACAGATTCTTATTAAAGAGGTTATCAAGGATTAGAAAAACAGAGCTGATTTCTTCGAAAGACAGTTCCACACCTGTCCTCAGGTTGTGTGTGGTATTTCAGCTCAGTTCCATTGAAGTTATTTGAGCCAAGTTGTAATACCACACACAACCTGAGGATAGGTGTGGTGTTTTTTTTTTTTTTGGAAGGAATTGGTTCTGTTTTTCTATTTCTGGATAACCCCTTTAGGGATGGCATTGTACTATTTTAGCTGTAGTTGGTATAAAGGTTCCATGCTCCTAAACCAATTTCCACTTTTACACAGTTTTGGAAACTGTCACATATGAATACACTTTAACCACTTGCACAATGACCATTGGCTAATGTGTCTGTAATTAACTCAGCAAGGACATTCCAGAACACTGTGAGTCTGCAGAGTTTGCAGGAGGTCGTGCCACTTTAGTTATATAGTTAGGGTACGTTCACACATTTATATTTTGCAGCAGATTTTCAGAAATCAGAATTTTTTTTATAGTGTTGATATGTCCTCCACCCCCAAAAAATTGTATTTTCTGACCTTATTGGGGGTACCATATGTGAAGTAAAAAATATATATCTATAAGGAAACACAAAATAAAAATAAAGTAAAAACAAAGGGCCCAGATGACAACTTTTAGCTCCGCTCCCTATTTTAATTACCATATGGAGACTGCTGTAACAGAAAAGGGGCCCAATTTTTCAAAGTATGTGTTATTAAAAAAAAAAACTAATATTAAAGGGGTACTCCAATGGAAAACCTTTACATTTAAATCAGCTGGTACCAGAAAGTTAAACAGATTTGTAAATTACTTCTATTAAAAAATCCCATTCCTTCCACTACTTATTAGCTACTGTATACTACAGAGGAAGTTCTTTTCTTTTTGAATGTCCTTTCTGCCTGACCACAGTGCTCTCTGCTGACACCTCTGTCCATTTTAGGAACTGACCAGAGTAGGAGCAAATCCCCATAGCAAACCTCTCTTACCCGAGACAGTTCCTGACATGGACAGAGGTGTCAGCAGAGAGCACTTGTGGTCAGGCAGAAAGAAATTCAAAAAGAAAAGAACTTCCTGTAGATTATACACCAGCTGATGGGATTTTTTTATAGAAGTAATTTGCAAATCTGTTTAACTTTCTGGCACCAGTTGATTTAAAAGAAAATGTTTTCCAGTGCAGTACCCCTTTAAATAAAAATAAAAAAACTAAAAAATGAAGTTCAAATATCATTTGAATATCCCAATGAGAAGAAACTTTGTAGCATTTAAATCCTCACATACTAAAAAAAATGTGTCTGTGTCGGGTCATAAAGGGAAAAACTAGCCTGGCCTACAAGTGGTGCCCCCCTTACATACTTTTAACGGGCAGAGCAAAGGAGTACTGGTCTTTTATCATAATTGCACCATATATAGAAACAATAGACAATATAAAGTCATTGCATATTATAACTAGGACGCCCTGGTATTCTGAGTCCATTAGGAGCAGGGACAAACTGATACACTTTATTATGCATTGAGAAGATAACCACGAAAATGTTGGGGGTAAGGCGAGGGGGGTGTTTGTTGGGTGTTGGGATTTATTATGTTGTTTATAAAAAAAAAAAGTCATGTTTTATGCACTACCCCTCAGCCCCTGTATTAGACATACCTAGTGTGACCATGTTACCTGGAGTATTCATTAATCTCTGTAACTAGTTCTATAGAATTTGACTAACTCTGTCTGTGAAAAAGGTGTTTGAAGTGAATACTATGGAATGACTTTATATGAATTTTTAGAACTTTCAGAAGAAACTGTGACTTTTTATGTTCATAATATTTTTTTTTTTATGCACCAGAAAATAAATAGTTACCAAATGCCCATAAAACTCTACTTTTCATGCATTGCTAAATATATATTATAAGAACTGGTGTAGACTTACTGTATTAAATATAAAACATATTACATAGGGGAAAAAAAGGAAATATCTAATTGTTGTAGAATTCAATTTACCTTTATTCCTGATTGGTGTCATAGATTCACCTACAGAAATGTGTCCAGTCCTTATATAGATGTCCTGTACTATGTGGGGTAAGGGAAGTCACCTCCTCCTGGCTCTGTGAAATATTATAGTATTTTTATAATGGGCAAGATAACAAATAGTTTTCACATTGCCCATGGGGCAATGATATCATATGTTGATTTTACTAGGTAGAATAGTTCACAGCTTTAAAAACTTTACAAAACTGTTTCTTACAAACAGAGTTAGTGTCAAATATTATTCATTTGCATAATAATGGCAAAACATCCAATACTGTTATAGAAAAGCTGGCCCTTGATAAAGCAATGGGTGAGGAATGGACAAAGGGGCACATTTATTTTATTAAACATAAAGTAAACTCTTAATTGAAAGAGTTTTTCTACCACCAAAACTCCTCACCTATTATTTACAGTGTCCTACTGCTTATTGATGGGTGTCCCTCCTACTGCTGGCCCCCCCACAGACCATGAGGAAAGGGTCCTGTTTCCTGTCAGAAATGCGTGCTGCCACCATATGTAACTATGCAGTGCTTGGCTACATTCATCTGATCTCTGTTCTATTGAAAGTGGTCACACAGGACCCAATTTTCGTGATTGTTGGGGGTCCCAGTGGTCAGAGCCTCACCAATCAGATATTTTATACCTATACAGCAGATAGTTCATGAGTGTTTTTGGTGAAAAATTGGTGTGCCACCTGTCTAGCCCAAAAAGACAGTGAAAAAGACTGCACTGGTTAGCAGTGCATATTATCTACTGTTCTGGGAGAATGAAGTAACATTATAAAAAAAATCCTTTTTTAAATATTTTAAGTGCACCTGTCATTATCTAAAACGTTTTATATAATGTAGGTAAAACCATTATATGCATATTTGTAATATATAAAGGTTAAACAATTTGCATATTCTTGGGTAAAAAAAAACAAATACTGTCCCTGTAGCTATTGCCTGTGTGCCTCTGTAAGGAGACAAAGTACAGGAAGTGAGGGCAAGAAAAGCAGGGCTCTGTGCAGGCTCCTGGCTTGTCAATCATCAGGCTGTGTTAGTTGGGAGGGTGTTGCAAAGCCTCACTGCACAGAGCCCTGCTTGTCCTCAGTGTACAGAGCCCTGCTTGTCCTCAGTGTACAAAGCCCTGCTTGTCCTCAGTGCATAGAGCCGTGCTTGTCCTCAGTGTACAGAGCCCTGCTTGTCATCAGTGTACAGAGCCCTGCTTGTCCTCAGTGTACAGAGCCCTGCTTGTCCTCAGTGTACAGAGCCCTGCTTGTCCTCACTGCAAAGAACCCCACTTGTCCTCAGTGTACAGAGCCCTTCTTGTACTCACTGCACAGAGCCATGCTTGTCCTCACTGCACAAAGCCCTGTTTGTTCTCAGTGCACAGAGCCTTGCTTGTCCTCACTGCACAGAGCGCTGCTTGTCCTCAGTGCACAGAGCCCTGCTTGTCCTCACTTTAAAGAGCCCTGCTTGTCCTCAGTGTACAGAGCCCTGCTTATCCTCAATGTACAGAGCCCTGCTTGTCCTCACTGCACAGATCCCTGCTTGTCCTCACTGCACAGAGCCCTGCTTGTCCTCAGTGTACAGAGCCCTGCTTGTCCTCAGTGCACAGAGCCCTGCTTGTCCTCAGTGTACAGAGCACTGCTTGTCCTCAGTGTACAGAGCCCTGCTTGTCCTCACTGTACAGAGCCCTGCTTGTCCTCAGTGTACAGAGCCCTTCTTGTACTCACTGCACAGAGCCATGCTTGTCCTCACTGCACAGAGCCCTGTTTGTTCTCAGTGCACAGAGCCTTGCTTGTCCTCACTGCACAGAGCGCTGCTTGTCCTCAGTGCACAGAGCCCTGCTTGTCCTCACTTTAAAGAGCCCTGCTTGTCCTCAGTGTACAGAGCCCTGCTTATCCTCAATGTACAGAGCCCTGCTTGTCCTCAGTGTACAGAGCCCTTCTTGTCCTCACTGCACAGAGCCATGCTTGTCCTCACTGCACAGAGCCCTGTTTGTTCTCAGTGCACAGAGCCTTGCTTGTCCTCACTGCACAGAGCGCTGCTTGTCCTCAGTGCACAGAGCCCTGCTTGTCCTCACTTTAAAGAGCCCTGCTTGTCCTCAGTGTACAGAGCCCTGCTTATCCTCAATGTACAGAGCCCTGCTTGTCCTCACTGCACAGATCCCTGCTTGTCCTCACTGCACAGAGCCATGCTTGTCCTCAATGCACAGAGCCCTGTTTGTTCTCAGTGCACAGAGCGTTGCTTGTCCTCACTGCACAGAGCGCTGCTTGTCCTCAGTGCACAGAGCCCTGCTTGTCCTCACTTTAAATAGCCCTGCTTGTCCTCAGTGTACAGAGCCCTGCTTATCCTCAATGTACAGAGCCCTGCTTGTCCTCACTGCACAGATCCCTGCTTGTCCTCACTGCACAGAGCCCTGCCTGTCCTCAGTGTACAGAGCCCTGCTTGTCCTCAGTGCACAGAGCCCTGCTTGTCCTCAGTGTACAGAGCACTGCTTGTCCTCAGTGCATAAAACCCTGCTTGTCCTCACTGCACAGAGCCCTGCTTGTCCTCAGTGCACAGAGCCCTGCTTATCCTGAGCCTACAGAGCCCTGCTTGTCCTCAGTGTACAGAGCCCTGCTTGTCCTCACTGCACAGATCTCTGCTTGTCCACAGTGCACAGAGCCCTGCTTGTCCTCAGCCTACAGAGCCCTGCTTGTCCTCAGTGTACAGAGCCCTGCTTGTCCTCACTGTACAGAGCCCTGCTTGTCCTCAGTGTACAGAGCCCTTCTTGTCCTCAGTGTACAGAGCCCTGCTTGTCCTCAGCGTACAGAGCCCCGTTGTCCTCAGTGTACAGAGCCCTGCTTGTCCTCAGTGTACAGAGCCCTGCTTGTCCTCAGTGAACAGAGCCCTGCTTGTCTTCAGTGCACAGAGCCCTGCTTGTCTTCAGTGAACAGAGCCCTGCTTGTTCTCAGTGCACAGAACCCTGCTTGTCCTCAGTGTACAGAGCCCGGCTTGCCCTCAGTCTACAGAGCCCCACTTGTCCTCAGTGTTCAGAGCCCTGCTTGTCCACCCACACTTCCTGTATTTGGTATCTTCACACAGAAACACAGGCAATAGCTGCAGGGACATAAATATACACATTTTTGATCAATGTATATTACAAATATACATATAATGTTATTTTCTACATTTTATATAAAGTTTTTTCTAATTTAAGTTACATTTTAAGAATTGTATGATTTATGATGTTTTTTTTATAATTTCATCCAAGTGATGCACATTATAAAATTCCAACCACCTGCAGACAACACTAGATGGAGCTTTATGCATACAGATTAATACAGATTTTATAAAACAATTGTATAAATCAGTAAGCAGTGCACACTATTATTATTCTGCATGTAAAATGATGAATAGGATTTAAGAATGTCATATACATGAATAATCAGTATACATTCGTGGCAAAAAGATTTGAGATTGACACACATTTTGGTTTTCACAAAGTTTCCTGCTTTAATGATTTTTGATTTTAAGTCAAATGTTTCTGTGGTATATGAAAGTACAATTATGAGGATTTCATTTTGACCTTTTATTGACAAATACACTGCTCAAAAAAATAAAGCAAAGGAATAGAGAGGGCGCTACCTAGCGCATTACCACTAAAAACCAGCGTGAACAGAGGTAATTACAATGCTCACCCAGAATGTTACACTCGCCAAGTGTAACAATGGAAACGAACTTGTATGTAAGTATGCCGGCAGCCGGTCCACCTTCGGAAAGATGCACAAAGAAACAAGGAGCATGATGGGTGATTAAAGTTGATTTTACCCTCCGAGTGTGTCCAGCGCCTCCTGATGTCCGCCACCTCCTTGGAGGCTTCTTGTTTCTTTGTGCAAAAAAATAAAGGGAACACTAAGATAACACATCCTAGATCTGAATGAATGAACTAATCGTATTAAATATTTTCATCTTTACATAGTTGAATGTGCAGACAACAAAATCCCATTAAAAATTATCAATGGAAATCAAACTTATCAACCCATGGAGGTATGGATATGGAGTCACACTCAAAATCAAAGTGGAAAACCACACTACAGGCTGATCCAACTTTGATGTAATGTCCTTAAAACAAGTCAAAATGAGGCTAGGTAGTGTGTGTGACCTCCACGTGCCCGTAGGACCTCCCTACAATGCCTGGGCATTCTCCTGATGAGGTGGCAAATGGTCTCCTGAGGGATTTCCTCCCAGACCTGGACTAAAGCATCCGCCAACTCCTGGACAGTCTGTGGGGCAATGTGGCGTTGGTGGATGGTGCGAGACATGATGTCCCAGATGTGCTCAATCGGGTTCAGGTCCTGAGAACGGGCAGGCCAGTCCATAGCATCAATGCCTTCCTCTTGCAGGAACTGCTGACACACTCCAGCCACATGAGGTCTAGCATTGTCTTGAATTAGGAGGAACCCAGGTCCAACCGCACCAGCATATGGTCTCACAAGGGGTCTGAGAATCTCATCTAGGTACCTAATGGCAGTCAGGATTCCTCTGGCAAGCACATGGAGGGCTGTGGAGTACCCCTCTAAGTGTCACACAGTAATGAACATGCTTACTAAGCGTCTGTGCTTGTGTTCATGGTAAATGGCTGTATTCTGTGTCCCCCATCAGGCTGCTGGCTTGTTTTTGGAAACAGCCTACTTCATGTTTCTGTGGCCTCCCCCAGACTACAATCCCCAGGATTTGATCACATGACTCGCCCGACATCACCTGGCTCACAAGCTGTGGTTCTGTGTGATGACAAATGTATGCACATGTGCGCTGGTAACATCATCAGGTGGACTGGCTTCACACACAACAGACAAAGCAGCCAAGCCCTCTTTCAGCTTGTGACTTGTGATGCATTATCTTGGGCCACACAGCAAGCTGGGAAAAGTCAGAGACAATACTCATTTTATAGGCTGCAAAAATTTACTTCCAGGGAAAAGAAAGACAAAGAAATTCAATACCAGCCACGAAATACAGGTAAGCAAAGTATATTAGTAACTAGACTAACTTTGCTGCCCCTGTCTTACATTCAAAGAACCAAAAATTCCGTAATACCCCTTTAAGCTAGTCATCCTGGCATACTATTTCAGGTTCTCTGCCAAATCTTGACTGATGGCATCCCATCAGTGCTTGGAATCACAATTTCTGCATCTTTGTTTGTCCACCCATATTTTGTGGATTGATCACAGGTTCACAATTGTATTGAGATCTGAGGAGTTTCCTAGCCGTAGACCCAACATTTCACTGTTTTGCTCTCCAAGCAACATAGTTATCATATTTGCCTTGTAAGGCTGGGTTCACATATGTCCATCATCCGGCATAGGGGAACTTAGCCTAAATCTCGACGCAACTGATGTCACAACTGATGACATCTTGTCATCAGTTGTATGGCATCCGACCTCCATTTTTCCGGGCAACCGACAGGGGAACGCCGCAAACTGCGTTTCCCTGTCCGGTGCCCCCTGCATTTCCAATCATCCGATGTCAAAATTGAGACGCTGGATGATTGTGCACTGTCCCATTAAAATAATTGGGATCAGTTCTAGCATCAGTTTCCCTCTGGTGTACGCCAGAGGGAAACTGCCAGAGGCATATATGTGAACCCAGCCTTACACGGTGCTCCATCATGCTGAAAAAAAGCATTGTTCTTCACCAGAGAAGTTGCTTTTGTTTAATTGTACTTCAGTATACCATAGAATCATCTGACTAAAAGATATAAAACACCGAAGCAGCAAACATAGAGCAAACCTAAATTTATGTGCATTTTTTGGCAGTGATTTCCGGTAGTTACAGTGTCCCCTATCCATAGGTCTTGATTGTGGGATAACACATTTTGGGCCAAGCCTCGTTAATGTACAGTATTGGGATGGTGCAGGTGCAGGAGCAGCACCCTTTCCATCTACAGTGGGTGTCAGCTGTAATTTACAGATCACACACTGCTCTGCTGCAATGGCTGGGATCAGAGATAACTCTACTGTAGCAATTTTACCCCACTATCACCACATCAGCACAAAAAAGGGTTTTCTTGGTATCCAGGTCTCAATGAAGGTCCTTGGTCTGCTCTCTTTGTACTCCCATTTGGCTCTGAAAGGGGCAAGGTTTAATAAGACACCTGTTAGTGTTACATTGACATTCAAATCCAATATTACAGTATTACAGGTGAAATGCAACCTGGGGTCAGTGTTCACTGAAGGCTTCAATACTCTTCAGTATAATGCACCATCTATAGGGACTGTAGCAAGGAAAAAAAAGTACCACTGAGACCTCCTAGATGCTTGGTCATAAGGGGGATGTCACGATTCGGCTGGCAGGAGGTGGATCCTCTGTGCCAGAGAGGGATTGGCGTGGACCGTGCTAGTGGACCGGTTCTAAGCTGCTACTGGTTTTCACCAGAGCCCGCCGCAAAGCGGGATGGTCTTGCAGCGGCGGTAGCAACCAGGTCGTATCCACTAGCAACGGCTCAACCTCTCTGACTGCCGAAGATAGGCGCGGTACAAGGGAGTAGACAAGAGCAAGGTCGGACGTAGCAGAAGGTCGGGGCAGGCAGCAAGGATCGTAGTCAGGGGCAACGGCAGGAGGTCTGGAACACAGGCTAGGAACACACTGGGAAACGCTTTCACTGGCACGATGGCAACAAGATCCGGCAAGGAAGGGAAGGGGAAGTGAGGTTAAATAAGGAAGTGCACAGGTGAATGAACTAATTAAGCCAACTGCGCCAATCAGCGGCGCAGTGGCCCTTTAAATCGTAGAGACCCGGCGCGCGCGCGCCCTAAGGAGCGGGGCCGCGCGCGCCGGGACAGGACCGACAGAGAGCGAGTCAGGTACGGGAGCCGGGGTGCGCATCGCGAGCGGGCGCCACCCGCATCGCGAATCGCATCCCGGCTGGGAGAGGTATCGCAGCGCACCCGGTCAGCAGGTCTGACCGGGGCGCTGCGATTGCGAGGATGTTGCGAGCGCTCCGGGGAGGAGCGGGGACCCGGAGCGCTCGGCGTAACAGTACCCCCCCCCTTGGGTCTCCCCCTCTTCTTGGAGCCTGAGAACCTGAGGACCAGACTTTTGTCTAGGATGCTGTCCTCAGGTTCCCAGGATCTCTCTTCAGGACCACAGCCCTCCCAATCTACCAAAAAAAGTCTTTTTCCTCTGACCGTCTTGGAGGCCAGTATCTCCTTTACGGAGAAGATGTCAGAAGAACCGGAAACAGGAGTGGGAGAAACAAGTTTGGGAGAGAAACGGTTGATGATGAGTGGTTTAAGGAGAGAGACATGGAAGGCATTGGGAATACGAAGAGAAGGAGGAAGAAGGAGTTTGTAAGAGACAGGATTAATCTGGCACAAGACTTTGAAAGGACCAAGATAGCGTGGTCCCAGTTTGTAACTGGGGACACGAAAGCGGACATATTTAGCGGAGAGCCATACCTTGTCTCCGGGAGCAAAGATGGGGGGAGCTCTTCTTTTCTTATCGGCAAACTTTTTCATGCGAGATGAAGCCTGTAAAAGAGAATTTTGGGTCTCTTTCCATATGGTGGAAAGATCACGAGTCACTTCATCTACAGCGGGCAAACCAGAGGACAAGGGAATAGGGAGGGGGGGAAGAGGGTGACGGCCGTACACCACGAAAAATAACACATTTTGGGCCAAGCCTCGTTAATGTACAGTATTGGGATGGTGCAGGTGCAGGAGCAGCACCCTTTCCATCTACAGTGGGTGTCAGCTGTAATTTACAGATCACACACTGCTCTGCTGCAATGGCTGGGATCAGAGATAACTCTACTGTAGCAATTTTACCCCACTATCACCACATCAGCACAAAAAAGGGTTTTCTTGGTATCCAGGTCTCAATGAAGGTCCTTGGTCTGCTCTCTTTGTACTCCCATTTGGCTCTGAAAGGGGCAAGGTTTAATAAGACACCTGTTAGTGTTACATTGACATTCAAATCCAATATTACAGTATTACAGGTGAAATGCAACCTGGGGTCAGTGTTCACTGAAGGCTTCAATACTCTTCAGTATAATGCACCATCTATAGGGACTGTAGCAAGGAAAAAAAAGTACCACTGAGACCTCCTAGATGCTTGGTCATAAGGGGGATGTCACGATTCGGCTGGCAGGAGGTGGATCCTCTGTGCCAGAGAGGGATTGGCGTGGACCGTGCTAGTGGACCGGTTCTAAGCTGCTACTGGTTTTCACCAGAGCCCGCCGCAAAGCGGGATGGTCTTGCAGCGGCGGTAGCAACCAGGTCGTATCCACTAGCAACGGCTCAACCTCTCTGACTGCCGAAGATAGGCGCGGTACAAGGGAGTAGACAAGAGCAAGGTCGGACGTAGCAGAAGGTCGGGGCAGGCAGCAAGGATCGTAGTCAGGGGCAACGGCAGGAGGTCTGGAACACAGGCTAGGAACACACTGGGAAACGCTTTCACTGGCACGATGGCAACAAGATCCGGCAAGGAAGGGAAGGGGAAGTGAGGTTAAATAAGGAAGTGCACAGGTGAATGAACTAATTAAGCCAACTGCGCCAATCAGCGGCGCAGTGGCCCTTTAAATCGTAGAGACCCGGCGCGCGCGCGCCCTAAGGAGCGGGGCCGCGCGCGCCGGGACAGGACCGACAGAGAGCGAGTCAGGTACGGGAGCCGGGGTGCGCATCGCGAGCGGGCGCCACCCGCATCGCGAATCGCATCCCGGCTGGGAGAGGTATCGCAGCGCACCCGGTCAGCAGGTCTGACCGGGGCGCTGCGATTGCGAGGATGTTGCGAGCGCTCCGGGGAGGAGCGGGGACCCGGAGCGCTCGGCGTAACAGTACCCCCCCCCTTGGGTCTCCCCCTCTTCTTGGAGCCTGAGAACCTGAGGACCAGACTTTTGTCTAGGATGTTGTCCTCAGGTTCCCAGGATCTCTCTTCAGGACCACAGCCCTCCCAATCTACCAAAAAAAGTCTTTTTCCTCTGACCGTCTTGGAGGCCAGTATCTCCTTTACGGAGAAGATGTCAGAAGAACCGGAAACAGGAGTGGGAGAAACAAGTTTGGGAGAGAAACGGTTGATGATGAGTGGTTTAAGGAGAGAGACATGGAAGGCATTGGGAATACGAAGAGAAGGAGGAAGAAGGAGTTTGTAAGAGACAGGATTAATCTGGCACAAGACTTTGAAAGGACCAAGATAGCGTGGTCCCAGTTTGTAACTGGGGACACGAAAGCGGACATATTTAGCGGAGAGCCATACCTTGTCTCCGGGAGCAAAGATGGGGGGAGCTCTTCTTTTCTTATCGGCAAACTTTTTCATGCGAGATGAAGCCTGTAAAAGAGAATTTTGGGTCTCTTTCCATATGGTGGAAAGATCACGAGTCACTTCATCTACAGCGGGCAAACCAGAGGACAAGGGAATAGGGAGGGGGGGAAGAGGGTGACGGCCGTACACCACGAAAAATGGGGATTTAGCAGAAGATTCAGAGACTCTAAAGTTGTACGAGAATTCGGCCCAAGGTAGAAGATCTGCCCAGTCATCCTGGCGGGAGGAAACAAAATGCCGTAAATAGTCACCCAGGACCTGGTTAATTCTTTCTACTTGCCCATTGGATTGAGGATGATAAGCAGAAGAGAAGTTTAATTTAATCTTGAGTTGTTTACAGAGAGCCCTCCAGAATTTTGACACGAATTGGACACTTCTATCCGAGACAATCTGCGTGGGCAAACCGTGAAGACGAAAAATGTGTACAAAAAATTGTTTTGCCAACTGAGGCGCTGAAGGAAGACCAGGAAGAGGAATAAAATGTGCCATCTTGGAAAATCGATCAACGACCACCCAAACAACAGTGTTGCCACGGGATGGGGGTAGGTCTGTAATAAAGTCCATACCAATCAGAGACCAAGGCTGTTCGGGGACAGGCAGAGGGTGAAGGAGACCAGCAGGCTTCTGGCGAGGAGTCTTATCCCGGGCACAGACAGTACAGGCCCGCACAAAATCAACAACATCTGTTTCCAGAGTCGGCCACCAATAGAAACGAGAGATGAGTTGCAAGGACTTTTTGATGCCCGCATGGCCTGCGAGGTGGGAGGAGTGACCCCATTTGAGAATCCCGAGACGCTGGCGTGGAGAAACGAAGGTCTTCCCTGGAGGAGTTTGCCTGATGGAGGCTGGAGAAGAGGAGATCAGACAGTCAGGAGGAATGATGTGTTGCGGAGAGACCTCTACTTCCGAGGCATCCGAGGAACGAGAGAGAGCATCGGCCCTAATGTTCTTGTCGGCAGGGCGAAAATGAATTTCAAAGTTAAAACGGGCAAAGAACAACGACCACCTGGCCTGGCGAGGATTCAGCCGTTGGGCAGACTGGAGATAGGAGAGATTCTTGTGATCGGTGAAAATGATAACTGGAAATTTTGATCCCTCCAGCAGATGCCTCCATTCCTCAAGTGCCAATTTAATGGCCAGTAGTTCTCGATCCCCGATGGAGTAGTTCCTCTCCGCCGGAGAGAAGGTCCTAGAAAAAAAACCACAAGTAACAGCATGCCCGGAAGAATTTTTTTGTAGAAGGACTGCTGCAGCTCCCACTGAGGAGGCATCAACCTCCAATAGGAAGGGTTTAGATGGGTCAGGTCTGGAGAGCACGGGAGCAGAAGAAAAGGCAGACTTGAGCCGTTTAAATGCGTCTTCCGCTTGGGGAGACCAGGACTTAGGATTGGCATTCTTCTTGGTTAAAGCCACGATAGGAGCCACAATAGTGGAAAAATGTGGAATGAATTGTCTGTAATAATTGGCGAACCCCAAAAAACGTTGGATAGCACGGAGTCCGGAGGGGCGTGGCCAATCTAAGACGGCAGAGAGTTTATCTGGGTCCATTTGTAGTCCCTGGCCAGAGACCAAGTATCCTAGGAAAGGAAGAGATTGACATTCAAACAGACATTTCTCCATTTTGGCATAAAGTTGATTGTCTCGAAGTCTCTGAAGAACCATGCGGACATGCTGGCGATGTTCTTCTAAGTTGGCAGAAAAAATCAGAATATCGTCCAGATACACAACAACACAGGAATATAAGAGATCACGAAAAATTTCATTAACAAAGTCTTGGAAGACGGCAGGGGCGTTGCACAGGCCAAAGGGCATGACCAGATACTCAAAGTGTCCATCTCTGGTGTTAAATGCAGTTTTCCATTCGTCCCCCTCCCTGATGCGGATGAGATTATATGCACCTCTTAAGTCCAGTTTGGTAAAGATGTGGGCACCTTGAAGGCGATCAAAGAGTTCAGAGATAAGAGGTAGGGGGTAGCGGTTCTTTACCGTGATTTTATTAAGTCCGCGGTAATCAATGCAAGGACGTAGGGAGCCATCTTTTTTGGACACAAAGAAAAATCCAGCTCCGGCAGGAGAGGAGGATTTGCGGATAAACCCCTTTTTTAAATTTTCCTGGATGTATTCAGACATAGCAAGAGTCTCTGGGGCGGACAGAGGATAAATTCTGCCCCGGGGTGGAGTAGTGCCCGGGAGGAGGTCAATAGGACAGTCAAAAGGCCTGTGAGGGGGTAAAGTCTCAGCTTGCTTTTTGCAAAATACGTCAGCATAGTCCATATAAGCCTTAGGGAGACCGGTTACAGGGGGAACCACAGGGTCACGGCAGGGAGTACTGGGAACCGGTTTAAGACAGTCCTTGAAACAAGAAGTACCCCAGCTCTTGATCTCTCCTGTGGACCAATCAAGGGTTGGGGAATGGCGTTGAAGCCACGGTAGTCCAAGGAGAATTTCGGAAGTGCAATTGGAGAGGACCAAAAACTCAATTTTTTCGTGATGAGGTCCGATGCACATTAGGAGGGGTTCCGTGCGGTAATGCACGGCACAGTCCAATCTTTCATTGTTAACACAATTGATGTAGAGGGGTCTGGCGAGACTGGTCACTGGGATGTTGAACCTGTTGATGAGAGAGGCCAAAATAAAATTTCCTGCAGATCCGGAATCCAAGAAGGCCTTAGTGGAGAAGGAGAAGGTAGAGGCAGATATCCGCACAGGCACAGTAAGGCGTGGAGAAGCAGAGTTGACATCAAGAACTGTCTCACCTTTGTGCGGAGTCAGCGTACGTCTTTCCAGGCGGGGAGGACGGATAGGACAATCCTTCAGGAAGTGTTCGGTACCGGCACAGTACAGGCAAAGATTCTCCATGCGGCGTCGTGTCCTGAGGTGTCAAGCGAGACCGGTCAACTTGCATAGCCTCCACGGCGGGAGGCACAGGAACGGATTGCAGAGGACCAGAGGAGAGAGGAGCCGGGGAGAAAAAACGCCTCGTGCGAACAAAGTCCATATCCTGGCGGAGCTCCTGACGCCTTTCGGAAAAACGCATGTCAATGCGAGTGGCAAGATGAATGAGTTCATGCAGGTTAGCAGGAATTTCTCGTGCGGCCAGAACATCTTTAATGTTGCTGGATAGGCCTTTTTTAAAGGACGCGCAGAGGGCCTCATTATTCCAGGATAATTCGGAAGCAAGAGTACGGAATTGGATGGCGTACTCGCCAACGGAAGAATTACCCTGGACCAGGTTCAGCAGGGCAGTCTCAGCAGAAGAGGCTCGGGCAGGTTCCTCAAAGACAGTTCGAATTTCCGAGAAGGAGTGTACAGAGGCAGTGACGGGGTCATTGCGGTCCCAGAGCGGTGTGGCCCATGACAGAGCTTTCCCAGACAGAAGGCTGACTACGAAAGCCACCTTAGACCTTTCAGTAGGAAACTGGTCCGACATCATCTCCAAGTGCAGGGAACATTGTGAAAGAAAGCCACGGCAAAACTTAGAGTCCCCATCAAATTTATCCGGCAAGGAAAGTCGTAGGCCGGAAGCGGCCACTCGCTGCGGAGGAGGTGCAGGAGCTGGCGGAGGAGATGATTGCTGAAGCTGTGGTAGTAGCTGCTGTAGCATCACGGTCAGTTGAGACAGCTGGTGGCCTTGTTGCGCTATCTGTTGCGACTGCTGGGCGACCACCGTGGTGAGGTCGGCGACAACTGGCAGTGGAACTTCAGCGGGATCCATGGCCGGATCTACTGTCACGATTCGGCTGGCAGGAGGTGGATCCTCTGTGCCAGAGAGGGATTGGCGTGGACCGTGCTAGTGGACCGGTTCTAAGCTGCTACTGGTTTTCACCAGAGCCCGCTGTGTCTTGCAGCGGCGGTAGCAACCAGGTCGTATCCACTAGCAACGGCTCAACCTCTCTGACTGCCGAAGATAGGCGCGGTACAAGGGAGTAGACAAGAGCAAGGTCGGACGTAGCAGAAGGTCGGGGCAGGCAGCAAGGATCGTAGTCAGGGGCAACGGCAGGAGGTCTGGAACACAGGCTAGGAACACACTGGGAAACGCTTTCACTGGCACGATGGCAACAAGATCCGGCAAGGAAGGGAAGGGGAAGTGAGGTTAAATAGGGAAGTGCACAGGTGAATGAACTAATTAAGCCAACTGCGCCAATCAGCGGCGCAGTGGCCCTTTAAATCGTAGAGACCCGGCGCGCGCGCGCCCTAAGGAGCGGGGCCGCGCGCGCTGGGACAGGACCGACGGAGAGCGAGTCAGGTACGGGAGCCGGGGTGCGCATCGCGAGCGGGCGCCACCCGCATCGCGAATCGCATCCCGGCTGGGAGAGGTATCGCAGCGCACCCGGTCAGCAGGTCTGACCGGGGCGCTGCGATTGCGAGGATGTTGCGAGCGCTCCGGGGAGGAGCGGGGACCCGGAGCGCTCGGCGTAACAGGGGATTGCGGGCATGCTCTAGATAAAGCCAGCTTTAATTGGCGTAATGTGCATTGGCATATGATCTCTATTTTTTTCTTGTCTAAGTGCTTAAAATCTTTTAATAACAACACAAAGAACTCTAACAGCTGTTCTTACGGCTCAGCACATCAAGAACCATAAAGGCCATTCTTAAGACACAGTAATAACGCTGCTAAGCATCTAGGAGGTCTCAGTGGTACTTTTTTTCCTTGCTACAGTCCCTTTTGGTTAAATTGAGGTCTGTGGCAGATTTTCCACTGCGGAAAGACTACTGCCAAAAATTTGTCGCAGAGACCCAATCCCATTCTAACTTGCAGCAGGAAACCCGTTTGCAAACAAATCCGCCTGTGTGAACACACCCCTCTCACTCACACACCTCCTCTGATTTTCTATTTTTCTAAGTTTTTTATACTATCCTTTTATTATTTTATTTGTTTAAACTACCATCTGGTACAGCTACAAGGGCCCAGTGGTTTTTCCTGGTACCTCTTTAGAAATAATTATTTTTAAAAAATGTTATCGCACCTATTTATCTACCGTATTTTTCGCCGTATAAGACGCACTTTTTCTTCCCCAAAACTGGGGGGGAAAAGTCGGTGCATCTTATACGGCGAATACACCCCTATCACGGCGGTCCCTGCGGCCATCAACGGCCGGGACCCGCGGCTAATACAGGACATCACCGATCGCGGTGATGCCCTGTATTAACCATTCAGACGCGGCGATCAAAGCTGACCGCCATGTCTGAAGGGAAAGTGACACTAACCCAGCTGTTCATTCGGGCTGTTCGGGACCACCGCTATTTCACCGCGGCGGTCCCGAACAGCCCGACTGAATAGCCGGGTTAGTGCTTACAAGACACCGGGAGGGACCTTACCTGCCTCCTCGGTGTCTTCTCCGTTCAGGGATCCCCTGTATGGCTGGTGCTCTCCTTCCTCATCATCACGTCGTCGCGTACGTGAGTCGGCGTGCGTAATGACGTGATGGCGGCGACGGAGAGCGAGGATACCCGACCGGTTGCAGAGATGTTCCGGAGCGACGGGGACACCACGACAGCGATGGAGCGACATCCAGGGCAGTAGTGACGGGTCCGGAGCGGCGGGGACACGTGAGTTTTACCTCCTATGCAGTGGTCTTCAATCTGCGGACCTCCAGATGTTGCAAAACTACAACTCCCAGCATGCCCGGACAGCCAACGGCTATTGGGTTCAAAATCTTTATTTTTTTAGATTTTGCACCTATAAATTGGGTGCGTCTTATACGCCGATGCGTCCTATAGGACGAAAAATACGGCATTTCATTTATTTTTATTTGAAGACAAACTTGATGATTTTTTTTTATTTTAACATATTACATACTACCCACCATGTGAAGTCTCTCATCCATTATATCTGCCCACAAATGTGAAAATTAGGGACAGTGAGGCCCACTGACATATGGATTATAGGTAGTTGTAGTGACAATCTCTGCACATAACTATTAATGCTAGATAGTACATGTAGTGCCCTCTCTATGATTATTTTAAGTTAGGGACAGGGATCCCATCTTTAGAATATATAGACACAGGAATTCAATAAAAATAACATTTGTTCAATATCTTATTTATCTTATTATAAAATATCACATTTATTTATCATCAAACAAAATAGAAATTTGTATAGGAAATAATGAAAGCTACGTTTTATTTCACACTTCTTTTTCCTACCATCTCCTTAGTGTAACAAAAAAGTTTTATTTATCTCCCCCAGGTATTATTTATCTCCTCCACTCTACTACACTTCAAGTTTCCTGTAATAACAGTTTTTATTATAATTGCCATCCCCTTAATTACACTTGGCAGCCTGTGCTGTAAATTCACACTTTATATTATAGATTGTATACTTTGTATGAATTCACAAGTAAGCTTTAATAAATCTCAAAGAGACTGAAAGCTATCCAAAGATAAGGAACATTATCAAAATTTGTCCAATTAACCCATTTAACACTTTACAATTATGAACTGAAAGTTTAGGATCTGTAAGGCTGGGTTCACATATTTCCGGCATCCGGTACACATGAACTCCGCCTAAATCTCGACGCAACTGATGTCACAACTGATGACAAGTTGCATCAGTTGTCATCAGTTGTGTAGCACTCTGCATCCATAGTTTCTGAACACCAGACATCTGCTTGCTGTGTTCCCCTGTCCGGTGCTGCTCTGGCAAGTCCAACCATCCGGTGTCCAAATTTAGACACTGGATAAATGTGAACTGTCCGATTCAAATGCAAGGGATCAGTTATAGCATCTAAAAAGCACTAGAAGGAAAATATGACTGATGCCTGACATCTGTAAGGCTGGGTTCACATATATCAGGCGTTCGGCACAGAGGGCATCGGACTTGCTGTGTTCCCCTGTCTGCTGTGCAAAAACAATTGACACCGGATGCAATACAACTGATGACAACTTTTCATCAGTGTAGCATCAGTTGCGTCTAGATTTAGGCTGAGTTGACCTATGCCGGATGCTGGACATATGTGAACCCAGCCTAAACTAGCCCTCAGAACTGTAGAGGGTATAGCATTTTTTTTACAGGGAGGCTGGTTGTACTACCCATAGCATTTTAGGAGCAGGTGAAGAAAGAATGGAGCTATTTTGGGCCTTGAGGACACAAGAGAAGATTTATCACTGATATTAGAGCTTTTTTTTTTTCAATGGACACACAAAACATTGCACGTGCGCCTTAGCAACTTTTTTTGCAACTTTTGTGGGCATGCAAAAAGTTTCAAATAGCCTTACCTAAGCAACTTTCAGTTTTAACTTTTCAGTGGTCATGAATTTATTAAGTGTAAATGTTGCATAAAAAAAAAGTGCAAATGTTGCATATAAAACATTTCTTGGCATATACTGTAAAAAGTCACAAACCAAGCATGGTCTGACTTAGCTTTCAAAACTGCCTTTGGAGGTTACGTTTAAAAAGTCTCTTAAAGTTTCAACTGCCACAGAGGCGAGGAAGAAACATCCAAAATAGTGTTCTGAAGTGATTTATGTTTGTTTGCTTATGTGGGCCAAATGTATCAACCCTGCTTGATAGAACGATAAATATGTCCTACGTAAGCAAAACCAAAGCAAAAAGTTTAATGGGAAAGATTTATCAATACCTGTCCAGAGGAGAAGTTGCTGAGTTGTCCATAGCAAGATTTTTTTAAAAGGCCTCTGCAAAATGAAAGAAGCAATCTGATTGATTGCTATGGGCAACTCAGCAACTTTTTCTCTGGACAGGTTTTAATAAATCTCCCCTTATAACTTCAAAATCACTTTCCACAGACAACAATGATAAATGTCCCTAACAGTGATTGTTTTAGTTTTTTCATCACTGCATTCGAAGAGTCAAAATAAGCAACTGGACTGGACAGGAGCTGATTTATTTAATTTATTCCCATTTGTCATAGCAAGCATTGGACTGGACAGGAACTGATTTATTCCATTTATTACCACTATTGTTTTATTTCATTATCTGTATAGTGATATTTAACCCCTTGGGGACGGAGCCCATTATGACCCTAAGGACGGGAGCATTTTTTGCAAATCTGACCACTGTCACTTTAAGCATTAATAACTATGGAATGCTTTTAGTTATAAATTTGATTCCGAGATTGTTTTTTCGTGACATATTCTACTTTATGTTAGTGGTAAATTTTCGGCGATACTTGCATCCTTTCTAGGTGAAAAATGCAAAAATTTCATGAAAAATTTGAAAATTTAGCATTTTTCTAACTTTGAAGCTCTCTACTTATAAGGAATATGGATATTCCAAATAAATTATGTATCGATTCACATATACAATATATCTACTTTATGTTTGCATCATAAAATTGACGAGTTTTTACTTTTGGAAGACATCAGGGGGCTTCAAAGTTCAGCAGCAATTTTCCAATTTTTCGCAAAATTTTCAAAATCGGAATTTTTCAGGGACCAGTTCAGGTTTGAAGTGGATTTGAAGGGTCTTCTGATTAGAAATACCCGATAAATGACCCCATTATAAAAACTGCACCCCTCAAAGTATTCAAAATGACAATCAGTAAGTGTGTTAACCCTTTAGGTGTTTCACAGGAATAGCAGCAAAGTGAAGGAGAAAATTCAAAATCTTCATTTTTTACACTGGCATGTTCTTGTAGACCCAGTTTTTGAATTTTTACAAGGGGTAAAAGGAAAAAAATCCTCTCAAAATTTGTAACCCAATTTCTCTCGAGTAAGAAAATACCTCATATGTGTATGTCAAGTGTTCGGCGGGCGCAGTAGAGGGCTCAGAAGGGAAGGAGCGACAATGGGATTTAGGAGAGTGAGTTTTTCTGAAATGGTTTTTGGGGGGCATGTCCCATTTAGGAAGCCCCTATGGTGCCAGAACAGCAAAAAAAAAAAACATCGCACACTATTATGGAAACGACACCCCTCAAGGAACGTAACAAGGGGTACGGTGAGCCTTAACACCCCACAGGTGTTTGACAACTTTTTGTTAAAGTCGGATGTGTAAATGAAAAAAAAATATTTTTCCACTAAAATGCTGGTTTTTCCCCAAATTTTACTTTTTTACAAAGGGTAATAGGAGAAAATGCCCCCCAAAATTTGTAACCCCATTTCTTCTGAGTATGGAAATACCCCATATGTGGACGTCAAGTGCACTGCGAGCGAACTACAACGCTCAGATGAGAAGGAGCGTCATTGAGCTTTTAGAGAGATAATTTGTTTGGAATGGAAGTCGGGGGCCATGTGCATTTACAAAGCCCCCCGTGGTGCCAGAACAGTGAACCCCCCCACATGTGACCCCATTTTGGAAACTACACCCCTCACGGAATGTAATAAGGGGTGCAGTGAGCATTTACACCCCACTGGCGTTTGACAGATCTTTGGAACAGTGGGCTGTGCAAACAAAAAAATTAAATTTTTCATTTTCACAAACCACTGTTCCAAAAATCTGTCAGACCCCTGTGGGGTGTAAATGCTCACTGTACCCCTTATTACATTCCGTGAGGGGTGTAGTTTCCAAAATGGGGTCACATGTGGGTATTTATTATTTTGCATTTATGTCAGAACCGCTGTAAAATCAGCCACCCCTGTGCAAATCACCAATTTCGGCCTCAAATGTACATAGTGCTCTTTCACTCCTGAGCCTTGTTATGCGCCCGCAGAGCATTTTACGCCCACATATGGGGTATTTCCGTACTCAGCAGAAATTGTGTTACAAATTTTGGGGGTCTTTTTTTCCTTTTACCTCTTGTGAAAATAAAAAGTAAAGGGCAACACCAGCATGTTAGTGTAAAAATTTTTTTCTTTTTACACTAACAGGCTGGTGTAGACCCCAACTTTTCCTTTTCATAAGGGGTAAAAGGAGAAAAAGCCCCCCAAAATTTGTAGTGCAATTTCTCCCGAGTACGGAAATACCCCATAAGTGGCCCTAAACTGTTTCCTTGAAATACGACAGGGCTCCAAAGTGAGAGAGCACATGCGCATTTGAGGACTAAATTAGGGATTGCACGGGGTGGACATAGGGGTATTCTACGCCAGTGATTCCCAAACAGGGTGCCTCCAGCTGTTGCTAAACTCCCAGCATGCCTGGACAATCAGTGGCTGTCCGGAAATAATGGGAGTTGTTGTTTTGCAACAGCTGGATGCTCCGTTTTGGAAACACTGCCGTACAATAAGTTTTTCATTTTTATTGGGGGGGGGGGGGACAGTGTAAGGGGGTGTATATGTAGTGTTTTACTCTTTATTAGGTGGTAATGTAGTGTAGTGTAGTGTTTTTAGGGTACATTCACACTGGCGGGTTACGGTGAGTTTTCCGCTAGGAATTTGCGCTGCGGCGAAAAATTTGCCGCAGATCATACTTGAAGCAGGAAACTTGCTGTAAACCCGCCCGTGTGAATGTACCCTGTACGTTCACATGGGGGGGGGGGGGGGGGGGCAAACCTCCAGCTGTTTCAAAACTACAACTCCCAGCATGCACGGTCTGTCAGTACATGCTGGGAGTTGTAGTTTTGAAACAGCTGGAGGCACACTGGTTGGAAAACCTTCTGTTAGGTTCTGTTACCTAACTCAGTATTTTCCAACCAGTGAGCCTCCAGCTGTTGCAAAACTACAACTCCCAGCATGCACGGTCTGTCAGTACATGCTGGGAGTTGTAGTTTTGAAACAGCTGGAGGCACACTGGTTGGAAAATACTGAGTTAGGTAACAGAACCCAACTCAGTATTTTCCAACCAGTGTGCCTCCAGCTGTTGCAAAACTACAATTCCCAGCATGTCTGATCACAGAAGGGCATGCTGGGAGATGTAGTTATACAACAGCTGGAGGTACGCAACTACAACTCCCAGCATGCCGAGACAGCTGTTTGCTGTGTGGGCATGCTGGAATTTGTAGTTTTGCAACATCTGGAGTGCTACAATTTAGAGACCACTGAACAGTGATCTCCAAACTGTGGACCTCCAGATGTTGCAAAACTACAACTCCCAGCATGCCCAGACAGCAAACAGCTGTGTGGGCATGCTGGGAGTTGTAGTTTTGCAAGATCTAGAGGGCAGTATAGAGATCACTGTGCAGTGGTCTCTAAACTGCAGACCTCCAGCTGTTGCAAAACTACAAATTCCAGCATGCCCACACAGCAAACAGCTGTCTGGGCATGCTGGGAGTTGTAGTTTTGCAACATCTGGAGGGCTACAGTCTAGAGACCACTATAGTGGTCTCAGACTGTAGCCCTCTAGATGTTACTAGGCAACTACTCACCTGCTTCCGTCGCATCCGGGAGCCGTCCTCTTCTGCCGCACGCCGCCGCAGATCTCCGTCGCCGCCGCCGATCCCTGACGCTCCGCTGCCTCCGGAGGGGTAAGTGGACTCCGGCGCCGCTCCTCTTCATTTTCCCCGTTCTGCCCCGCCTATTGTGGGAGGGCAGGACGGGGAAAACGAAAGTAAACCCCTCCGCCCCTGATCTGCTATTGGTGGTCGCATCTAGACCACCAATAGCAGAGATAGGAGGGGTGGCACCCATGCCACCTCACTCCTATCGCTTTAGGGGGATCGTGGGTGTCTTAGACACCCGCGATCCCCCTTCTATTCCGGGTCACCGGGTCACCATAGACCCGTAATGACCCGGAATCGGCGCAAATCGCAAGTGTGAATTCACTTGCGATTTGCGCCGATCGCCGACATGGGGGGTTCTAATGACCCCCCTGGGCATTTGCACGGGGTGCCTGCTGATAGATATCAGCAGTCACCCCGGCCCGGTCCCCGCCCGGCGCGCGGCGGGGGCCGAAATTCCCACGGGCGTATGGATACGCCCTTCGTCCTTAAGTACCAGGACGCAAGGGCGTATGCATACGCCCTTCGTCCCCAACAGGTTAATGACCATATTGTCATACAAAAAAAGTAATATTATACATATGATGTCCATGGAAGTAGATGAAATTTTTTTTTTCGAGGGTTATTACACTTTTTTTGAGTAGTGAAAGGATAAAAAAAAACTAATGTTTACTGATCCATTTTGTAAACTGTTTATGGCTCAAAATGAGACTCACAATGTATGAACATAACCTTAAGGTAGTGGAAAATGTTTATTTGTTATGTTTTACTACTTTTATTTAACCCCTTAGGCTATGTTCACATGAAAATTCTGCAAGAATTTATTGCCAATACACTTTAATGGAATTCCGCTGTCCCATTCACACAGCAGAATCTCTGCTGCAGGAATTCCATTTAAATGAATGGGCAATTAATTTGTGTGAAATTTACTGCAGAATTTTCATGCAGAATTCCGTGCAGAAATTCTGCTGTGTAAACATAGCCTTAAAGGGGTACTCCGCCCCTAGACCTCTTATCCCCTATCCAAGGGATAGGGGATAAGATGCCTGATCGCGGGGGTCCCGCCGCTGGGGACCCCCGCAATCTCTCCTGCAGCACCCCTGTCATCAGCTGCACGGAGCGAAGATCGCTCTGTGTCTGATGACTCACGATACAGGGGCTGGAGTATCATCATTGCTCCTTCCCTCATGACGTCACACCCCACCCCCTCAATGCAAGTCTATGGGAGGCGGCGTGACGGACATCAAGTCCCCTCCCATAGGCTTGCATTCAGGGGGCTGGGCATGACGTCACCATACTCTGGCCCCTGTATCGTGAGTCATCAGACACAGAGTGATCTTCGTTCCGTGCAGCTGATGTCAATTGGATGCTGCAACAGAGATTGCAGGCGTCCCCAGCGGCGGGACCCCCGTGATCAGGCATCTTATCCCCTATCCTTTGGATAGGGGATAAAATGTCTAGGGGCGGAGTACCCCTTTAAGGACACAGCCCATTTTGACCTCTGGGACCATTTTATATTTTTACCCCTTCAGATCCATATGAGGGCTTGCATTTTGTGTGACCGATTTTACCTTTTAATGACACCTTTCATGGCGCAACCCAAAAAATATTATTTGTGTGAGGAAGTGAAAAAGAAAACAGCAATTTTGCTAATTTTGGAGGGTTCCGTTTTTAAAATGGGGAAAGAGGGTAATTTATTTTTTATGTGGGAGGGGCTTATACATTTTTACCTTCTTTAACACTTTTTAAGTCCTCACAGAGGACTATTAATTGCAATGTTTTGATTGCAAATACTAAACAGTGCTATGCATAGTCCAATTATAGTATATCGTAGATAGTATTATCTGCAATCTACTTCTCTCATCTGCTGAAAGGCTGACCAGAGAAGAGCATAGTAGCTGGCCGGAGCAGGCGAGTGGGCTCCACCAGGCATCCTAACACATCCGACTTCCGCAATTGCACTGCTTGTGGTCCGTTGTGTGTCTGTACACCCTTGTAAGGCTGGGTCCACATATGTCCTGCGTCCGGCACAGTTTCCCTCCGGCGTGCACCGGAGGGAAACTGATGCTAGAACAGATGCAATTCATTTGAATGGGACAGTTCACAAACATCCAGTATCTCTATTTTGTCCGCTGTGCAAAAACAATGGATGCCGGATGCAATGATGAAAACTTGTCATCAGTTGTGGCATCAGTTATGTTTAGATTTAGGCTGAGTTCATCTATGCCGGACATATGTGAACCCAGCCTAATACTTCAGATGTCGCAATTAGTATTGATCAGTATGTGTCAATAATACTTTTTGCTCTAGTTTCAGCCTTCTAAAGAAGTTTTTCACCACTACCATTCAAACAGACCTTTACAGTTAGTGCATGGGGTCATGACTCAACAAGCAGACAAATGTCATAGGTATGAAATATTTTTCTATATTCAATATTTTATGATTTATATAATCCTAATATGAAGTATAACCGAACTATCTAAAATGTAAGACAATACTTTTATGGTAAGGTGCATCCATCCAAAACTTTATTAGCTTAAATCATGCTACTCCACCTTTAATAGTTCTATGCTATCTTATTATAGATAAATAATTCATATTTAGACATATTCCATTAATAGAAAAATATTTCATATTTAGACATATTTCATTAATAGAAAATTCTGCATTCCAATGCCTGTATATTAGTGCTTACTTTGGTTCTAACTATCTAACTATTATTATTCTTTTATTTTTCACTTCGTTCTGGGTCTAATATCTTTTGTAAGATTCTTATTTTGAAAACCTCTGTAATCTAAAAAACACACACACTAGGGATCGACCGATATAGGTTTTTTAGGGCCAATACCTATACCGATAATCAGTGAAGGTTAGGGCCGATAGCCGATAACTTATACCGATATTCCGGTATAAGTTATTGGCTATTTATCCCCCCGCGACACCGCTGCGGATCATTGATTCAAAGCGGGCGCTTTAAATCAATGAACTGCAGTGGCTTTGCGGTGCCATAGGCTGCCGCCACCCACTTCTCTCCCCCTGCCTGTCTGGGGGTCCTGAGTCCTATCATTGCCACCGCTCCCCCCACCGCTGCACCGGTCCCCCCACCGCCGCACCGCTCCGTGCCCCCTACCGCCCAACCGCGCTGCGTCGCACCCCCCACTGCACCGCCCCGGCCCCATTGCCTCCCCCATCCCCGGTTTTATAATTACCTGTTCCCGGGGCCCGGGGTCCACTCTACATCTGGCTCTGGTGGCGTCCTCCTGAGCTGTCACTGTGTGCACTGACGGTGACGTCACGTCGTGCACGTCACTCGTCATTGCGCACAGCGTAACACAGGACGCAGCAGGAGCCAGAAGTAGCGTGGGCCCCGGGAACAGGTAATTATAAAACCGGGGATAGGGGAGGCAATGGGGCGGGGGCGGTGCGGTGGGGGGTGCGACGCAGTGCGGCAGATCGGGGGGCGGTCGTGGTGCAGCGTGTCAGGGGGGGGGGCGTTCGCGGTGCGGTGGGGGAGGTGCGGGGGCGGGACATTATCGGCAAGGTAATTGTAAATGAATGCCCAAAATCGTGATTATCGGCCGATAATATCGGCCAAACCGATAATCGGTCGATCCCTAACACACACACACATTATATTATATATATACATACGGGATCAGTATTTTCCTCAGGGAGAGGACGCCACTTCTGGCGTAGGACGGAGATTTAAGTAGGCCATTTAGCACTCCGCGGGATCTTGGGTACAAAAACATGCAAATTAGCTCACCACACCACCTACACAGGTAGTGCGTCCTGCAAAACAGCTCAGGCTCCATTTAAGAAGTCTCAGAACTGATTGGGATTTATGCCAAGCCAGAACTCTCTCCAGAAGTAAAGAGGACCCATCTGCAGCACCCCGAAACAGCTGTCTGCAGATGGGTCCTCTTTCCTTCTGGAGAGAGTTCTGGCTTGGCATTAATCCCAATCCGTTCTGAGACTTCTTAAATGGAGCATGAGCTGTTTTGCAGGACGCACTACCTGTGTAGGTGGTGTGGTGAGCTAATTTGCATGTGTATATGTTACGCCGAGCGCTCCGGGTCCCCGCTCCTCCCCGGAGCGCTCGCTTCACCCCCTTCGCTGCAGCGCTCCGGTCACGTCCTCTGACCCGGGGCGCTGCGATCCTGCTGCCAGCCGGGATGCGATTCGCGATGCGGGTAGCGCCCGCTCGCGATGCGCACCCCGGCTCCCCTACCTGACCCGCTCCCCGTCTGTTCTGTCCCGGCGCGCGCGGCCCCGCTCCCTAGGGCGCGCGCGCGCCGGGTCTCTGCGATTTAAAGGGCCACTGCGCCGCTGATTGGCGCAGTGGTTCCAATTAGGGTTTTCACCTGTGCACTTCCCTATATTACCTCACTTCCCTTGCACTCCCTTGCCGGATCTTGTTGCCTTAGTGCCAGTGAAAGCGTTCCTTGTGTGTTCCTTGCCAGTGTTTCCAGACCTTCTGCCGTTGCCCCTGACTACGATCCTTGCTGCCTGCCCCGACCTTCTGCTACGTCCGACCTTGCTTCTGCCTACTCCCTTGTACCGCGCCTATCTTCAGCAGCCAGAGAGGTGAGCCGTTGCTAGTGGATACGACCTGGTCACTACCGCCGCAGCAAGACCATCCCGCTTTGCGGCGGGCTCTGGTGAAAACCAGTAGTGGCTTAGAACCGGTCCACTAGCACGGTCCACGCCAATCCCTCTCTGGCACAGAGGGTCCACTACCTGCCAGCCGGCATCGTGACAGTAGATCCGGCCATGGATCCCGCTGAAGTTCCTCTGCCAGTTGTCGCCGACCTCACCACGGTGGTCGCCCAGCAGTCACAACAGATTGCGCAACAAGGCCAACAGCTGTCTCAACTGACCGTTATGCTACAACAGTTGCTACCACAGCTTCAGCAGTCATCTCCTCCGCCAGCTCCTGCACCTCCTCCGCAGCGAGTGGCCGCTCCTGGGATACGCTTATCCTTGCCGGATAAATTTGATGGGGACTCTAAGTTTTGCCGTGGCTTCCTTTCCCAATGTTCCCTGCATCTGGAGATGATGTCGGACCTGTTTCCCACTGAAAGGTCTAAGGTGGCTTTCGTAGTCAGTCTTCTGTCCGGAAAAGCCCTGTCATGGGCCACACCGCTCTGGGACCGCAATGACCCCGTCACTGCCTCTGTACACTCCTTCTTCTCGGAAATCCGAAGTGTCTTTGAGGAACCTGCCCGAGCCTCTTCTGCTGAGACTGCCCTGTTGAACCTGGTCCAGGGTAATTCTTCCGTTGGCGAGTATGCCGTACAATTCCGTACACTTGCTTCAGAATTGTCCTGGAATAATGAGGCCCTCTGCGCGACCTTCAAAAAAGGCCTATCCAGCAACATTAAAGATGTTCTGGCCGCACGAGAAATTCCTGCTAATCTACATGAACTTATTCACCTAGCCACTCGCATTGACATGCGTTTTTCTGAAAGGCGTCAGGAACTCCGCCAAGATATGGACTCTGTTCGCACGAGGCGTTTCGTCTCCTCGGCTCCTCTCTCCTCTGGTCCCCTGCAATCTGTTCCTGTGCCTCCCGCCGTGGAGGCTATGCAGGTCGACCGGTCTCGCCTGACACCTCAAGAGAGGACACGACGCCGTATGGAGAACCTCTGCCTGTACTGTGCTAGTACCGAACACTTCCTGAGGGATTGTCCTATCCGTCCTCCCCGCCTGGAAAGACGTACGCTGACTCCGCACAAAGGTGAGACAGTCCTTGATGTCTACTCTGCCTCTCCACGTCTTACTGTGCCTGTGCGGATGTCTGCCTCTGCCTTCTCCTTCTCTACAGTGGCCTTCTTGGACTCTGGTTCTGCAGGAAATTTTATTTTGGCCTCTCTCGTCAACAGGTTCAACATCCCAGTGACCAGTCTCGCCAGACCCCTCTACATCAATTGCGTAAATAATGAAAGATTGGACTGTACCATACGTTTCCGCACGGAGCCCCTTCTTATGAGCATCGGATCTCATCATGAGAGGATTGAACTTTTGGTCCTCCCTAATTGCACCTCGGAGATTCTCCTTGGACTTCCCTGGCTTCAACTTCATTCCCCAACCCTGGATTGGTCCACTGGGGAGATCAAGAGTTGGGGGTCCTCTTGTTCCAGGAACTGTCTAAAACCGGCTCCCAGTAACCCTTGCCGTGACTCTGTGGTTCCTCCAGTAACCGGTCTCCCTAAGGCCTATATGGACTTCGCGGATGTTTTCTGCAAAAAACAAGCTGAGACTCTACCTCCTCACAGGCCTTACGATTGCCCTATCGACCTCCTCCCGGGTACTACTCCACCCCGGGGCAGAATTTATCCTCTCTCTGCCCCAGAGACTCTTGCCATGTCCGAATACGTCCAGGAGAATCTAAAAAAGGGCTTTATCCGTAAATCCTCCTCTCCTGCCGGAGCCGGATTTTTCTTTGTGTCCAAAAAAGATGGCTCCCTTCGTCCTTGCATTGACTACCGCGGTCTTAATAAAATCACGGTTAAGAACCGCTACCCCTTACCCCTCATCTCTGAACTCTTTGATCGCCTCCAAGGTGCCCACATCTTCACTAAATTGGACTTAAGAGGCGCCTATAACCTCATCCGCATCAGAGAGGGGGACGAGTGGAAAACGGCATTTAACACCAGAGATGGACACTTTGAGTATCTGGTCATGCCCTTTGGACTGTGCAATGCCCCTGCCGTCTTCCAAGACTTTGTCAATGAAATTTTTCGTGATCTATTATACTCCTGTGTTGTGGTATATCTGGACGATATCCTAATTTTTTCTGCCAATCTAGAAGAACACCGCCAGCATGTCCGTATGGTTCTTCAGAGACTTCGTGACAACCAACTCTATGCCAAAATTGAGAAATGTCTGTTTGAATGCCAATCTCTTCCTTTTCTAGGATATTTGGTCTCTGGCCAGGGACTACAGATGGATCCAGACAAACTCTCTGCCGTCTTAAATTGGCCACGCCCCTCCGGACTCCGTGCTATCCAACGCTTTTTGGGGTTCGCCAATTATTACAGGCAATTTATTCCACATTTTTCTACCATTGTGGCTCCTATCGTGGCTTTAACCAAGAAAAATGCTGATCCCAAGTCCTGGCCTCCTCAAGCAGAAGACTCCTTTAAACGACTCAAGTCTGCCTTTTCTTCGGCTCCCGTGCTCTCCAGACCTGACCCTTCCAAACCCTTCCTATTGGAGGTTGATGCCTCCTCAGTAGGAGCTGGAGCTGTCCTTCTACAAAAAAATCCTTCCGGGCATGCTGTCACTTGTGGTTTTTTCTCTAGGACCTTCTCTCCAGCGGAGAGGAACTACTCCATCGGGGATCGAGAGCTTCTAGCCATTAAATTAGCACTTGAGGAATGGAGGCATCTGCTGGAGGGATCAAGATTTCCTGTTATTATCTACACCGACCACAAGAACCTCTCCTACCTCCAGTCGGCCCAACGGCTGAATCCTCGCCAGGCCCGGTGGTCTCTGTTCTTTGCCCGATTTAATTTTGAGATTCACTTTCGTCCTGCCGATAAGAACATTAGGGCCGATGCTCTCTCTCGTTCCTCGGATGCCTCAGAAGTTGATCTCCCTCCGCAACACATCATTCCACCTGACTGCCTGATCTCCACTTCTCCTGCCTCCATCAGGCAGACTCCTCCAGGAAAGACCTTTGTTTCTCCACGCCAACGCCTCGGAATCCTCAAATGGGGTCACTCCTCCCATCTCGCAGGTCATGCGGGCATCAAGAAATCTGTGCAACTCATCTCCCGCTTCTATTGGTGGCCGACTCTGGAGACGGATGTTGGGGACTTTGTGCGAGCCTGCACTATCTGTGCCCGGGATAAGACTCCTCGCCAGAAGCCCGCTGGTTTTCTTCATCCTCTGCCTGTCCCCGAACAGCCTTGGTCCCTGATTGGTATGGATTTTATTACTGATTTACCCCCTTCCCGTGGCAACACCGTTATTTGGGTGGTCGTTGATCGATTCTCCAAAATGGCACATTTCATCCCTCTTCCTGGTCTTCCTTCTGCGCCTCAGTTGGCTAAACAATTTTTTCTACACATTTTTCGTCTTCACGGGTTGCCTACGCAGATTGTCTCGGATAGAGGGGTCCAATTCGTGTCTAAATTCTGGAGGGCTCTCTGTAAACAACTCAAGATTAAATTAAATTTTTCCTCTGCATATCATCCCCAGTCCAATGGACAAGTAGAAAGAATTAACCAGATCCTGGGTGATTATTTGCGACATTTTGTTTCCTCCCGCCAGGATGACTGGGCAGATCTCCTTCCATGGGCCGAATTTTCGTATAACTTCAGGGTCTCTGAATCTTCCTCCAAATCCCCATTTTTCGTGGTGTACGGCCGTCACCCTCTTCCCCCCCTCCCTACCCCCTTGCCCTCTGGTCTGCCCGCTGTGGATGAAATTTCTCGTGACCTTTCCATTATATGGAGAGAGACCCAAAATTCTCTCTTACAGGCTTCTTCACGCATGAAGAGGTTCGCGGATAAGAAAAGAAGAGCTCCTCCCGTTTTTTCCCCTGGAGACAAGGTATGGCTCTCCGCTAAATATGTCCGCTTCCGTGTCCCTAGCTACAAGTTGGGACCACGCTATCTTGGTCCTTTCAAAATTTTGTGTCAAATTAATCCTGTCTCTTATAAACTTCTTCTTCCTCCTTCTCTTCGTATCCCTAATGCCTTTCACGTCTCTCTTCTCAAACCACTCATCCTCAACCGTTTTTCTCCCAAATCTGTTCCTCTCACTCCTGTTTCCGGCTCCTCGAACGTCTTCTCGGTCAAGGAAATTTTGGCTGCCAAAAAGGTCAGAGGAAAGAATTTTTTTTTAGTAGACTGGGAGGGTTGTGGTCCTGAAGAGAGATCCTGGGAACCTGAGGACAACATCCTTGACAAAAGTCTGCTCCTCAGGTTCTCAGGCTCCAAGAAGAGGGGGAGACCCAAGGGGGGGGGTACTGTTACGCCGAGCGCTCCGGGTCCCCGCTCCTCCCCGGAGCGCTCGCTTCACCCCCTTCGCTGCAGCGCTCCGGTCACGTCCTCTGACCCGGGGCGCTGCGATCCTGCTGCCAGCCGGGATGCGATTCGCGATGCGGGTAGCGCCCGCTCGCGATGCGCACCCCGGCTCCCCTACCTGACCCGCTCCCCGTCTGTTCTGTCCCGGCGCGCGCGGCCCCGCTCCCTAGGGCGCGCGCGCGCCGGGTCTCTGCGATTTAAAGGGCCACTGCGCCGCTGATTGGCGCAGTGGTTCCAATTAGGGTTTTCACCTGTGCACTTCCCTATATTACCTCACTTCCCTTGCACTCCCTTGCCGGATCTTGTTGCCTTAGTGCCAGTGAAAGCGTTCCTTGTGTGTTCCTTGCCAGTGTTTCCAGACCTTCTGCCGTTGCCCCTGACTACGATCCTTGCTGCCTGCCCCGACCTTCTGCTACGTCCGACCTTGCTTCTGCCTACTCCCTTGTACCGCGCCTATCTTCAGCAGCCAGAGAGGTGAGCCGTTGCTAGTGGATACGACCTGGTCACTACCGCCGCAGCAAGACCATCCCGCTTTGCGGCGGGCTCTGGTGAAAACCAGTAGTGGCTTAGAACCGGTCCACTAGCACGGTCCACGCCAATCCCTCTCTGGCACAGAGGGTCCACTACCTGCCAGCCGGCATCGTGACAGTATATATATATATATATATATATATATATATATATATATATATATATATATATTTACATACATACAGGGGAGAAAAAAAGTATTTAGTCAGCCACAAATGGTGAAAGTTCTCCCACTTAAAAAGATGATAGAGGCCTTCATCATAGGTATACCTCAACTATGACAGACATAACGAGAAAAAAATCCATAAAATCCCATTGTCTGATTTTTAAACAATTTATTTGCAAATTATGATGGAAAATAAGTATTTGGTCACCTACAAACAAGCAAGATTTCTTCCTCTCAGAGACCTGTAACTTCTTCTTTAAGAGTCTCCTCTGTCTTCCACTCGTTACCTGTATTAATGGCACCTGTTTGAACTTGTTATCAGTATAAAAGACATCTGTCCACAACCTCAAACAGTCACACTCCAAACTCCACTGTGGCCAAGACCAAAGAGCTGTCGAAGGACATCAGAGACAAAATTGTAGACCTGTACCAGGCTGGGAAGACTGAATCTGCAATAGGCAAGCAGCTTGGTGTGAAGAAATCAACTGTGGGAGCAATTATTAGAAAATGAAAGACATACAAGACCACTGGTAATCTCCCTCGATCTGGGGCTCCATGCAAGATCTCACCCTGTGGTGTCAAAATGATCACAAGAATGGTGAACAAAAATCCCAGAACCACACAGGGGGACGTAGTGAATGACCTGTAGAGAGCTGGGACCAAAGTAACAAAGGCCACCATCAGTAACACATTACTCCGCCAGGGACTCAAATCATAAAGTGCCAGACATGTCCCTCTGCTTAAGCCAGTACATGTCTCGGCCCATCTGAAGTTTGTTAGAGAGCATCTGGATAATCCAGAAGAGGATTGAGAGAATGTCATATGGTGATATGAAACCAAAGTAGAACTTTTTGGTAAAAACTTAACCTGTCATGTTTGGATGAGAAAGAATGCTGAGTTGCATCCAAAGAACACCATACCTACTGTGAAGCATGGGGTGGAAACATCATGCTTTGGGGCTGTTTTCCTGCGAAGGGACCAGGACGACTGATCATTGTAAAGGAAAAAATGAATGGGGCCATGTATCTCGAGATTTTGAGTTAAAACCTCCTTCCATCAGCAAGGGCATTGAAGATGAAACGTGGCTGGGTCTTTCAGCATGACAATGATCCCAAACACACCGCCCGGGCAACAAAGGAGTGGCTTCATAAGAAGCATTTCAAGGTCCTGGAGTGGCCTAGCCAGTATCCAGATCTCAACCCCATAAAAAAAAACATTGAAAGGAGTTGAAAGTCTGTGTTGCCCAGCGACAGCCCCAAAACATCACTGTTCTAGAAGAGATCTGCATGGTGGAATGGGCCATAATACCAGCAACAGTGTGTGGAAACCTTGGCAAGACTTACAGAAAACGTTTGACCTCTGTCATTGCCAACAAAGGGTATATAACAAAGTATTGAGATGAACTTTTGTTTTTGACCAAATAATTGTTTTCCACCATAATTTGCAAATAAATTCTTTAAAATAAAAACCATGGTACCATGTAAGCACTAGGGGGCATTTATCATTGTGTTTTGAGCTGTTTAAGTGTGTTGATTTGTCGCACATTTGGCGCTGCACCTTGTGCTATTTTTTTAGACTTTTGGGTTTACACTTTTTTTTTAAAGTGCATACAGACGAGCTGTTAAAGGGGTACTCCGCCCCTAGACATCTTATCCCCTATGCAAAGGATAGGGCATAAGATGCCTGATAGCGGGGTTCCCGCGGCAATCTCCCTGCTGCACCCAGTGTTCATTTAGAGCCTCGGGTGTAGCGCAGGAGGCTCGTGATGTCACGGCCACTCCCAGCTTGTGACATCATGACCACGCCCCCTCAATGCAAGCCTATGGGAGGGGGCATGATGGCCTTCACGCCCCCTCTCATAGACTTGCATTAAGGGGGCATGCCCGTGATGTAACGAGTGGGGCGTTGCCGTGAGGTCATGAGCCTCCACCCCGCATCGCCAGTAGCGGGACCAGCGGGAGCAGCGGGACCCCCACAGTCAAACATCTTATCCCCTATCCTTTGGATAGGGGATAAGATGTCTAGGGGCGGAGTACCCCTTTAAGGTTACCCTCATGCAGTGGTAATGAATTTACGAACTGTGAGTTTTCGCAAGTTTGGCGTAAAAACCTCCCAAAAGTCGCAAAAATACACCAGCTCAGACTTAGCTTAGCTTTCTGGTGTATGTAAAGAGTGAAATTTCAGAAAATGTGACCTTCACAAAATGTATCAAATGCCCTTTGACCATTTGATAAATTGAGTACTCCTACACATTACCAGCACATAAAAAAAAGGTGGAAAAAAAGCTTCACTTACACCTCAATGATAAATGCCTCCGTAGGTACTTGAATAATCTCATTACAGACTGGCTGGAGCGAAAATACAAACTCATGACTAGTTAGAAACTTTAAAATGACGGTCTATGTTTGCAAACCCAACAAACCACCTATATATGTTTTATTTTTAAAGGGAACCAATCATCAAATTTTACCCTATATAATGCTTGGCAAAGCGTTATATAGGGTAAAATATTTATCCTCACCATCCCTGGGGGATGCTCCTGCCTGCGGGGATGGTGAGGCTATGAACTTTTAAACTGCTCCTCTCACCTAGTCCCATTCTTCGGCCAACAGCGATGCCCCCTCCGCTTGATTGACGGGCGGTGTCATCGCTCTGATCACATGGCCCTCCAATCAAGCCGAGGGGGTGTCGCTGCCGGCCAAAGTCATGGGACTAGGTGAGAGGAGCTCCCCGCTCAGGGGAGCAGTTTATAAGTTCATATCCTCACCATCTCCACAGGCAGGAGCGTCCCCAAGGATGGTGAGGATAAAGATTTTACCCTTTATAACGCTTTGCCAAGCATTATATAGGGTAAAATATGATGAATGATTCCTTTAAGTAAAATTGGGATTTTTTGTGTGCTTTCTATCTTTTATATCATGAATATATGCATGGATATTTAATTATTTTTTATATATATATATACAAAATTAGTGTTTTTGGCATAAATTTTGGAAGTGTTTATATGTGAACTTGGTGATGGATTCATAAAAGTCTGTGAAAACACACATTATGATTGAAATGTTGTCTTCCCAGTACATACATTCACTTTATACTGAATAAATCAAATATAGTATTTTTGTTTCAGTCTGAAAAAGTGGCATTTGCTGGAATGCAACTAGTGTCAGGCCCCCTTTACATATATGCGGCGTCCGTTGTCAGTTCCCTCCGGTACAGCAAAAGCTGCGTCGGAGGGAAAATGAAACCAGAACCGATCCATTTGAATGGGACCGTTCACAATCACCCGGTGTCTCAGTTTAGATACCGGATGATTGGACTCTCTGGATCGACATAGACAGGGGAATGCATCTTGCTGTGTTCCACCGTCCATGCCGCATACCTGTCAGGCGGCTTCAGTTGTCAGACCCTGGGTTCTTCTATGGAGCACTGGAGGAATCGCCGGACAGAACTGAAAGCATATTGCAAGCATCAGCTTTTGCCTCCACCACTCCATCTTGAGAACTGGCACAATGAATACTACACAACCAGGGTGCCTCCTGTTTTTGCAAAACTACAACTCCCTGCAGCTCCCAGCAGGCATTCTGGGAGTTCTAGTGCTGGAGGCACCCTGTCTAATGCTAGAGGCATCCTGGTTTGAGCAATTACAGTAGTTTTTTTTTTTTTTTTTCAGGTTTTGTGCCACTAGCCCACCAGGATTGACTATGCCTACCTTTCCCCTAGCTTTATTTTCAAGGTAGGCATTGTCAATCCTGGTGGGCTAATCGTACAAAACTTGAAAAAAAAAATGTAATTGCTCAAACTGATGGCTACTGTTGGTTTTGACTGATGACAATGTATGCACTTTCTGAGCACCAGTCGTGAACAGTTTAGTAAAAAAAAAACTGAGCCTGACACAACTGACATTTGTAAACCTAGCCTTAGAGGAGCAGATAGCTGGAGCTGAAAGATACTTTTAGACACAGTAGAAAATGTGTAAGACCAGTACAACAATAACCATTTTTCAAATGTATATATATATATATATATATATATATATATATATATATATATACAATGTTATGCAAGGGGATGGGGAGACTTGGCCAAGCGGTGGTTGACCCTCCCCCCACCCCACACCCCTTGCAAGCAAGCATAGCTAGCAAACATTTTATGACTTATCATGTTTTTACAATATGATATGTGTTAAAATATAAAACTGAGTGTCTGGTGCATTATAAGTGCAATACAATATCTTACAATACATCTGCAGATGTTCTGTGCAACATAACCCTTAAAAAACTAAAATAAAGAACCTTCATCATATCGTTTTCTCGTCTTCCTAACATTGCATGTTGGTTAGGTTCACAATTGAGTACATATTTCTCCATTTTTGCAACCACCCATGGTTTTTGCCTAAACATGCATGAAAAAGTGTCAACATCTTTTCTTTATTTTTTCCTATATGTTAACATTCCCATGACTGAACAATGTATTGCAATGTTTGCAAAAAATAGACAATAAAAACCATTAAAGCTAACTTAGTTATAAACCTTTCTAAGTATCTATTGTTTAATTTTGAATAAAGCATTCATTTGATGACAGATCATATTGAAATACAAGTTAAGCCTGGGAATTATGTGAGCTCATATTATTGTCTACCTGAGCTTATTAAGATAAAGCATTTCACAGTGTTTTCATTAATGGTAAGCTTAGTCATTTATTAGTGTATGATACCTGCCATCACTATGAGCTCTGAGCTATGCATGTAAAAGAGCTAATACTCCCAATATCACTTACAGTGTGACATGATTTTTATCTCTTACTGCAGGATAAGAAGCCATAGAAAACATAGCTTTTATTTAAAATTCTCTAAAATGAGTCAAACATATTCAGAATAGTGGCATGAGAGCTACTATAGTGTCACAGAGCTTGAGAAAGCACATGTGAGTGAAACGTTGCTGATTCAGTCTCTGGCCACATCCATATTCTGCCTTTTTCCCAAGGATCCAACATGAAATAAAGCATCCTTTTACATATGATCATAAATAGTGATGCGCGGCAGGTGCCATATTGATATTTCGCAAATATATGGACGAATATTCGTCCTATGTTCGTGAAATTCGCATATTCGCTTTGTTCGTTCTCTTTTTTTTTCCATGCGAAAGTTCATGATGAAATTTGCATAGTGTATATGTGCAATTATATCTTTCACCTAAAAGAAGGGAGGGATCAGTGTCCAGTCTGGAAGTGCCGTTATTTGCATAAATATCCGCATTAAAAAAATTGCATGTCGAATATTCGCGCTCAACACTAATCATAAACTGAAGGGTGAGTGCAGCTTTTTTCAATTATTACTTACTGTATTATTTCCCATACTTACCAGCCAGCATACCTTATGTTTATCAGTGATACAGCTCCTGCGGGATTGTAATATATTGCCTGGATTTTTGCTGATTTTATTGAGAGGTGGTGCCACTCACATTTCTTTTGAATTTGGTCAGTCACAAAGCGGTTTCTAATACTTAAAGGGGTTATCCACCATAAGGTGATTTTAGTATGTACCTGGCAGGCAGTAATGGACATGCTTAGGAAGGATCTGCGCTTGTCTTGGGGCTAAATGGCTGTGTTGTGAGATTACCATAACACTTTGGCCAGCTTTTTGTGAACTGGTATTTCCTGTTTGAGTTTTCTTCTTTTGCCTACAAATCCCATAATTCCATTTTCCTCCCTCCCACACATCAGCCACCCCACCCATTGAAACATAAGAGCTGCATCCATTCAAAAGACCTGTGGTTTTCAATCAGGGTGCCTACTACTGTTGCATTAGTTGCAGATTGATCCCTCCACCCATTGAACCAGACAGGCTTCCTGTCATCAGCTGACTAGTGAGCCAGGTCTTGGCCACATTGTAACCTGGGAAAAATCTGAGATTTTGTATGCTGTTAAAAATAAATATTGGGGTGAAAATCACAGAAGAATTGTGAGAAAAATGTCACACACAGGTACAGACACTTTATTATGAACTACACTAACTTTACAGCCCCTGTAGTATAGTCAAATAAAAAAAATCCTGGAATACCCTTTAACCTTTACTATATTAAATTTAAAAAGGTACAAACAAAATTTACCGAATCTACACAAAGTTACCTTCTAGGGGCTGACAAAAGAAAAAAAAAACATTACCATCATATAGATGGCTCAATATAACTCATAATCCCAGGTGTCACAATACATCCCTTGCAATGACCTGGTATATCAATGGTTGCTGTGTCCTGGACAACTTTGGTCTAAAACACAAGAACTGTGAGTGACCCTAACAAGTCTACATCTGTTAGGGTTAATTGATGATGCTTGATGCACTTCACTGTGGCTTTGCTTAGCAATGTTATAAACATAATGGTGTCTTTATTTACCTGACAGTGTATAGGAAATTTTTCCTTGTCTAGTGGCAGAGCTACAGTAACATCTGTCTTGTATGTACAGGCAGATCCGCTGTGTCTGACCATACCATTAATGCATCGGTAGTTACTCACATGACATTCAGGTGTATAAACTATTACACTTTCTGGTTTGGTTCCACTATTATTCACAATATTTAGCCTTGTCTTCTGATGAGCCCACAAGAGTGTGGGAGGAAATGCATCGAGTTTGCCAAGTAAGATTGCCAACCTTTCAATATCAAGGTAGCTGTTTTTTTTTAACTGTAATTTTAATTAAGAATTTTCATAACTAGAAATCCAAACAGGGAAAAACATAGCAAAAATAGTAGTTGAACCAAAGCCCAGGAACAATCGATGTTAAATAAACAGTACAATAATGCTTGCAAGTGTTAGGACCAGGTTAGGCTACTACAACAACGGAAATGACTCCGCCAGTCCCTGGCACCAACATAGAAATCCGTGACTGTAGCATCAATCAGCATGTATAAATGAAAAGGACCAACAAGCATCAAATATCTGCATATCAGCAATCATAGAAAAGAAGGGTCCGGAGCCTAAAAACAAGGGAAGGGGGGGGGGGGGGGAGGTACAAACAGGGGCAAGCACAAAGACCTACAAAAAGGACATGTCCACACATAAGGAACCAGAGATGAAAAGTGAGAAAAGGGGAGATAAGAAAGAGTAAGAGAGAAAGGAGAGTCAAGGCAGTTGCCTGTCAGAAAAGTGATCCCAGGGTTCCCAGACTGAAAGGAAGGAAGGGATAGAATTATTCCAGGATTCCATAGAACGAATCTCACGTACGCGAGACAACAGATCAGAGTCGGAGGGAGGGTCCTCTTCCAACAACTAGCAAGAAGAGTTTTAGCAGCCAAAACTATATGCATAAAAAGCTTAACCCCTTAACGACCAAGGACGTATATATACGTCCTTGGCCGGCTCCCGCGATATAAAGCAGGGTCCCGGCATGTATTTGATGCCGGGGCTAATAGCGCGCAGCAGCGATCGCTGTGCCGGGCGTTATTAACCCTTTAGACGCAGCGTTCAAAGTTGAACGCCGGGTCTAAACCGAAAGTGAAAGCTGCCCAACTGCTCAGCGGGGCTGATCAGGACTACCGCAGTGAAAATGCGGTGTCCCGATCAGCTGGGACACGAGCGGAGGTCCTTTTAC
Organism: Hyla sarda; assembly: GCF_029499605.1. Taxonomy (NCBI): domain Eukaryota; kingdom Metazoa; phylum Chordata; class Amphibia; order Anura; family Hylidae; genus Hyla; species Hyla sarda. Next base: position 402,219,656 of record NC_079189.1, read on the forward strand.
CTGCCCCCAGTATGTCCCCTCGGCGATTGATTGCTCCAAGCCTGAGATTCAGGCTTGAGCAATCGACTGCCGATAACCCTGATCACTGCAAAGCTATGGCTTTGCAGTGAACAGGGTATAAGATCAGTGTGTGCAGTGTTATAGGTCCCTATGGGAGCTATAACACTGCAAAAAAAAAGGGTAAAAAAAAAGTTAATAAATGTGATTTAACCCTTTCCTTAATAAAAGTTCAAATCCCCCCCCCCCCTTTTCCCATAAAAAAAACACCATGTAAATAAAAATAAATATAAACATATGTGGTATCGCCGCATGCGTAAATGTCCGAACTATAAAAATATATCATTAATTTAACCGCACGGTCAATGGCATACGCGCAAAAAAATTCCAAAGTCCAAAATAAAGTATTTTAGGACGCTTTTTATATCATGAAAAAATGAATAAAAAGCCATCAAAAAGTCCGATCAATACAAAAATGGTACTGCTAACAACTTCAGGTCACGGCGCAAAAAATGCCCCATATGTGGAAAAATGAAAAAGTTATAGGGGTCAGAAGATTTTAAACGTATATATTTTTCTGCATGTAGTTATGATTTTTTACAGAAGTACGACAAAATCAAACCTCTATAGGTAGGGTATAATTTTAATCGTATGGACCTACAGAATAAAAATAAGGTGTAATTTTTACCGAAAAATGTACTGCGTAGAAACGGAAGCCCCATAAATTACAAAATGGCGTTTTTTCTTCAATTTCGTCGCACAATTATTATTTTTTTTCCATTTCGCTGTAGATTTTTGGGTAAAATGACTGATGTCACTGCAAAGTAGAATTGGTGGTGCAAAAAATAAGCCATCATATGGATTTTTAGGTGCAAAATTGAAAGGGTTATGATTTTTAAAAGGTGAGGAGGAAAAAATGAAAGTGCAAAAACGGACAAACCTGTGGTCCTTAAGGGGTTAAACAGCTTTCTAGACAGAGCAGGGTGAGAAAGTTTAAGGAGGTAGATAAGGGGATCGAGGGGGACCAACACACCCAGAACCTCAGAGAGCAGACCCTGCACTTTATTCCAGTAATCCACTATAAGAGGACAGGACCAGAAGATATGAAATATCATGCCTAAACCAACCCCACACTGCCAGCACTGAGGAAGGATGTCAGGGTTCAATCGATTTAACAGCTCCGGGGTATGTTACCATCCCATAAGCAATTTGTACTGGGTTTTCTTATAGGTCATGCAGATGGACATCTTCGAGGCCCTTTCCCAAATAACTTTCCACTGAGGTGGAGTAATGACGGTATTGAGAGCGTCTTCCCAATGGTCCATATAACGATGTGACACCAGAACACCAAAGGGAGGTTGATTAAGCAGGGAATAAATGTCGTAGAGGAGACCCCTCATCTGAGGCCCACTACGGCATAGCTTCTCAAATCCAGTGGGCATAGAGACCACTGAAGAGCCAGTGGTAGAGGACAGAAAATGTTGCAGCTGCAAATAGTGAAAGAGCTCAGACGAGGGGAGATCCCAATGAGACTGTAATTGAGAAAAGGAGAGAAGGGTGCGAGAAAGGGGGTCCACAATGTCCGCCCAACAGAAAAGTTTCAAAGATACCCACTCCCGCACCATAACCGTAGACTGGCCAGAAGGGAAGTCAGGATGGTAGAGAAAGGAGCGGAGAGGGGAGGAATGAGAAAACAGCTTAACTTTGACAGAACAATATCCCCGGACATATTGAAAAAACACCATAGGGCCCAAAAGAGGAGACATTGAAATAATAAATGCAGGGGGGGGGAACAAAGGAGCGTATTGGTGTGGAAAGGGGCTAACCAAAGCTTTTCCAGCTCCATCTGGCGGCTGTATGCATGGTAAGAAGACCACACCACAAGATGGCGCAGATGGGCAGCCCAATAATACTTAACCACATTCAGTACTACGAGACCACCAGATGCCCTGCCAGCCATCATTAAAGACATAGGGAGCCGGTGCCTCTTCCCATCCCAGAATAATTTGAAAATAGCCGGTTGGAATGAGCATTGGGCAGACAGCGGCACACAAACCGGTATTGTCTCAAAAAATATATAGTAGTTTTGGTAGGATGGTCATTTTAACCGCCGCTATGCGCCCAAAAAAGGAAATATACTGTGAGCGCCATTTCTCCAGAAGAACACGGTGTTCCCGGAAAAGGGGGAGATAGTTAGCAGAGTAGAGCGAGGAATAGTGAGAAGTAATAGAGACCCCCAGGTACTTGATAGCCGACGGAGACCATTTAAAGGAGTAATTGGAGCGAAGGAGGGTGGAGAGAGACAAGGGGAGATTCAGAGGAAACAACTCAGATTTAGAGAGGTTCACTTTGTAGCCAGAAACCACATCGTAAGCATGGAGAGCTCTATAGAGACTAGGGAGAGAAAGTAAAGGACGAGTGAGAAGGACATCATCAGCAAACAAGCAAATCTTGAACTCCCTGTCATGTAACGGAACGCCAGTGATGTCCGGGTCCCCCCTAATCATGGCAGCCAAAGGCTCAATACATAAAGCAAAAATAAAGGGGGACAATGGACAACCCTGACGGGTCAAATTGAACAAAGGAAAAGTAGGAGAAGGGGAGTTTCAAAGAGGCAGTAGGAGAGGAGTAGAGGCCCCGCAGTGCAGTTAAAAAATTACCAGTAATACCAAACTTCTGAAGGGTAGCAAAAATAAATGGCCATCCCAGTCAATCAAAAGCCTTTTTGGCTTCAAGGCTAAGTATGAGCACCTGTTCAGATCTCCGATTGATCAGATCAACAAGGTCCACTACCCTCCTGGTGTTATAACCACCCTGACAACAGGGAATAAACCTTACCTGATCCTTATGGATTAGGGACGGGAGAAAGGAGCAAAGCCGAACCACCAAGACTTTAGAAAATAGTTTCAAATCAGAATTGAGGAGGGTAATAGGCCAATAACTAGAACAATCAAGAAGATCTTTCCCAGGCTTAGGCATCAGGGTGATAAGAGAATGCAAAAAAGACTGCAGGATCCCCTCCCCCCCCATAAAAGAGTTAAAAAAGGGGACAAGCTTAGGTACCAGTACAGAGGAATAGGTCTTGTAATAGAGGTATGTAAAGCCATCTGGGCCGGGGGAACGACCAGCAGGAAGGGATTTGAGAACTTCTAAGAGCTCGTCCCCAGTGATAGGTGCATTGAGGACCTCACGATCAGCCCCCGACAAAGTAGGCAAGCTGCATCACGATAGATAAGAATCAAGGGCCGCAGCCCATTCCCCCGGATCAGATGGAAACTGGGAGGGGAGAGAGTAAAGTTTAGTATAGCAGTCAACAAAGAGGCAAGATATGTCAGCTGGATGGTAATGAAGGACACCAGAAGAGTCTTTGAGAGCTGAGGGAGGTTGCGCAACCACCCGGTCCTGGATGCGCCTGGCCAACATCGTGTGTGCTTTATTGCCCTTCTCATAGAAGGGCTGCTTCACAAACAACAATTTGCACTCCACTCTATGGAGGGCCAGGTCACCCAACCGCGCCCTGGCCGCCACCAAGCTCTGCAGGATCGACAGGGAGGGAGTAGATAGTAGGAGGGCCTCCAGGCTAGCTATCTCTGCACGGAGTTCCCGGGAGCGAGCCAGAGCATCACGCTTAAGACGCGAACCCAAAGCTATACAATGACCACGGACAACAGACTTATGTGCCTCCCAGAGGATTGCCTGAGAAGGGACCGAGCCCTCGTTATCAGCAAAATAGTCTGTAAGACACTTCTGTAGACGCCCAGGAAGGCAACGACTTAAGAAGAGAGTCATTCAGACGCCAGTGGCAGGAACAGAGAGAAGAAGGGGAGGAGTCGAAGGAAAGGAGAACAGGACAATGATCAGACCAAGAGATGGGATCATGGGAAGCAGCGGACCATAGGGAGGTTGCCAAAGAAATAGTCAAAACGCATATGCAATTTATGGGGATGGGAATAAAAACTAAAGGAGCGCTCCGTAGGGTGATTAATCTGCCACAGGTCGTATAACAACAAAGCACGTATGAGCCGTCAAAAAAGAGAGGCCAAACGCAAGACACCAAAAAACAAATAATAAACCATAGTCATAAACAAAATGAACCATTGACCAATCAGCCAATGCGGAGGCCAGGGACCAGTGGACCATGGACCAAGGCATGGGCAGTCCATTGCTACGGCCTCAAGAGGGGATATGGAAGGACACCACCAAAGGACAACCACCAGAAGAGCAAACACCCTACACCAAGGCCATAGCAAAGGAACACAGAGAAGTAAAAACCACTGGTGACCAAAGAATGCAATAAAACCGTAAAAAATCAGGGGAAAATTAGCAACACTTTTAAGTCTCATTAAGGGGGAAGACCCCTTCCGGCCAGGGAAGTTCCAAAGACCAAAAAAGAAGTCCAGGACCAAAAACCCTTCAAGAAAGAACCAGGAGCCCCATCTTCATCTCAGGGGGAGCTCGAGGAGAGGTCCCCGAGACCCCAGAGGGGATTTCTCCTGAGATCTAGCTCTGACGGGCTGCCACACAGGGGGCAGAGGAGGGGGGAGACATCAAATCACAGTCCACCATCTGAGGAACTGGCAGTTCCAAAGTAGCACAGAAGGCCTGAAGATCCAAATAGGTGCGTAGAACAGCGGAACGACCATCTCTGCGGGCATGTAGCCCAAACGGGAAGGTCCATCTATACGGTACATGGTAAGAATGAAGGACCTCGAGCAGGGGCTGCAGCAGGCGTCTCTTGCGAAGAGTCAACCAGCATAAATCTTGATAGAGTTGAATAGGGGCACCTTCAAAGTCAAAATTCCGCAAAGTTCTAGCTTTAGCCATGATGGCCTCTTTGACTTGAAAATCGTGTACGCAGCAAATGACATCCTGCTAAGTGCCCATGGTAGACTTAGGGCGAAGTGCACGATGGGTTCTGTCAAGCTTGATCCTGTGAGAGGTAGAGATGTCGCGAATTGTTCGCCGGCGAACAGTTCCCGGCGAATTTAGCATGCTCGCGTTCGCATCGCCGGGCGAACATAAGTGAAGTTCGATCCGCCATCTGCAGTAAACTTTGACCCTGTGAGTCAGAGTCAGCAGACACATTACAGCCAATCCGCAGCAGTCCCTCCCTTCCAGACCCTCCTACCTCTTGCATGGATGCCATTTTACCCTCATTCAGCATGTTGCAGGCTTAGGAAGTGGAGGGTCAGAGAAGCTGCTCCAGCTGTATAGGGGAAGCGATAACTAGGTTGCTGCTAGGTGGTGTATTCAGGGTCCAGTTTACCTCTAAAGCACTAGTGTAACATCTGTTTTAAGGACAGCACCCAAAAAAGCCCTTTTTACGGCTGAAAGATATCAGTCCGTGTGTCTTGCAACAGCTGGAGGCACCCTGGTTGGGAGGGAACCGCTGGTTAAAAGGGGTATTCCAGAATCAAACTTAAGTTCCTTCAAGCAACTAACTACTACAGTATTCAAAGGGCTGAAAGATATCAGTCCGTGTGTTTTGCAACAGCTGGAGGCACCCTGGTTGGGGACCACTGCATAAAAGGGGAACTCCGCTGGCAAGCTTTTTTTCTTTAAAGCAACTAACTACTACAGTATTCAAAGTGCTGAAATATATCAGTCCGTGTGTTTTGCAACAGCTGGGTTGGGGACCACTGCTTAAAAGGGGAACTCCACTGCCAAGCTCTTTTGCTCATTGTCACACTAGTGCAAATCACATTAGGTGTGACAGTTGTGCAAATAAAAAAAAATACCTTTTTTGGCTGTTAAATAAAACCAGTCATCACTGTAAGTTCATGTCAAAGTTGCCAGTTTTTTGCCTGCAGGGCAAATTGTGTCACCCTAGTGCAAATCACATTAGATGTAACAGTTGTGCAAATAAAAAATAAATAAAAAAAATTGTCTGTTAAATAAAACCAGTCGTCACTTTCAGTTCACGTCAAGGTTACCAATTTTTTTTCCTGCAGGGCAAATTGTGTCACCCTAGTGCAAATCACATTTGGTGTGACAGTTGTGCAAATAAAAATAAAAAACTTTTTTGGCTGTTAAATAAAACCAGTCATCACTGTCAGTTCATGTCAAAGTTACCAGTTTTTTTGCCTGCAGGGCAAATTGTGTCTCCCTAGTGCAAATCACATTTGGTGTGACACTTGTGCAAATTTAACCAAAAAAATGACAGGCAGAGGAAGGTTACCCCGCAGGGGCCGTCGTGGTGCTGGGAATCCCTTTGGCCCTAGAATGGCCAGTGTTCAGAGGCCACGTACCCTGAACCCCAAAGTTCTGAGGACTTAGTTGACTGGCTATCACAAGACACCCAATCTACTACAGTTTCCGCTCGGAACCTTGACGCACCATCCTTCTACTCCTCTAGCTTAGCTTCGGGCACCTCTCATGCTACCACCGCACCACCGTCCTGCATTATAGAGTCTTCTGGACTTTATGATAATTTAAACTTGAATTTTCAAGAGTACTAATAAATACACAAAGGAACGCTTGTTGCGTGTGATTTTTTAACTTACATTTTCAAAAGTAAAATACAGAGAGGGAAGAACTCTGTTTCTTTATTTAATGAAAAATGTTATTTAGAAAATAATTTCTTTGTTTGTTTCTCCGTCCTGCATTATAGAGTCTTCTGGACTCTTGGATATGTGCTTTTTCTTATATTTCAGCCATGTGTACATGCCTAATTTATGTGGCCTCTGGTGCTGCACTTTCTTTTTCTGCTGCTGCAATTTTTTTGGCCGCTGCTTTCATCTTGATGTGATGAAAAATTTTATTTGGAAAAGGATTACTCTGTGATTTTCACCGTCCTGCATCATAGAGTCTTCTGGACTTTTGGATATGCGCTTGTTCTTATATTTCAGCCATGTGTACATGCCTAATTTTTCTGGCCTCTGGTGCTGCACTTTTTCTGCTGCTGCAATTTTTCTGGCCGCTGCTTTCATCTTGATTTGATGAAAAAATTTATTTGAAAAAGGATTTCTCTGTGATTTTCACCGTGCTGCATCATAGAGTCTTCTGGACTTTCTGATAATTTAAACTTGAATTTTCCAGAGTACTAACCATTACACCAAGGAACGCTTGTTGCGTGTGATTTTTAAACTTAGATTTTCAAAAATAAAATACAGAGAGGGATGAACTCTGTTTCTTTATTTGATGAAAAATTTTATTTAGAAAATAATTTCTTTGTCTGTTTCTCTGTCCTGCATTTTAGAGTCTTCTGGACTCTTGGATATGCGCTTGTTCTTATTTTTCAGCCATGTGTACATGTCTAATTTTTCTGTTCTCTGGTGCTGCACTTTTTATGCTGCCACAATTTTTCTGGGCGCTGCTACAGCTGCGGCTGCAACAATACCAAATTTTTGAGCCTAATTTTTCTGGTACTCTCTGCTGACATCTCTGTCCATTTTAGCAACCGTGCATATTAGATGTATGGTAAGGGTAGCATGGTGGCTCAGAGGTTAGCACTGCTGACTTGCAGCGCTGGGGCCTTGGGTTCAAATCCCACTATGTGCTGCCTAAAGGGGGGCTCTAACTATGTGCTACCTAATATGGGGGGATCTAACTCTGTGATGCCTAAATGGGGCTAAAGCACATTGTTCCAAACCATTTAGGAATGTTAGGTGATTTATGCCTTTTATGGATTAAAACCAGACTCTGCATCAACTATGTAATTTTCCATGGGAGTTTTGCCATGGATCCCCCTCCAGCATGCCACAGTCCAGGTGTTAGTCCCCTTGAAACAACTTTTAAATCATTATTGTGGCCAGAAAGAGTCCCTGTGGGTTTTAAAATTCGCCTGCCCATTGAAGCCAATGGCGGTTCGCCCGGTTCGCAAACCTTTGCGGAGGTTTGCGGTTCGCAAACCGAAAATTTTATGTTCGCGACATCACTAGTGAGAGATAGATTCGCCAAGAATCATGTTAAAAATGGCCTTCAGAGTAACAAAAAGGTCCTCCTCACGGGTAGCCTCTGGCAGACCTCTCACCCTGATGTTATTACGCCTCCCTCTATTATCCAGATGTTCAACATTTTCTCTCCCAGAAAGTCCTTTTGGGAAGCAATAGTAGAGTGCAGTTGTGCAATGTAAGCCCTAGTTTGGTCATGGGCATCCTCCAGGCCATCCACCCTTTCAGAGACATGCTGGAGATCCTGGCGCATGGAGGAGATCTCTGCCCGGCAGGCATCCCTAACCTCAGCAATCAGGGAGCGGAAGTCCTCCTTAGTTGGAATTTGGGATAGGAGATGGCCCAGGTCAGGGAATGCCGAGGAAGGCAGGGACACCCCCAAGCACGGCAAATCAGATTCAGATGCAGTATCCCAGGGTATGGATCCAGGCGCCGACCCAGCAGCCGCCATCGGCCAAGGGGATGGACGAGGGGTTCCCCGAGGGAAATGAAGGAGGGCTCCGGAAGGCATTATGGCGGACGGCGTTCGCCACTGCGGCTTAGGAGGTTAAGAGGGAGGGTAGCAGGCGGCAGATGGGGTCAGGGGAGCAGATGAGGTGTGTGCTAAGGCAGCATCAGCAGGCACAATCAGAGGCGGCAGGTGTGCAGGACAAGGCCCAGAGCCCCTAAGGAGAGGCACAGAGGAGGGGGAGGCTGAGCAGTGGGGGAAGCTGGGAGGTGCAGGGAGCCCACAGGAGGTAACGGCCCTGGCTTCAGCAGGGAGGCCCAAGATGGAGTCCCAGGCAGCCAGCAGGGAGAGGGTGAGGAGGAGGCCGCAGGTGACGAGACTGGGGCAGCACTGGAAGGAGCAGCTGGTCCTGAAGGTAAGCCCCCCCGGCACACTCACCACACATCCTGGCAGCACGGGGTCTGAAGGAGAGTCCACGGCAGGGGGAGCAGCAGCAGGGAGAGGCTCCAGTCCTTGCGCTGCAGCGCAGCCCTCACATGGCCGGGCAGAGGCATCTGGCAGAGACGGAGTTTCGGGAGATTGCGGAGGCAGGAGCAGGGTGGTGAGGCTTCAAAGCGGAGCGGGGCACAGCTGGCAGAGCGAGACCGCTGGCCCAGCACAGGGCCCGTAATTGGGGGACAGAGCAGAGGGTGCAGGAGCTTGAGGCAGCTGGAAGAAGAGATGGATTCCCCCGGGTGGAGGGATAGCCAGCCTGGAGGGTGCTAAGGGGTTCCTGGTTCTGCGGTAGACCCTTCCCAGATAGCAGGGTCACCAGAGTCTAGTTAAGGCAAATGTTCGGCCAGTGGAGCGGGAGCTCCCTCAACACGCGGCCATCTCTATCGGCACCAAGCCACGCATCCCAAGGTAGCTGTTTTAGGAGCTTTTTGATTTAGAAGCTCTCTCCATCTCCATGTAGAAACATTCTTGAGAGAGTGAGACATTCTTGATATACCAAGAGTTCATTGCAAGAGATATATCGTGACACCTGGGATTGTGTGTTATATTGATCCATCTATATGATGGTAATGTAAATATTTTACATTTTATTTTCTGTCTGTACCCCAGAGGGGTGTCTTTGTGTGGATTTGGTCAGTTTTCTTTGTATCTTTTTAAATATAACATAGTAAAATGTAAGTTTTAGCAACTGCTTTGAGCACTATATTATTTTTCTTCTGCTTGTTCCTACACATGTACAGCTATGTAACACATGTGACTGTGAATCCTAAGTGCAGCTATGGTCATTTTATGTGTACATTTAAAGTCTCTCCCACTATTAAATATTAAATTTCTCTGTTAGATCCCATGAAACATATCCAGTCCATTCTAATGTGCATAGGTAAAGGGGAACTTAGCACTCTAATTATTACGCTTCAATGGCTTCAATGTTTATTTGTAGTTAATCCAAAGCAGCCTAATGTTTCCATTCACACTCTCTGGAGAAAAATGATATCAACTTTGTGAGGCAGCGCATACCTTGCATGACTGTTGTTGGTTTCCCTTAACCTCTTCACAACATTAGAAGTAAATGTACATCCTTGTACCCTGTTACTTAACACACCAGGGTGTACATTTACGTCTTGTACATGAAGTAAGCGAAGAAGCTGCAGATGCTTCATTTCCATTGGGTCGGAAAATAAAATTCAAATATGAAGCTGGTTGTGTCCTTAAAAGGTTACCAGCATATACAAAGGTCCTAAGTCTGTGGACGGAAATATCATGTTAATTTGGATTTTATTGAAAGACAGAGGCTCATATTATGCTAATCTTTCTTTTAATATAGCTCACAGCAGCAAGGTTAAACATATAGAAAAAAGGGAAGCAAACTTTAGCGTAACCAAACATAGCAATCTCTGTTAGTCAGTCCGCCCCTAGTCGCCTCTATTATAGTATATAGATTTCTAATTTGTCCATAGAATAATGTATATAGTATTATTTCTGTATATAAATGGTTAACTACCTGTTTCTATTAGCGATGCAGGACCTTCGGGTCATGTGACAAGGTGAACTCTATGGTTTTAGCTTAAGGACCTTTGGAGGCCCTCTTACGTCAGTAATCCCATCACACCATGTACTGGTGAATGGCAGACGTTTGGACCAATCAGAATCGCCACGCCCCCTGCCCATATAAGGGAGCGGCGGCCATCTTCTTGCTCTCTTTCTCCTGGCTGAATGATCTAAATTGTAGAGTGTATCATCCCCTAAGTTCTCTGCAGTATCACCGGACCCAATATTTCCCTTAAATCCGGAAGGATCTGCACATCACTCCCTAAATTCAGAGACTATAAGTTTAATGCAAGGTCCGCAATTTCTGCCAGTCGCTTAGCAACCTAAGAACTGTTATATGAGACTGTTACTACGCATTGGATATTGCAAGCACTGCAGTAAAGTTATTCAAGTTCAAGTTAAATCTGCTTGTGGACCTTCAGTCATTTCATTGCACCTATCGCTTCTGGGAAGGGCGGCGATAGGCCGGAACATAGATTCAGCATACCAGCCCTCACCCTGGTGTCACGAGTGACAGGGTTAATATTAACCCCTCATATACCAACACCATACCATTCCTACCATACACCCCCAAGGGCTACCACAAAGCCTTTTTGGTGTTGCACGAACAGGATTCGGGTGTGTGCCTACCATCGCCACTAGTGAAAGTGTACTCCCCCCTAAGAAAATAACTTTATTCATGTGTTGCTGTGTACAGGAACGGTGCTTGTGGTGCATCATACAAGGGGGCCAAGAGAAAAGTAAGGGGGGAGGCGAAGATCTCTCTACAGTTAAAATGTGTAAACTGCGTAATGAGCTCATGCTGCGATCCTCTGGTCCGGTCAGCACAGGCGGAGCCGAACTGCTGCCGGAAAAGCGCGCAAACTGCTGCCGGAAAAGCGCCACACCCCGCCCCTGGGTGTGGACGCCAAGTTGCTGTATCCCAGCCGAAAGGGAACTCAGAGATGCAGGAGTCATTTCTGGAGGGACCGGAAGTCGGGGCTGCACCGATAGTGTCCTTCCTGCCCAGCGCCATTTTAGAGAAGCCCACTATAAAAGACGCCACACAGAGCATCCTCTCCAGTCTGCAGAGAGAGCCAGAGAAAACAGACATGGCGGAGAGCAGCGTTCCACGTGGTCAAGTTGGCAAAATGGTGCCGGAAACACGGAAAGTTGTGGCAGTCACAGCCCAACTTTTTCAAGAGCTTGCTGACCGTCTGCAGAGGTTGTCATTAGATGAAGAGGGGGCCTGCAATCTTCCCCCACTGCCTGATGATGACAAAGATTGGCCAGGGACACCTCCAGCGAACAGTGCAGGGACACCTGGAGGTGCGTCACCGGTGAGATTGTCCCCTCACCACAGGACCTGGGGCTCGTGGGCCGAGATCCCATCGGAGGAGTCTGCTGTGAGTACCCCGCCAGAGGCGGCCTATTCTTCCTCCTCTAGCCCTGAGGTCATTCCTCGATCAAGCTTGCCAAGTGCACGACCGTGCTCACCAAAATTACCGCAATGGGTGTTCGGAGATGAGCTGGAGCTGATCGAGTACATGCACAGAGTACTTCAACCGTTACCTGGGAAGACACTCCTACCAGTCCCAACTGCAGAAAGGGAAAGGGCCCATCAAGAAGCCGAGCTGGCCGAATGATGGAAAAGTTAAAGGCCCGATACAAAGAACTCTATGCTCCAAAGCACGTACATTTGCCTTACGAAGAAAGAGTGCGGTATCAAGAAAATACCAAAGAAATGGAGGCATTGTACATCCGTAAATGGGATCACCCCTGAGAAGGGGAGGAGCCATTAGAAAGGAGAAGAACAACTGTGGCCAAGTTCAACAAGGTCAGAGGTTATGGGACACTCCTTGACTGCCACACTGGGCAGACCATCCTCGTAAACCGGCGAGCAGTGCAAAGGCCATATCTCCATCAGAAGTTCAACACCTTGGAGGTGGGTGAAATTGTGGAGTATACCCCCGTCCAGAGCCTTCGTGGAGAATGGGCTGCAGCGGTCACCAGACCAACAGCCCCAACACAGCTTCCTTTCAAATATTTCCCGTCAACGGATTGGGAGTCCGATCCCTTCTACTTGAGGCCGAAAAGGTCTGCTCCTAAAGCCTCCACCAGCGTACCCAAGGAGGAGGAGCCTAAAGAGACAAGTTCATAATTTTCTGTGTACAGCAAAGAGTCAAGTGCATCATCCTCTATGTATAGTAAAGAACCAAGTTCTTCATCTTCTCCATACCGTCGAGAGTCAAGTTCTACACAGGGTGAAGAAAACAGGCCAAAATTGCAGCCAACCAAGTCGGTACCTAGACCCTCTCGGAGCAGTGAGAGTTTGTCTAACCCTGGGGTACCCACAGATGTAACAAGGCCCTCTCGGAACAGTGAGAGTTTGCCAATTCCTCAGGTACCAACGAAAGGGTCATGGGTTGCTCCTAATTTGGAGATGGTGCTCAAGCCCTATTGTTCCACTGTGATCCCGGCTATTAAGCCTATAACCCCTTCTCAAGCTGCCTTCCACAACTCCATTCTCACTAATGTGGTGTGGCAAAGCTATGTCAAGTCTGATCCTGCCCCTGATGTTGGCAGATATAGGGGAACCAAGAGAGGCACTACAAGAGTGAAGAAGAACATCTTCTAAAGAGACTCTAAAGTAATGTCTTATTGTTTTTTTCTCTCTGTCTAACCATTTTGCTTTGCAGTAACCAAGTTTAAGAAAAGTGCCTAGCAGGACTGTGCTAAGTTTGTTTCAGTTTAAAGTTCAGCAACGTAACCACCAAGCTTGTGCCTGACTAATAAGTCAAGAGACTCCTAGCCCGTAGGAGATTCACCAAGGACTGTACCCGGCTGAGTTGTGGTTAAGGCCGTGTTTATTTTTCATTGAACTCCTAGTGTAGGTGGACTGCTGATCCCTTCACGCCCATATGTATATTATCTTGGACTCCTAGTGTAGGTGGACTGTTGATCCTTACACGCCTGCTTCATGTATATACCACCATCCTCATAAGAACTCTTATGAAAAATGTCGCACTTATCGGGTGAATGCACCTGAAATATGTTGGAGTGTTAATAAATATATTGTAAATATGTATATGGTTTTGTACACAGAAAGATGTCCTTGTGTCTGTGTACATAAGTAGTAAGTAAGGTTTGTACATAGAAAATATAGTCTAATGTCTATGTACATAAAAATGGCTTAGAGTTGTGCATGGAAAATATTGACGTACTGCACGTGCACACTCAGTACTACAATTGAATCCAATTCTCGTACACACAAATGTATCGTAAATCAAAGGTGTTTAGTAGTAACCCAATAGAGGACACCTCGGCTCCTCCGAGGGTAGTATTATTGCTGTCGCCCATTGCTAGCACCTATCTCGGAACAAAAATAATAGGGAGGATTCCCTTTCAAATAGTACTTGCACATAGTACCCTAGATTATTCACTTAATGTACTACTTCAAAATTTCTCTAGTACATACGCAAAAACAAATAAATATCTCACTTAAGAAAACACTTAAGGAATTGTAGCATATTGATACCCAATTCCTGCCACTGTTAGGTACACTTCTTCTTTTCTTTATTCATTGCGTGTGTGAGATGCTCTGCCTGGCCAGTAGATGCTCTTGCTAGTACAAAAGTAAACACGTGATTTTCAGAATAACCTATTAGGTTGATTGAGAAGTGCTCTAGGGGTACGTAGCGTGTAGTCTTTAGACCCTAGCAGCCACCCTTACTGTGACCTAGCTTAGGGCTAGCCAGTATACCTTTCGTATACTAACTAACAGGTAACTTATTGTTGGCATAAAATGTGTGAGATAACAAAATGTCTAGTCAGCTTGAAGCTAAAAGTATAGAGAGCTGAACTAATGTCTAGTAAGCTTAAAAAAATGTATAATAAGTTTTATAAAGTTATATAGGAAGCTAGAAACTAAAGTATAGATAGCTCCTTTAAGTGTCTAGATAGCATTCAAGTGTCTAGATAGCATTCAAATGTCTAGATAGTATTCAAATGTCTAAGTAGGATGTCTAGCTTAAATGTAAATCATCCTGTTCTATAGCATCCTGTTCTAATTCTCGTCCTAGTCCCTCTGTCTCAGGGGACAGACATCGAGGCCGACTTATGTTTAGTAAGGGGGTTTGTGGTGTCCCAGTACCGCATTTCATACGGTACTTATTTATCTATGGGTCCCCGTAGCCAGAGTCCCTAGGACTTAGTAATCTCTGTTAGTCAGTCCGCCCTTAGTCGCCTCTATTATAGTATATAGATTTCTAATTTGTCCATAGAATAATGTATATAGTATTATTTCTGTATATAAATGGTTAACTACCTGTTTCTATTAGTGTTGCAGGACCTGCGGGTCATGTGACAAGGTGAGCTCTATGGTTTTAGCTTAAGGACCTTTGGAGGCCCTCTTACGTCAGTAATCCCATCACAACATGTACTGGTGAATGGCAGACGTTCGGACCAATCAGAATTGCCACGCCCCCCTGCCCATATAAGGGAGCAGCAGCCATCTTCTCGCTCTCTTTCTCCTGGCTCTTGATAAGACCTATATCGCAGTAATCGCAGAGTTAGGCCTGAGCCTTGCGGCAACGGTGAATGTTCTAAATTATAGAGTGTATCATCCACTAAGCACTCTGCAGTATCACCGGACCCAATATTTCCCCTAAATCCGGACGGATCTGCACATCATTCCCTAAATTCAGAGACTACAAGTTTAATGCAAGGTCCACAACTTCTGCCAGTCGCTAAGCAACCTAAGAACTGTTATATCAGACTGTTACTACGCAATGGATATTGCAAGCACTGCAGTAAAGTTATTCAAGTTCAAGTTAAATCTGCTTGTGGAGCTTCACTCATTTCATTGCACCTATCGCTTCTGGGAAGGGCGGCGATAGGCCGGAACATAGATTCAGAATACCAGCCCTCACCCTGGCATCACGAGTGACAGGGTTAATATTAACCCCTCATATATCAACACCATACCATCCCTACCATACACCCCCAAGGGCTACCACATATATATATATACAAATCATAAAATGTTGCAGTATCTTGTAATACCTTTTTTATTGGACTAACAGCATTTTGTAGAGACAAGCTTTTGGGATTCCTCCCTTTATCAAGTCCAAAGCAAATCTAAGCTCACAAGCAGAAGACACAGGTTACATCTCACAAATATGCAGTTGTTAAGACAATAGATGTGGAGAATTCACACTAAGATGGGCCATAAATTGTCCTGTTATGGGAACATAGATTGAATAGATAAGGATGAGAAAAAGGGGGAGGGAGGGGGAGCAGGGGAGAGACTGGAGCAGGACATAGTGAGATGCAAAAGAGAACACAGTGCAGGTTATAAGAGAATCCAGTATATAGCACAGGTTATAAGAAATTTTGATAATGAGATAAGAAGCTCATATCCACATTAAGTCCCCTGTTTTTCGAGTCAAAAAACAGTATCATTTTGGCTTCAAATGTCTTCCTCTCTTGAGTGTTTTTGAAGTTCCCTCTCAGTATCTTGATTGTAAGGTCATGTATGGAGTGGCCTGTTTGGGTAAAATGGTGTCCAACTGGGGTGCAGTAGTCATTTTCTTTATGGCGGTTGATGGAATGTCTGTGTAGATTCATCCTTTCGTTGAGTTTCTGGCCGGTTTCACCAATGTAGCATCCCATGTCCCCTAATGTTATAGGTCTTGTTGTTGTGGGTGGCTTCCATCTTGGTGCAGATATGTTGGCAGAGTTTGCAGCGTGGTTTGGTGCAGGGTTTGGTCCCATTGTCTGTGTCTGTTCTTTCTGTAGGTAATTTTCTGCTGACCAGCTTTTGTTTTAAATTGTGTGGTAGTCTGAAGGCCAAGATGGGAGGTTCAGGGAAGATTTCTTTTAGCATCTCATCTACCGCCAATATCGGCTGTAGGTCCTTGATAATTTTTTGTGTTTCTTCAAGGGCCGGATTGTATGTGGCTACCAGTGGTATGCGTGGTGATGGTTGTATCTCTCTGTATTGTAGCAGGTATTCCCGTGGTGTTTGAAGGGTGGAGTGTATTTTCCTATTGACTGTCCTAGGTTTGTATCCTTTTTGTTTGAATTTCTCAGACAGTGTTTGTAGGTGCAGGTCTCTGTCATCAGGGTTGGAGCAGATGCGATGGTACCTGGTAGATTGGCTGTATATGATGCCTTTCTTAGTGTGTGATGGATGGAAACTGGATTTATGTAGATAGCTGGATCGGTTTGTGGGTTTTCTGTATACAGATGTTTGTAGTGTGTTCCTGTTTATTGTGACAGTAGTGTCCAGGAAGTTCACACTTTCTGTAGAGAAGTCCATTTTGAGTTTGATAGATGGATTGAATGTGTTAAAGGCATCATGAAACTTTCTGAGTTTTTCTTTTCCTTCTGTCCAAATGATCAAAATATCATCAATGTAATGTAGTATCTGTAGGGTTTGTGAAGTTGTGTGTCTAGAAATCGTTGTTCAAGGTCAGCCATGAATAGGTTGGCATATTGTGGTGCAATCCTGGTCCCCATTGCAGTGCCCATCATTTGTAGATATATGTCACTGTTGAAACTGAAGTAGTTTTGTGTTAGGATGAATTCTATTAGTTTAGTGATGACTCCAGGGCTGTATTTCCGGTTGTGGGTTTGGGATGAGAGGAACAGTGAGCAGGCAACAATTCCATCTCTGTGAGGGATGTGTCTGTATAGGAATTCTACATCCATTGTTACTAATATGGAGTTGGCAGGCAAGTTTGTAATCTGATTGAGTTTGTTAAGAAAGTCAGTGGTGTCCTGTATGAAGCTGCTGGTGTTTTTGACAAAGGGCTTTAATAGATTTTCTACTAAGCCAGAGATCTCTTCTGTTAATGTGTCCATACCGGTTATTATTGGTCTACCTGGGTTCCCAGTTTTGTGGATTTTTGGAAGCATGTAGAATGTCCCTGTTATGGGATTTGTGGGTATGAGTGTCTCTAATCCTTTCTGTGACTCTTTTGGGAAGGATTCAATCAGTTTCTTCAATTCCAGAGTGTATTCTTTGGTGAGGTCTTCTGTCAGTTTCTTGTAGTATTTAGTGTCTGACAATTGTCTGTTTCCCTCTTTTATGTAATCCTCAGTGTTCATTATCACCACTGCTCCTCCCTTGTCTGCTGGTTTGATTGTTATGGTTTGATTAATCTTTAAGTTTTTGATGACGTCTGTTTCTAGTTTTGAGAGAGTGTACCTGTTTTTATTATGGTGTTTTTTGACCAGGAATGCTGTTCTTAACAGCAAACTGGACAGCTACATTGCAAGTTTCAGATTGTGTCCTGGTGATGGAGTAAAATCAGAATTCTTTTTCTTGATATTGTAATCCAGGGTTGTTGTAGTTTGGAACTAAAAGAGTACTTTCATAAGAAAGAGGACATAACTACAACAACCCTGGATTACAATATCAAGAAAAAGAATTCTGATTTTACTCCATCACCAGGACACAATCTGAAACTTGCAATGTAGCTGTCCAGTTTGCTGTTAAGAACAGCATCCTTGGTGAAAAAGCACCATTATAAAACCAAGTACAATCTCTCAAAACTAGAAACAGACACCATCAAAAACTTAAAGAATAATCAAACCATAACAATCAAACCAGCAGACAAGGGAGGAGCAGTGGTGATAATGAACACTGAGGATTACATAAAAGAGGGAAACAAACAATTGTCAGACACTACATACTACAAGAAACTGACAGAAGACCCCACCAAAGAATACACTCTGAAATTGAAGAAACTGATCAAATCCTTCCCAAAAGGGTCACAGAAAGGATTAGAGACATACCCACAAATACCATAACAGGGACATTCTACATGCTTCCAAAAATCCACAAAACTGGGAACCCAGGCAGACCAATAATAACCGGTATGGACGCATTAACAGAACAGATCTCTGGCTTAGTAGAAAATCTATTAAAGCCCTTTGTCAAAAACACCAGCAGCTTCATACAGGACACCATTGACTTTCTTAACAAACTCAATCAGATTACAAACTTGCCTGCCAACTCCATATTTGTAACAATGGATGTAGAATCCCTACACAGCAACATCCCTCACAGAGATGGAATTGATGCCTGCTCACTGTTCCTCTCATCCCAAACCTACAACCGGAAATACAGCCCTGGAGTCATCACTAAACTAATAGAATTCATCCTAACACACAACTACTTCAGTTTCAACAGTGACATATAGTGTTGAGCGGCATAGGCCATATTCGAATTTGCGAATATTCGCGAATATATGGTCGAATATTCGTCATATATTCGCGAATATTCGCATATTCGTTATCTCCTCGTTTCATTTCCGCATATGCGAAAGTTCGCGTATGCGAAAATCAACATATGCGGAAATTCGCATATGCGAAAATTAGCATATGCTAATTTTCGCATATGCGAATTTTCGCACGCCAGTCTCACACAGTAGTATTACAGCCTTCTTTACACCACACAAGCTGGAAGCAGAGAGGGATGATCACTGTGATGTGTACTGTGAAGAAAAAAAAAAAAAAGAATATTCGTAATTACGAATATATAGCGCTATATTCGCGAAATTCGCAAATTCGCGAATATGCGATATTCGCGAATAATATTCGAATTGCGAATATTCGCGAGCAACACTAGTGACATATAGCCACAAATGACGGGCACTGCAATGGGGACCAGGATGGCACCACAATATGCCAACCTATTCATGGCTGACCTTGAACAACAATTTCTAGACACACAACTTCACAAACCCTACAGATACTACATTACATTGTTGATATTTTGATCATTTGGACAGAAGGGAAAGAAAAACTCAGAAAGTTTCATGAAAATGGACTTCTCTACAGAAATTGTGAACTTCCTGGACACTACTGTCACAATAAACAGGAACACACTACAAACATCTGTATGCAGAAAACCCACAGACCGATCCAGCTATCTACATAAATCCAGTTTTCATCCATCACACACTAAGAAAGGCATCACATACAGCCAAGCTACCAGGTACCATCACATCTGCTCCAACCCTGATGACAGAGACCTGCACCTACAAACACTGTCTGAGAAATTCAAACAAAAAGGATACAAACCTAGGACAATCAATAGGAAAATACACTCCGCCCTTCAAACACCACGGGAATACCTGCTACAATACAGAGAGATACAACCATCACCACGCGTACCACTGGTAGCCACATACAATCTGGCCCTTGAAGAAATACGAAAAATTATCAAGGACCTACAGCCGATATTGGCGAAAGATGAGATGCTAAAAGAAATCTTCCCTGAACCTCCCATCTTGGCCTTCAGACAACCACACAATTTAAAACAAAAGCTGGTCAGCAGAAAATTACCTACAGAAAGAACAGACACAGACAATGGGACCAAACCCTGCAACAAACCACGCTGCAAACTCTGCCAACATATCTGCACCAAGGTGGAAGCCACCCACAACAACAAGACCTATAACATTAGGGGACTATACTGCTGCACATCCCCAAATGTGGTCTACATGATACAATGCACCAAGTGTGACATGGGATGCTACATTGGTGAAACCGGCTGGAAACTCAACGAAAGGATGAATCTACCACATCTCCCCACCCCTTGGCACTTCTTGCTCTTCCCGTCAGACAACTGCAGAAGCTCTCCCTTCAGGATCCACGTCCTCTTTTTTCCTATGACGCTCTTATTTTTTCAACCGGCGGCCATCTTTGATTCGTGCGCATGCGCATTGTATTCTTCTTCGCGTCTTCTTGCATATTGCGAGACTTGCAGCGCAGCTGGTTCTCAGCTGTTTCCCGCCCCTTCTTTTTCCCTCACAGACATTGTACCATACGGACATCGCTGTCTCAAAGCTAATTCCCGTTGTGACACAGAATATTGTGAATTTTATAATATTTTCAATACCTTACATCTGCTGCAAGTAAATTAATTATACCTCTTGCGAATTAGACAGAATTAATAATTTCCTCATATATATTTATCTTCATCTACATAATACTCTCCACCATGACCTCTGAGGGAAATGTCATTCCCCCTTCTGATATTAGAGAATATACTTTTAGCAATGAGGAATATGTACAAAATATTGTCTCTAAATCTCTCAACAAAACAGTTGACTCAGCTATCCAGGGTGCTATAGCCACTCTGCAAGAGTCCATTTCTAAATCGGTGTCTTTAGCTGTTTCTCAGGCAATTCCAAACTGACGACCACCATGTTAAAAGCGGTAAAAGACCTGGTGGTAAATCTGCCCACCCCACACTCTCAGTCCTTGAGGAAGTCTCTCATAAACGGAAATCAAAACCCTCCTTTAGACAAAATTCTGACTCATGTCATATCTAGTCAGTCCCCCAGCTCTGACTCTGACTCCTCCGCAAAGAATTATGACTCCCAATATGAGGATGTTTCAGGTTCTGATAATAATGATGCTGTATCTTTACATGGTGCTTCTGAAGACGCTATTTTGAACTGCTCTGGTAACCCTTATTTTGATCCAGTGCATGTTACACATCCCTGCTTAGGAGAATGGGTACCACACCCTAATGTGGCTAAATATGTACAATCTTATTTCAAAAAAACACTTGACAAGAAGGATAGGAATAAGCTTAGGGCTGAATGTCCTAGACCTTCCCTTCCAAACATCAGTACTATGACCCCTTCCCTTCCAGACATCACTACTAGCTAAATCAGGGAAGAACCCCAAGAAAGGCTTGGACCGCTCACTGAAGTCCTGCCAGGAAAAACTTATAGATATGTTAGGTCCTTTGACCAAAATGATGAACCTCTTTGAGGAAGCCCTAGCCTCCAATACTCTGATTGACCCTCACATTCTCCATCGCTGGATCCAAAGGGCACTCTGCTTTTTTGGCAACGCCAATTCGACCTTGTTGTCAGAACAAAGACATTCCATTCTGCTTAACTTACTCACTTAGCTCCAACAGAACCAGGACCCTCTAAAGAGGGATTATTATTCGGAGATTCCTTATTAAGGAACTCAATAAATATGTAGGTTTATTCTCCAGCCTTGATAAGGCTCAAACCTCTCTCAAGAAAGTCTTTCATTCAAAGGTTTTCTCTAAGGCTGGGAAAGGCAGGGACCGCTTTCCCAGCCGCAACAACCGGGACAGGCAACAGTACCGAGGTCCCCCTCCATCCAGAGCATCACAACCTTCAGGATCATATTCTTCAGGTTACTACTCTTCCACTCCCTTCTTTCCCTATCGTGGAAGACCATGGCGAGCCAGAGGTTCCAGAGGATTCCAAAAGACCAGACCTATCAGGTCATAAATCTCAGATCTCTCAACGCCTTTGTCAAATATCACCATTTCAAAATGGAAGGCATTCATCTCTTAAGAGATCTTTTACTCCATTGAGATTGGCTCATCAAGATAGATCTCAAAGATGGCTATCTCACGGTTCTTATTCACCCCTCTTTTCAACCTTTCCTCCAATTCTCTTGGAAAAATCTGATATGGCAATTCACCTGCCTCCCATTCGGTCTAGCATCTGCCCCATGGTGTTTCACCAAACTGATGAAACCAGTAGTCGCTCTTCTTTGGAGCCGAGGTGTTCGCATGATCATATATCTGGACGATATTCGGATCATGGCTCAATCCCTCCATCTCATTCACCTACATATGGAATGGACTATTTCTCTCCTTACAGATCTAGAGTTTGTAATACATTTCAAGAAATCTGTATTGACCCCTTCAAGGGAAGTGGAACTTCTAGGTTTTGTGGTAAACACCAATCTAGTTATTTTAAGTCTTCCATCGAGACGACTGAAAACGATTCGATGAGAAATTTGTTCAGTTCTTAACAAGAATCTCATTTCTTTGAGGAACATTGCTTGAATTATGGGCCTTCTAGCTGCCTCCATACAAGCTATCTTTCCAGCCCCCTTACATTACAGGGCTTTACAACATCTAAAATTTCAACATCTTCAGAATGGTCTGGGTTATTCAGATTCGATATCTACAGAGACGATTCGATATCCACTACTACAGAGACGAAAGAAGAATCACATTGGTGGCTTCATTATCTGGAATCTTGGCATGGGAAAGCCATCTTTCACCCATTCCCAGATTTTTCCATAGAATCAGATGCGAGCCTTCTAGGCTGGGGTGCCTGTTGTGGCCATCTCTCCACTAGAGGGAAATGGTCCTCGGAAGAATCACTCCTCCATATCAATTGCCTGGAACTCTTAGCAGGCTTATTCGGGAAGGACAAATCCGATTGTTGTATCCTTCTTTGGATGGACAACATTTCGGCTGTTCAGTATGTCAACCATTTAGAGGGTACAAAATCTAAACTTTTAGCGGATATCACCAAAGACTTTTGGCACTTCTGTCTGGACAGGAACATTATCCTCAAGGCAGAATACCTTCCCGGTCTTTCGAACAGTATTGTAGACTGGAACTCTCATTACCTCTTAGATGCCAGCTATTGGCGTCTGGATCCTTCAATTTTTTCTCATCTCAATAAGCTTTGGGGTCCATTTTATCCAGATCTTTTCGCTTCTCGGCTAAATTGCCAACTCCCTCTGTTCTTCAGTTGGCGCCACGATCCAGAAGCATTAGTCATAGACGCTATCCTTCAATTTTGGCCTTCCAAAACCCTGTACTCCTTTCTTCACTTCTCTCTGATTCCCAGAGTCCTTCTTCACATTCTTTCTCAGAAATCGAAAGTAGTGTTGATAACTCGGTGGCCATCCCAAGCGTGGTTCCCTCAACTTCTTGGAATGACGGTGGATTTTCGTCAAATCATTACCATGTCTCCTTCAATCCTTCTGGATCCTTCTGGGAACCCCCATCCTATAGTTCTTTCAGAAACCCTGTCTCTTGTAGCTTGGCTAGTATCAGGGGATTCTCAAACGATCAAGGACTTTCACAATCATCTAGAGACATCCTTTCAGATGCATGGGCACCAGGCACCAAATCTGCTTACAGATCTGCCTGGAAAGTTTGGTCTCATTGGTGCGCACAACGGGATCTGGATCCAGTACACTCTTCTTTAAATGATATCTTGAACTTCAAAATCTCCGAAAGCTAAAATATCTTCCTTTTATTACAAATAGCATATTACAGAATACAGTATATAAATCCCCATAAAAACAGTAATTCACAGTCAATACGCAAAGTACGATATTTGTAGGGACAATCCCCAATATTACATCCTCACCCGACTCGGCATCAGGAGCAGTGGTCATGTGCTTAAGTGGTCGCTATAATAAGTTTATGTAACAGTCAGCAGCGGGACTGGGTATGGAGGAGATTGTAAACTGAGTGCGGCTGGTTGATACTATATATCGTTTAGCCCCTATTAATGACAGCTCTGCTCTATAGCTCCGTTTTCTAGTTGGATGACTGTACCTTTATGTGTCTACACTATTGTAGTGGCATCCCTGGAGGACATGTTTTGAGTATACTCTATATATCCTTGAGGTCAGCTACAGAAAGAAACATACTCTGACTACTGTGATTGTATTGAGACAATAATGAAGGTCTGAGGATACATCACTGCGGTCTGCAGCTCCAAAACCCGAACAGACCATTTGATTATCTCTTATATAAGCAGAGTCTAGTATTGTTTATTTCTGTACTTGCTTTATTTGCTGCCTATATGTTTTATATGCTGCTCACACATAACTTTTTGCTCTAAAGCGACCACAACCATCTTTTTACCCCTGATGAACCGTATGTTATTGTAAATTACCCAGTTACGGGGAAACACGTCGGGTGAGGATGTAATATTAGGGATTGTCCCTACAAATATCGCACTTTGTGTATTGACTGTGAATTACTGTTTTTATGGTAATTTATATACTGTATTCTGTAATATGCTATTTGTAATAAAAGGAAGATATTTTAGCTATTGGAGATTTTGATTTGTTAGTTCGAGCTATCTATAATTTATCTATATATCAGTGATTTGATATCTTGAACTTCCTTTCTTCTTCGTTTGACATGGGCAAAGCTTACCGTACCATTAATGTTTATCGTTCGGCTATATCTTCCAATCATTCACTCATTGACTCTTTGCCAGTGGGTAGACACCCTTTAGTTTGTAGACTTTTAAAAGGTATTCCTTTTCGAAGACCTCCTCTTTCCAAATATACCTCCACTTGGGATGTTAATTTAGTTTTATCTTTCCTTGAATCTCTGGGCACTAACGAAAATCTATCTTTAAAATTTCTTTCATTTAAGCTTTCTATGCTTTTATGTCTCATCTCTTGTAAAAGAGTCTGACGTTAAAGCCTTGGACATATGTCACAGATCCTTTTCTCCCCATGGAGTTTTATTTAACATTTATAAATGTACTAAAACTAATTTACAGTCAGTATTTTACCCTTCTTTTCCTCACAACACTAATCTTTGTGTTGTTCAGTGTTTACAGTCATATGAACTTAAAACAAATGCTTTATGTCATCCTTCCTCTTCTCAACTATTGATTTCTTACTGTAGACCTCATCTTCCTGTATCTTCTTCCACTATTGCCAGATGGATCAAACAGACTATGTCTTTAGCTGGTATTGATATCTCTATATTTGGTGCCCACTCCACTAGGGATGCTATGTCTACTACGGTCATCCAATCCGGAGGTTCACGTTCAGATTTGCTGGTCTTCAGAATCTATTTTTAAAACTTTTTATTTCTGACCTTCTTCTCACATTTCTATGTCAGTATTTTAATTATATTGTATAGCTTTAAAATTGCATAATATGAGCCTCCGCCTTTCAATAAAATTGTAGATTTTCCTAGTCTTGATGACGGAAAATATGGATTTTATTAAAGACAGGATGCGAATATTATTGTTACGCCGAGCGCCCTGGGTCCCTGTTCCTCCCCGGAGCGCTCGCCTCATCCTCGTTACTGCAGCGCCCCGGTCAGATCCACTGACCGGGTGCGCTGCGATACCGCCTCCAGCCGGGATGCGATTCGCGATGCGGGTGGCGCCCGCTCGCGATGCGCACCCCGGCTCCCGTACCTGACTCGCTCTCCGTCGGTCCTGTCCCGGCGCGCGGCCCCGCTCCCTAGGGCGCGCGCGTGCCGGGTCTCTGCGATTTAAAGGGCCAGTGCACCAATGATGGTGCCTGGTCCAATCTTCCCAATTACCTTGATTGGCTTCCACCTGGTCCCTGACTATATCTGACCTCCTCCCATGCACTCCCTTGCCGGATCTTGTTGCCCTTGTGCCTAGTGAAAGCGTTCCCTTGTTTGTTCCTAGCCCGTGTTCCAGACCTCCCGCCGTTGCCCCTGACTACGATCCTTGCTGCCTGCCCCGACCTTCTGCTACGTCCGACCTTGCTTCTGTCTACTCCCTTGTACCGCGCCTATCTTCAGCAGTCAGAGAGGTTGAGCCGTTGCTAGTGGATACGACCTGGTCACTACCGCCGCAGCAAGACCATCCCGCTTTGCGGCGGGCTCTGGTGAAAACCAGTAGTGACTTAGAACCGGTCCACTAGCACGGTCCACGCCAATCCCTCTCTGGCACAGAGGATCCACCTCCTGCCAGCCGGGATCGTGACAGTAGATCCGGCCATGGATCCCGCTGAAGTTCCTCTGCCAGCTGTCGCCGACCTCCCCACACTGGTCGCCCAGCAAGCCCTAAAGATCGCCCAACGAAATCACCAGCTGGCATACTTGACCTCCGTGACACTGCAACTTCAGTCACAGATACAGCAGCTGCTGCCGCAGATACAGCAACTTCAGTCACAGACACAGCAGCTGCAACAACCATCTCCTCCGCCGGCTCCTGCAACTCCTCCGCAGCAACCGGCCGCTCCTAACCCCTGCTTGTCCCTGCCGGACAAATTTGATGAGGACTCTAGACTCTGCCGTGGTCTCCTTTCTGGAAAGGCCTTGTCTGGGGCCACACCACTCTGGGACCGCAATGATCCTGCCACAGCCACAGTCCAGTCCTTCTTCGCTGAGGTCCGTGGTGTCTTCGAGGAGCCTGCCCGAGCTTCTTCTGCCGAGACTGCCCTGCTGAACCTGGCCCAGGGTGTTTCTTCCGTTGGCGAGTACGCCATTCAGTTCCGTGCTCTTGCTTCCGAGTTGTCCTGGAATAGTGAGGCTCTCTGCGCGACCTTTAAAAAAGGCCTATCCAGCAACATTAAAGATGTTCTGGCCGCACGAGAAACTCCTGCTAACCTACATGAACTCATTCATCTTGCCACTCGCATTGACATGCGTTTTTCCGGATGGCGTCTGGAGCTCCGCCTGGATATGGACTTTGTTCGCACGAGGCGTTTTTTCTCCCCGGCTCCTTTCTCCTCTGGTCCTCTGCAATCCGTTCCTGTGCCTCCCGCCGTGGAGGCTATGCAAGTTGACCGGTCTCGCTTGACACCTCAAGAGAGGACACGACGCCGCATGGAGGATCTTTGCCTGTACTATGCCGGTACCGAACACTTCCTGAAGGATTGTCCTATCCGTCCTCCCCGCCTGGAAAGACGTACGCTGACTCCGCACAAAGGTGACACAGTTCTTGATGTCAACTCTGCTTCTCCACGCCTTACTGTGCCTATGCGGATATCTGCCTCTACCTTCTCCTTCTCTACTATGGCCTTCTTGGATTCCGGATCTGCAGGAAATTTTTTTTTGGCCTCTCTTATCAACAGGTTCAACATCCTTGTGACCAGTCTCGCCAGACCCCTCTACATCAATTGTGTTAACAATGAAAGATTGGACTGTGCCGTGCGTTACTGCACGGAACCCCTCCTAATGTGCCTCGGACCTCATCACGGAAAAATTGAGTTTTTGGTCCTCAGGTTCTTTGGCCCCAAGAAGAGGGGGAGACCCAAGGGGGGGGGGGGTACTGTTACGCCGAGCGCCCTGGGTCCCTGTTCCTCCCCGGAGCGCTCGCCTCATCCTCGTTACTGCAGCGCCCCGGTCAGATCCACTGACCGGGTGCGCTGCGATACTGCCTCCAGCCGGGATGCGATTCGCGATGCGGGTGGCGCCCGCTCGCGATGCGCACCCCGGCTCCCGTACCTGACTCGCTCTCCGTCGGTCCTGTCCCGGCGCGCGGCCCCGCTCCCTAGGGCGCGCGCGTGCCGGGTCTCTGCGATTTAAAGGGCCAGTGCACCAATGATGGTGCCTGGTCCAATCTTCCCAATTACCTTGATTGGCTTCCACCTGGTCCCTGACTATATCTGACCTCCTCCCATGCACTCCCTTGCCGGATCTTGTTGCCCTTGTGCCTAGTGAAAGCGTTCCCTTGTTTGTTCCTAGCCCGTGTTCCAGACCTCCCGCCGTTGCCCCTGACTACGATCCTTGCTGCCTGCCCCGACCTTCTGCTACGTCCGACCTTGCTTCTGTCTACTCCCTTGTACCGCGCCTATCTTCAGCAGTCAGAGAGGTTGAGCCGTTGCTAGTGGATACGACCTGGTCACTACCGCCGCAGCAAGACCATCCCGCTTTGCGGCGGGCTCTGGTGAAAACCAGTAGTGACTTAGAACCGGTCCACTAGCACGGTCCACGCCAATCCCTCTCTGGCACAGAGGATCCACCTCCTGCCAGCCGGGATCGTGACAATTATCCCTCCCTTTAACCCTCCCTTTTCATTATGGTGTTTCTATCTATTGTTTTTTCAGCCTAACTTGAGGATATATGAAATTCTATGTGGTCAAGTCTTCACTTCCTGCTTCTACACTATGATGGTTGAGATCCACTTCTTCATTTGAGACTTCCAGTTTACCTTCACTTCCCTCTTCGCAACAAGAAAGAGGACTGGCAGTTGGAATATTGGGAATTTATATCCTATGGCCTACACTGATTGGCTGTTACAGGACTACCATATGTTTGGTTACACTAAAGTTTTCTTCAATTTTTTTCTATATGTGTAACATTGCTGCTGTGAGCTATATTAAAGGGGTACTACCGTGCTGACAACTTATCCCCTAGCTAAAGGATAGGGGATACGTTGCCTAATCGTGCGGGGTCCCGCTGCTGGGGACCCCTGCGATCTCGCACGCAGCACCCCGCTCTCATCAGGCCCCGAAGTGAAATCCGCTCCGGGTCTGATGACGGGGCAGGTGATCATGACGTCACAGCTCCGCCTCCGAGTGATGTCACGCCCCGCCCCTCAATGCAAGTCTATGGCATAGACTTACATTGATGGGGCGGAGCGTGATGGCACATGAGGGCGGAGCCGTGACGTCCCGATACTCCGGCCCCGTGATCAGGGAGCGATGTTCGCTAAAGGGCCTGATGAGAGCGGGGTGCTGCGTACGAGATCTCGGGGGTCCCCAGCGGCGGGACCCCGCACGATCAGGCAACTTATCCCCTATCCTTTAGATAGGGGATAAGTTGTCAGCAAGGTAGTACCCCTTTAAAAGAAAGATTAGCATAATATTCACCTCCTGTCTTTAATAAAAATCCATATTTTCCGTCATCAAGACTAGGAAAATCTCCAATTGCCTATACAATAAACATTGAAACAAAGTTATTATTAGATAAGAAGTAGAAGAAACCAGACTAGACACAATCCGTCCGGCTGGTGATTCACTGGACTGTCAGTCCAGATATCCAAGCACAGAGAAAGAAAGTGATCACACCAGAGACAGGAGGCTCAGATCTTTAGAAAACCTGCATTCCTTTATTGAACCGTAAAGTGCAACATTTCGGCTGTAAAGCCTCTATCAAGTTCCCCAAAATGTTCTTAAATGGGTATTGCCTTTAAAAAAATTGTGGGGGGGGGGGGGATTGTAGATTGTACTATAATAATAAACTTTCTAATACACTTCTTTTGAAAATTCTTGATATTTTTAGGTTTACAACAGGCCCAAAGTTTTGGACACCAGGGGTCTCCCTGCAGGTCCTGCGTGCATTCTCTGTCTCCTCGTGCTGGGGTTTTGGTCTCCAGCCTGGCAGGAGACCAAAATCAAGAAATAGCACTCGCTCTCTGCCCTGTCAATCATGCAGAGGAAAGCGAGTGCTTTGTGCAGCAGCATGGCAGGGAGCATGTGCACAGAGGAGGGGATTGAGGAGCAGCCTGACGTGATTGGTCTACCTATTCTATGCTGAGTATGAGCACAGCATAGAAGAGAGAGGCTTGAAGTTCTCCCGGCAGGGATTCAGGTGATGTTGTGCCCCCTTAGGATTGATGGGGCTCACAAACAGTGATCAGAAGACAGAAGAGGAAAGTGGGTAAAAAATTAAGCAAATAAAAAATTGAGGTAGGGGGTTAGCAGGGTGGGGGAAATGAATAGGGTGGGGGGATGGGGGACCACCTAATGACAGGTACTCTTTAAGGTACCCTTACAATTAACATCGGAGCTGTCCCTCTTATTCACCACATACATATGAACAGTCATTTCACATGTTCTCAATGAAGAGAGGCGAAGTAAGCTACTGTCAGAATCTAATATACTCGATCATTCTTTACACCTACATCAGCTATAGGAGGAGCGTCAGTTGGCCAGTTCTATTAGACAAATTTTTACTATCTTGCTATTGTGCAGGCCAGTCAAAATTAATGAATGCACATCTCATTGGCACTGAATGGATCAGAACTCTGAGGTAGGATCAAAAAAACATCAGGGCATCACAACAACTATCTAACAGTAATGAGTAGAACAGGAGAATTTTTAAAACTATGGCAATTAAAAAAAATATTGTGATCTATTAAACAAATGTAATATGTTATTGTGAGACAACATCATAGTCAGGTTTTTCAGTGGTATTTATTTTTAGGTATTTACATTGCCGTGTCTGAAATTCTCAGTCTTTGGCACCTACTATTGTGTTGCTATGACTGAATATACGTTATAAAGAGTTTTGCTTGGTCGCTGGTCTTCTTCTCTATTTTATTAATAATCTAAATTACTTTCAAATATTTCACAACATTTTTACTTTGTTAAACATATTGAATGGAGGCAAGGGAATTAAAAAAGGTAATATGTGATAGTATATCCCAACAGGTTCAATTAATTTTGTTGTTAATTCTCATGAGACAAGATTAGGAACGTATTAAATTCTGCAGTTATTTACTGTATAATCTCCATAACATAGCATGACCTGCTGATGCTTCAGGCCTATATAGCTATAGTGTTTGAACAATACATGAATTACTTTTCAACAGATCAGTATCATAACCTTAATCTAAAAAGGCATATTGGGGAGTGAAATACTGCAATATACAATGCATTGCATCAATGAATATTGTGATGTAAATAGTAGGCATTTTTAACATTACAAATATATGACAATAGGATTCATGATACATGAATAGACTTTGACAACCATAAATTAACTTGTTCCCCTTAAAAGAATAGACACAAGAATGTCTATTATTAAGCTGCACCTTAAAGTGTGTAGTAAGGTCTGATTCTTTATACCTACCTTTTGTACTGTAGGTGGCATAAAATGTCTTCATATGACCCAGGCCCATTCTGAGCTTCAAGTTATATGGCTGCTGTAATGGGAAAGTTGACTTATGAGACTAATTTTCAGGATGAGGATTAATTACTAGGCTGTTATGGAAAACAGAAGCTGCGTAACTCATTTTATTTTGGTGGCATACTCCATGACTTTTCCTATGCAAGCTATTTCTTTTTTTTTTCTTCTTCTGATTTATATAACTACTTTACTTGGAAATATTTTTATTATTTTAACCATCTGGAAAAGTAATGTTCTTCATACTGCCATGTATTATTTTTTAGTCAACCTGTCTATCGTGGAAATTTGTTTTACCTCTTCGATCATACCAAAGCTTTTATCTATTTTAGTATTTGAAAACCATTCCATCCCTTTTTGGGGTTGTCTCACTCAGTGTTACTTCTACTTTTTGTTTGGTTCTGTTGAATTGCTTCTTCTTGCTGTCATGTCCTTTGATAGGTATGTAGCAGTTTGTTACCCTTTACGCTACGGATCAGTAATGACTACAAGGCTATGCACACATCTTACTCTGGGCTGTTGGATTGCTGGATTCATAGACACTTTTATTCCAACTTTACTTGTATCTAAAGTTTGGTTCTGTAAGTCTAACATCATTGACCACTTCTTCTGTGATGTAGAACATCTTCTTAAACTTGCATGCTCAAAAATAGATCTTATTCAGTTGTTCAACCTTTGCTCTTCTTCTTTGGTTGTCTTTGGGTCTCTGATATGTATAAGCATATCATATGTCTACATAATAGTAGCCGTAACTAAGCTTTCAAAAGCGGGAACACGTTGGAAGTCTTTTTCTACATGTGTTTCTCATCTAATGCTTGTAGTTATCATTTATGGAAGTTCGCTCTTCTTGTGTATGAGGGGTGTTACTGCATCATATTTGGATATTAGTAAACTTTCAGCTTTCATGACAGGGATTGTGACACCTCTTTTGAACCCATTCATTTACACGCTTAAAAACACCCAGGTACATAAAGCTATACATCTTCTCATTTTTGGAAGGTCTTTGGCAGTCTAATGAAAAAAATAAAATAAATTACATGTACAGCTTACAATGTACAGCTTACATTTCAATTGTACTGTATTAATGCAAAATGGCCCTGATTAGTTAAAAGTGTTGGGCTTTCATTAGTGTGGAATGTTGGTTTATATTTGCATGATTTCACTCTGTGTATTATGGGAATGCACAGGTTGGGAAAGTTCTGACCAGCTTTTTCTTGGTGAGAATTTCCGGTCATTTATTGACAGGATTTTGTGTGAATTCAATAGTATACATTGTAAAAACATGCCTCTTTTTGGGTTGATCATGCCCCCTTTCTGCCAACCATGCCCCTTTATCAGGTTTGACAGGTTTGTAGGTTTATGGTGCAGAAACAATTTGTAGCACAATGTTCCAAATTATAGTGCATCTCGCCACATTGTAATGCAGATCCTGACAAAATCATATCAGGTTCACATAAAAAAACAGGGTCAATATCTACATAAATTCCTGCTCTTGTCAAAGATTAGAAAACCAAGAATAAGAAGTCACAATGCAAGACAAGATATTAGGAACTATACTCAAACATTCCATTATCTATATGCCCTCTGGATACGGATATAGCCAGGCTCATATTAATCCCTGACACGATAAGATATTCTACTGCACTCCAGAAATTGAAATACCGTACATGACTCTTTTCATGCAATGTACAAAATTGCATACATTTTTTTCATTGTCCATTCGTTTACTCGATGCAAAATAAAGCAACTTTCTCACTAGTCTTCATTAAAGAATTTCTACCAGTAAGCTGCTACTGACAAGAAAAACATGGAGACGAATCTGTCAGAATAACTTGCTAGGGCAACTATTGGCAGACTGTGCCAATTTATGCCCCTTGTTAAGGTTGGATCTGAAATAAATAAAAAAAAC
Organism: Hyla sarda; assembly: GCF_029499605.1. Classification (NCBI taxonomy): domain Eukaryota; kingdom Metazoa; phylum Chordata; class Amphibia; order Anura; family Hylidae; genus Hyla; species Hyla sarda. Next base: position 402,252,328 of record NC_079189.1, read on the forward strand.
AAGAGATGGATGTTGGAGTTGGGGAGAAAAGGGAATCTTCCACTCTGTTACATTCCACTCCTGCCTAAAGCTGATTAAAGCTTTGAATGATTCACCTGCTCAAGCTCTATAAGAGTCTTTAAAATTTCCCACATGATGGCTTCCAGTCTGGAGAGTCAGGCAGTGCTAAGCCTGCAGAAGCCAGGAGTTTTAAGTCCAGGGGAGAGCTAGAGTACTTGTGGTGCTGAAAGCTAGGCTGAAAATCAGTTAGCACTCAGAACAGGGATTTTTATTTATTTAATTATTTATTTTAAGCCTGAAGGAGAAGGCTGTGTGTTTATTTTTATGTGGAAATAAAAACAGGAGAAGCCCTGTTTGAACTATACATCTGTGTCACTTTCTCTGACTGCTGTGTAATGCCGTTTGTCCATCTCTACCGAGCTAAACTCCCACATATGGTGGAGGATGTGGGTGTCATAAAAAATGTGTCACATAGGGAAAGGAAGAGTGAGCCCTAAGCTGACCCTGGACCTCTTTCTCTGCTTACTTGCAGAACCATCCTAAAATGGTGTCTCACAAATGGGCGACAATCCATAATTTAACTAAATTGCGTGCGCGTCATGGTCAAAACAATAAATGGAACAGTACAAGGTTGGGGAAAAGGGGTAAACAAACCATAACCAACAACCAGGAAACATAAACAGCTAGACTAGATCAGGCACAGGGAATGGACAGGTAAACTGAAGTCAGACACTGTATAGATCAAGGATGCATTAGAACCAATACACTCTAGACAAAATACAAAAACACATAAAGACCACAGCTCTGAACATGGACAAAGATACTAAACAGACAACAGGGATAAAACACAGCAAGGTAATGGCACTCAGACCAACAGTTCAGGAACCAATGCAAATAAATGGCTCAAATAATTATAATAAATAATGATCAGCGAGTAACCAAAAGATACAAAGGCAAGAGTATCCAGGGATGATGGGAATGAATGGAATAATTGAGCACAGAGCACTATTCAGATGAGGAAACTCTTATTCTAATTAACACTAGACAGCAGTGGCGTCTCCAGCATTCATATTTAGGGGGGGGGGCCAGTGACAAAAGTGGGGGGGGGCAATTTTATTTATATTTATATCATAAATAAATACACACACACACACTGTGCAGAACATGTTTAATAAAAAATAAATAAAAAAAATGTAATTTAAAATCTTCACACATTCTTGTTGCACAAGGATTTTTTTTCCATTTTTACTGTAGATTTTTGGGTAACATGACTGATGTCACTACAAAGTAGAATTGGTGGCACAAAAAATTAGCCATCATATGGATTTTTAGGTGCAAAATTGAAAGGGTTAGGATTTTTAAAAGGTGAGGAAAAAACAAAAGTGCAAAAACAGAAAAACGCTATGTCCTTAAGGCGTTAAAACTTTTGGACACTACCATCAACTTTGATAGCAGCATCTAAAGTGTTAATGTCGGACATCAGCCTGATTGATGATGTCTGGCATTAGCTGAGGCTTCTAGCTAATGATTTATACAACACAGTGGGAGCAGGCACTGTGCGTACACATACGCCTTGTGTCCTTAGGTCTCATTTACACGGACGGATCCTCAGCATATTTTACGCTGCGGATCCCCCGACAATGGACCCTACAGTGCTGCCTCCATCTGTGCCTGCTCAAAACAGCAATCCTCCGCTACGAGCAAACACGCTTTGATGTGTATACTCGCACACATCGCGGCTGCTCTCGGCCTGGCTCAGAGAGCAGGAGGAGCAGCCATAATGTGTGTGAGTATACACATCAAAAGCGTGTCTGCTCATAGTGGCGGAGCAGGCACAGATGGAGGCAGCACTGTAGGGTCCATTGTCGGGGGATCCGCAGCGTAAAATATGCTGGGGATCCACCCCTGAATGAGCCCTTAGGGTACGTTCAGATGTACAGGATCTGCTGTATATTTTCTGCAGCTCACTTTGCTACCTATTGAAGCTAATGGGTTGCAAAATCAGCTGCACAAAATATGCAGCAAAAATATGCAGCAGATCCTGTACATGTGAATGTCCCCTTAAGGGGTTAATGATAAACTAGCACATGTTGTCCTTCCAGAGGGGTCACTTTCCCTCCTCCAGTGTCCACAGGTCTCCAACAGGTCACATTACCAGAAAAATTTATGGAAAAATCGCGGGAAAAATTGCGCTGGTTTTACCGTGATTTACGAAAAATCGCGGTAAAAACGCACAATTTTGCCGCGATTTTTCCCAAAAATTGTTCTGATAATGTGACCTGTGGACACTGGAGGAGGAAAAGTGACCCCACTGGACTGCTATTATACACATGACCCAGCCCCAGGATATACTGCTGATCAGGGGGAGAGAGGGAGGACAGGGGACATCACTCACCTCACATGAAGCAGCCGCTGTGTTCCGGAGGCCTGTCAGCTCTCGGCCCCGTCCTCTCCAGTGCTGGGGGCGGAGCCATCATCAGGTACCTTCATCCCTGCTCTCCCTGTCTCTGCTAATGATACGCAGACCAGGAGCAGAGCAGGGATATCCTCAGTAGCACCCAGCCGGTCAGTCCACCCCTGGCCCCGATACTAGTATCGGGACATCCTTATTTATTTTAAATTGGGGGGCACAAGGGGGGACATGGCCTGATCTAGGGGGGGCATGGCCCCCTCTGGCCCCCCTAGCGATGCCACTGCTAGACAGGACACAGGATAAGATACAAAACACTACACAAAATACGAAATCCAAATAGGCTCTTAGTTAGAGGTACACCACTATGTAAAACAGGACCTAAACTTGGAGGAAACGAAAAATTCAAAAACACATATAAACATGGGCAAAGCCCCAGGACAACAGAGACAGGTGTGAACACATACCAACAAGAAATACATAACAGAATTCAGACACGACAGACCAAAACTGACCAAGTACTCAGAATAATATGTGAATATCAGAATAGAACTAAAAGTTAACAGGACAGAAAGCCACGGCTATACCAAATACATATGTGCACACACAGCCAGGAGTGAACCGAGTAAAACCCAGACAATAGTAAAAATCTGCATCACTGGATACAAGCTGGGCTGGGATTTAAATATCCTGCCCTATGCTGCTGACCGGCTAGGATCTGTAACTCTTACCTGACCAGGGAACAGATAGCACAAACTGGTCAGGTACAGACATTACAGCGGGAAAATAAAATGCAGTCTTAAATGGTCCAGACAGAGAAACAGCAGCAGGTGTTTATCCAGGCAATACTTTCTCAGCAGCAACTCCAAAAGACCAGACTAGCAGCAGAATCAGGAAAATTGACAGGAACGGGAACAAATGGCCCCAATGATGTCAGCTCAGCAAACTGCAGGCGAAAGCTCCAACATACAGGGTGCGCAACAACCTATAAGGGCCATAGTTCAAGTTGAATTCAAAAAGATGACGCCCACAGATAATGTGGACGCTTATCTTATGGTCTTTGAGAGAGTTGAAGATTATGAAAACCTACCGACTGACCAGTGGGCAGATGCAGTGGTGCCATTTTTGACTGGAGTGGTGCAAAAGGCATGTTACTGAGTGAGAAAGCCACCAGAAATTGCACTACGCTTAATGGTGAGATCCTTGACAGACTTGAAGTATGCACGTGTGTGCCAGCAGAGTGCACAACTGGACTTTTTTTTTTAGAATGTTTGCCACCCACCAAGGTTACAGATGCATGACCTAATCCACCTAGTAAAGAAATTTCTTCCTAGGATTCAGTGCAGGGTTGAACAAAGTAGGGCCAACAGATGCCGACCAGCTGGTGAACCTCCGGGAGAGGTAGAGGGGCACTGAGGAGCCACTTCTGGTGTTTTTTGGACACACCAGTGCCAGGGACAACAAGCCATCCAAAGTAACTGGTAATGTGCTATACAGACAAAAAAGACTTTTTAATCTTTTATATCTAACTTGAAGGGCTAAAGAAAACCTTTTATTGGGAGAACCGCCTGTTTTTGGAGAAATTCTTTCTTTTTTTGCTACAAAGTAACTGGTAAGACTGTTCCAATCTCTAAAGGGATGAGAAATGTCATATGGGGAGGTGGCTGGACTCTGGGAGTACATAGCTCTCTGATACACCCTAGAGCAGCAGCCTCAAACTGGAAAACATCAACACCCAGCATTCCCGACAGCCATTAGCTGCAGAAAATGGCTGTCTGGGCATTTCAGGGCATGCTGGGAGTTGAAGTTTTGCTGCCAGTTTAACCCCTTAAGGACCCAGCCAATTTTCACTGTAGGACCCGGCCATTTTTTGAACATCTGACCACTGTCACTTTAAGCATTAATAACTCTGGGATGCTTTTACCTTTCATTCTGATTCCGAGATAGTTTTTTCATGACATATTGTACTTTATGTTAGTGGTAAAATTTTGTCAATACTTGCATCGTTTCTTGGTGAAAAATTCCAAAATTTGATGAAAAAATTGAAAATTTTGCATTTTTTTTTAGTTTGAAGCTCTCTGCTTATAAGGAAAATTAATATTCCAAATAAATTATATATTGATTCACATATACAACATGTCTACTTTATGATTGCATCATAACATTGACATGTTTTTACTTTTAGAAGAGATCAGAGGGCTTCAAAGTTCAGCAGCAATTTTCCAATTTTTCACAACATTTTCAAAATCAAAAATTTTCAGAGACCAATTCTGTTTTGAAGTGGATTTGAAGGGCTTTCATATTAGAAATGCCCCACAAATTACCCCATTATAAAAACTGCACCCCCCAAAGTATTCAAAATGACATTCAAAAGGTTTGTTAACCCTTTAGGTGTTTATCAGGAATAGCAGCAAATTGAAGGAGAAAATTCAAATTCTTCATTTTTGACACTGGCATGTTCTTGTAGACCCAGTTTTTGAATTTTTACAAGGGGTAAAAGGAGAGAAATCTTCCTAAAATGTGTAACCCAATTTCTCTCGAGTAAGGAAATACCTCATATGTGTATGTCAAGTGTACGGCGGGTGCAGTAGAGGACTCATAAGGGAAGGAGCGACAATGGGATTTTGGAGAGTGAGTTTTTCTGAAATGGTTTTTGTGGGGCATGTCGCATTTAGGAAGCCCCTATGGTGCCAGAACAGCAAAAAAAAAAAATCACATGACATACTATTTTGGAAACTACACCCCTCAAGGCACGTAACAAGGGGAACAGTGAGCCTTAACACCCCACAGGTGCTTCACAACTTTTTGTTAAAGTTGGATGTGTAAATTATTAATTTTTTTTCCACTAAAATGACAGTTTTCCCCCAAATTTTTAATTTTTACAAGGGATAATAGGACAAAATGCCCCCCAAAATTTGTAACCCCATCCCTTCTGAGTATGGAAATACCCCAAGTGTGGACGTCAAGTGCTCTGCTGGCGCACTACAATGTTCAGAAGAGAAGGAGTCACATTTGGCTTTTGAAAAGCAAATTTTGCTGAAATGGTTTTTGGAGGGCATTTCGCTTTTAGGAAGCCCCTATGGTGCCAGAACAGCAAAAAAAAAACACATGACATACTATTTTAGAAACTAGACCCCTCAAGGAACATAAAAAGGGGTACAGGGAGCCTTAAAACCTCACAGGTGTTTGACGACTTTTGCTAAAGTTGGATGTGTAAATGAGAAAAAAAAATGTTTCACTAAAATGCTGGTTTTCCCCCACATTTTATATTTTTACAAGGGGTAATAGGAGAAAATGACCCCCAAAATGTGTAAACCCATTTCTTCTGAGTATGGAAATACCCAATGTGTGGATGTCAAGTGCTCTGCTGGCGCACTACAATGCTCAGAAGAGAAAGAGCACCATTGAGCTTTTGAAGACAGAATTTGGTTGGAATAGAAGTCGGGGGCCATGTGTGTTTACAAAGCCCCCCCGTGGTGCCAGAACAGTGGACCCCCCCCCCCCCACACACACGTGACCCCATTTTGGAAACTACAGCCCTCACAGAATTTAATAAGGGGCGCAGTGAGTATTTACACCGTTTGACAGATCTTTGGAACAGTGGGCTGTGCAAATGAAAAATTAAATTTTTCATCTTCACGGACCACTGTTCCAAAAATCTGTCACACACCTGTGGGGCGTAAATGCTCACTGTACCCCTTATTACATTACGTGAGGGGTGTAGTTTCCAAAATGGGGTCATATGTGGGGGGGGTGTCCATTGTTCTGGCTCTATGGGGGCTTTGTAAATACACGTAGCCTTCAATTCCGGACAAATTTTATCTTCAAAATCCGAATGGCGCTCCTTCTCTTCTGTGCATTGTAGTTCGCCAGCAGAGCACTTTACATCTACATATGGGGTATGTTGTTACTCAGAAAAAATGGGGTTACAAATTTTGGGGGGCTTTTTTCCTATTTTTCCTTGTGAAAATGAAAAATTTTGGGTAGCACCAGCATTTTAGTGAAATTTTTTTTTTTCATTTTCCCATCCAACTTTAATGAAAATTCGTCAACCACCTGTGGGGTGTTCAGGCTCACTATACCCCTTGTTACTTTCCGTGAGGGGTGTAGTTTCCAAAATGGGGTCACGTGTGGGTATTTCTTTTTTTGCGTTTATGGCAGAACCGCTGTAAAATCAGCCACCCCTGTGCAAATCACCAATTTCGGCTTCAAATGTACATAGTGCGCTCTCACTCCTGAGCCTTGTTTTGCGTCCGCAGAACATTTTACGCCAATATATGGGGTATTTCCGTACTCAGGAGAAATTGCGTTACAAATTTTGGGGGTCTTTTTTTCCTTTTAACACTTGTGAAAATAAAAAGTAAAGGACAACACCAGCATGTTAGTGTAAAATTTTTAACATTTTTTACACTGACAGGCTGGTGTAGCCCCCAACTTTTCCTTTTCATAAGAGGTAAAAGGAGAAAAAGCACCTCAAAATTTGTAACCCAATTTCTCCCGAGTACGGAAATACCCCATATGTTTCAATAAACTGTTTCCTTGAAATACGACAGGGCTCTGAATTGAGAGAGTGCCATGCGCATTTGAGGACTAAATTAGGGATTGCATAGGGGTGGACATAGGGGTATTCTATGCCAGTGATTCCCAAACAGGGTGTCTCCAGCTGTTACTAAACTCCCAGCATGCCTGGACAGTCAGTGGCTGTCTGGAAATGCTGTGAGTTGTTGTTTTGCAACAGCTGGAGGCTCCGTTTTGGAAACACTGCTGTACAACACGTTTTTCATTTTTATTGGGGGGGACAGTGTAAGGGGTGTATATGTAGTGTTTTACCCTTTATTATGTGTTCGTGTAGTGTAGTGTTTTTAGGGTACATTCACACGGGCGCAGGTTTACAGTGAGCTTCCCGCTAGAAATTAGCGCTGCGGCGAAAAATTTGCTGCAGCTCATACTTGAAGCAGAAAACTTACTGTAAACCTGTCCGTGTGAATGTACCCTGTAGGTTCACATGGGGGGGGGGGCAAACCTCCAGCTGTTTCAAAACTACAACTCCCAGCATGTACTGACAGACCGTGCATGCTGGGAGTTGTAGTTTTGCAACAGCTGGAGGCAATCTGGTTGGAAAACCTTCAGTTAGGTTCTGTTACCTAACTCAGTATTTTCCAACCAGTGTGCCTATAGCTGTTGCAAAACTACAACTCCCAGCATGTACTGATCGCCTAAGGGCATGCAACAGCTAGAGGCATGCAACTACTTTTCCCAGCATGCCGAGACAGCTTGCAACGTCTGCCCCGGCGGGGTGCCCCGGTCGGACTCTCTGACCGGGGACACTCCGTCTCTGCTCCCGTCGGGACGCGGTCCGCGCTGCGGGATGTCCCCGCGCGCGTCCTGCGTCCTAGCGTCATATACCCGTGCCCACTCTGGCCCTCTCCTCTGCTTCCCGCTCACGTGACTCCTGGCGCGCGTCCCTGCACTATAGGGCGCGCGCGCGCCGGCAGTTTAAGATTTAAAGGGCCAGTGCACCATTGATTGGTGCCTGGCCCAATTCGTTCTTTGTCCCTCCTATAAAGGTGTCCTGCCCCTTCCTGCCCTTGCTAAAAATGTCTAAAATGTCTAAAAATTCTTAAGTGGGGGCATTCTTCTCTACTCGCAGGGCATTCTGGCGTCTGAAAAACTGTACAACTTATCTCCAGAAGATATTGGTGGCCGTCCTTAGAAAAGGACATCTCTGAGTTTGTGCAGTCCTGTTCTGTGTGCGCTAGAGACAAGACCCCTCGCCAGAGACCCGCCGGCTTTCTCTAGCCACTTCCTGTACCAGAGACCCCTTGGTCCCATATCGCTATGGACTTCGTTACTGATCTACCACCCTCTCATGGAAAACTAGTTATTTGGGTCGTCATGGACCGCTTCTCTAAGATGGCACACTTCATCCCATTGCCAGCCTAACCATCTGCGCCACAGTTGGCCAAGCATTTCTTGCGACACATCTTTCGGTTACACGGCCTCCCTTCGCATATTGTCTCCGACAGAGGGGTCCAATTTGTGTCCAAATTCTGGAGGGCCCTTTGTGGACGGCTTAAAATCAAGCTGGGCTTCTCTTCATCTTACCACCCCCAAACCAACGGTCAAGTGGAGCGGGTAAATCAAATTTTGGGCGACTACCTTCGCCACTTCGTCTCCTCCCGCCAAGATGACTGGGTCGACCTCCTCCCGTGGGCGGAGTTCTCGTGTAACCAAAAGGACTCTTCCGCCACCAACAAGTCTCCCTTCTTCATGGTTTACGGTCGTCATCCTCTACCTCCTCTGCCTTTATCCTCCTTCTCCGGAGTACCTGCAGTAGACGACCTGGTGCAGGACTTTTCCTCCATCTGGCACGAAACGCGCCTCTCTCTTATACAGGCCTCATCCCGAATGAAAATCCAAGCAGACAAGAAATGTCGGCCTCCTCCTGTACTGGTCCCTGGAGCCAGAGTTTGGCTCTCCTCCAGATACATCCGCTTCAGGGTCCCTAGTTACAAGCTTGGTCCTCGCTACTTGGGACCCTACAGAGTCAAGAAAAGGATCAATCCTGTGTATTATCAGCTTCATCTCCCTTCCTCTCTTAGAATTTCCAACTGTTTTCATGTTTCCCTCCTCAAGCCTGCTGTCTTTAATCGCTTTTCCCCCAAGAGTCTTCCTCCCACACCTGTTTCCGGTACCTCTGATGTCTTCTCCGTCCGGGAGATATTGGCCTCTAAGTTGGTCAGGGGGAGAAGATTTTTTCTGGTTGACTGGGAGGGTTGCGGTCCTGAGGAGAGATCATGGGAGCCAGAGGAGAACATCTTGGACTGCAACCTCATCCTCAGGTTCCTGGGTACCAAGAGGAGGGGGAGACCAAAGGGGTGGGTACTGTAACGCTGAGCGCTCCGGTCCCTATTCCTGGACCTGAGCGCTCGCAACGTCTGCCCCGGCGGGGTGCTCCGGTTGGACTCTCTGACCGGGGACACTCCGTCTCTGCTCCCGTTGGGGAAGCGGTCCGCGCTGCGGAATGTCCCCGCGCGTGTCCCGCGTCCCAGCGCCACTTACCCATGCCCACTCCTGCCCTCTCCTCTGCTTCCCGCTCACGTGACTCCCATTGATTGGTGCCTGGCCTAATTCGTTCTGACTACGCCACTGCCTGCCCCTTCTGTACTTCGCCTGTCTCAGCTGCCAGTGAGGTAGAGCCGCTATCGGAGGACACGACCTGGTAGTTACCGCCGCAGCAAGTCCATCCAGCTTTGCAGCGGGCTCTGGTGAAAACCAGTAACTGCTTAGAACCGACTCCGGTACGGTCCACGCCAATCCCTCTCTGGCATAGAGGATCCACCACCTGTACCGCTTCCTGCTATTAGTCCGGATCCTGACAGGAACTATACTATACCTAATGTGGGGGAAATATACTGCACCTAATGTGGGGGAACTATACTGCAACTAATGTGGGGGAATTATACTGCACCTAATGTGGGGAAACTATACTGACAACCTAATGTGGGGGAGCTATACTGCACCAAATGTGGGGGAACTATACTGCACCTAATGTGGGGGAACTATACTGCACCTAATGTGGGGGAACTATACTGTACCTAATGTGGGGGAACTATACTGCCAACCTAATGTGGGGAAACTACAACCTAATGTGGGGGAACTATACTGCCAACCTAATGTGGGGGAACTATGCTGACAACCTAATTTGGGGGAACTGCAATCTAATGTGGGAGGACTTATACTGCCAGCCTAATGTGGGGGAACTGTGGTGTCAATCTAATGTGGGGGAACTACAACCTAATATGGGGGAACTATAAACTATTAATTAAAAAAAATGTGGATCATTGAACTCTGTTTTTGTGTTCTTCTTTTAAAACAAAACATGTTACTTAGTTATGGCAACTGTAGGAGTTTTTTTTTTTTTAAACTTAACCCTTTGACGACGCAGGACGTATATTTACGTCCTGCGCCGGCTCCCGCGATATGAAGCAAGGTCGCGCTGCAACCCCGCATCACATCGCGTCGGTCCCGGTGCTCATCAACGGCCAGGACCCGCGGCTAATACCACACATTGCCGATCGCGGCAATGTGCGGTATTAACCCTTTAGAAGCGGCGGTCAAAGCTGACCGCCGCTTCTAAAGCGAAAGTGAAAGTATCCCGGCTAGTCAGTCGGGCTGTTCGGGACCGCCGCGGTGAAATCGCGGCGTCCCGAACAGCTTGCAGGACACCGGGAGGGCCCTTACCTGCCTCCTCGGTGTGCGATCGACGAATGACTGCTCCGTGCCTGAGATCCAGACTGCATAGAAACGGAAGCCCCCAAAATTTACAAAATGGTGTTTTTTCTTCGATTTTTTTTTTCCATTTCGTTGTGAATTTTTGGGTAAAATGACTGATGTCACTGCAAAATAGAATTGGTGACGCAAAAAATAAGCCATAATATGGATTTTTGGGTGGAAAATTGAAAGGGTTATGATTTTTAAAAGGTAAGGAGGAAAAAACGAAAGTGCAAAAATGGAAAAACCCTGAATCCTTAACCCCTTAAGGACCAAGGGCGTACAGGTACGCCTTTGCTCCCTGGAACTTAAGGAACACGGGCGTACTTGTACGCCCGTGGGAATTTCGGTCCCCGCCGCGCATGGGCTGATATCTATCAGCAGGCACCCCATGCAAATGCCCAGGGGGGTGTGAATTCACACTTGCGATTTGCGGCTATTCCGGGTCATACGGGTCTATAGTGACCCGGTGACCCGGAAAATAAAGGGGATCGCGGATGTCCTAGACACCCACGATCCCCCTGTAGCGATAGGAGTGAGGTGGCAGAGGTGCCACCCCTCCTATCTCTGCTATTGGGGGTCTAGACGCGACCACCAATAGCAGATCGGGGGCAGAGGGGTTTACTTTCGGTTTCCAAGTTCTGCCCACCCACAATAGGCGGGGCAGGACGGGGAAACCGACAGGGACCGGCGCCGAAGATCCACTTACCCGTCGGCGACGGCAGAGGGCGACGATCAGCTGCGGAAGCTGGTGAGTTACTTAGCAACATCTGGAGGGCTACAGTCTGAGACCACTATAGTGGTCTCTAAACTGTAACCCTCCAGATGTTGCAAAACTACAACTCCCAGCATGCCCAGAGAGCTGTTTAGGCTTGCTGGGAGTTGCAGTTTTGCAACAGCTGGAGGTCTACAGTTTGAGACCACTGCACAGTGATCTCTATACTGTGCACCTCCAGATCTTGCAAAACTACAACTCCCAGCATGCCCACACAGCACTTTACTGTCTGGGCATGCTGGGAGTTGTAGTTTTGCAACATCTGGAGGTCCACAGTTTGGAGACCACTGTGCAGTGGTCTCTAAACTATAGCTCTCCAGATGTTGCAAAACTGCAACTCCCAGCATGCCTAAACAGCAAACAGCTGTCTCTGCATGCTGGGAGTTGTAGTTGTGTACCTCCAGCTGTTGCATAACTACATCTCGCAGTATGTCTTTCGGCGATCAGTACATGCTGGGAGTTGTAGTTTTGCAACAGCTGGAGGCACACTGGTTGGAAAATACTGAGTTAGGTAACAGAACCTAACTGAAGGTTTTATAACCAGTGTGCCTCCAGCTGTTGCAAAAGTACAACTCTCAGCATGCACGGTCTGTCAGTACATGCTGGGAGTTGTAGTTTGGAAACAGCTGGAGGTTTGCCCCCCCATGTGAACGTACAGGGTACATTCACACTGGCGGGTTTACAGTAAGTTTTCTCCTTTAAGTATGAGCTGCGGCAAATTTTTCGCTGCAGCGCAGTAAATTCACTGTAAACCTTCGCCAGTGTGAACTTACCCTAAAAACACTACACTACACTAACACATAATAAAGGGTAAAACACTACATATACACCCCTTTACATTGTCCCCCCAATAAAAATAAAAAACGTATCGTACGGCAGTGATTCCAAAACAGAGCCTCCAGCTGTTGCAAAACAACAACTCACAGCATTTCCGGACAGCCACTGACTGTCCAGGCATGCTGGGAGTTTAGCAACAGCTGGAGGCACCCTGTTTGGGAATCATTGGTGTAGAATACCCCTATGTCCACCCCTGTGCAATCCCTAATTTAGTCCTCAAATGCGCATGGCGCTCTCTCACTTCAGAGCCCTCTCATATTTCAAGGAAACAGTTTAGTGCCACATAAGGGGTATCTCTGTACTCGGGAGAAATTGCACTACTAATTTTGGGGGCTTTTTTTTCCTTTTACCCCTTATGAAAAAGAAAAGTTGGGGTCTACACCAGCCTGTTAGTGTAAAAAAAAAAATTTTTTTTACACTAACATGCTGGTGTTGTCCTTTACTTTTTATTTTCACAGGAGGTAAAAGGAAAAAAAGACCCCCAAAATTTCTAACGCAATTTCTCCTGAGTACGGCAATACCCCAGATGTGGGCGTAAAATGCTCTGCGGACGCACAACAAGGCTCAGGAGTGAGAGCGCACCATGTACATTTGAGGCCTAAATTGGTGATTTGCACAGGGGTGGCTCATTTTACAGCGGTTCTGACATAAACCCAAAAAAATATATACCCACATGTGACCCCATTTTGGAAACGACACCCCTCACAGAACATAACAAGGGGTATAGTGAACCTGAACACCCCACAGGTGTTTGACAAATTTTCATTAAAGTTGGATGGGAAAATGAAAAAAAAAAAATTTTTCACTAAAATGCTGGTGTCACCCTAAATTTTTCATTTTCACAAGGGAAAATAAAAAAAGCCCCCCAAAATTTGTAACCCCATTTCTTCTGAGTAAGAACATACCCCATATGTGGATGTAAAGTGCTCTATGGGTGCACTACAATGCTCAGAAGAGAAGGAGCGCCATTGGGATTTTGAAGAGAAAATTTGTCCGGAATTGAAGGCCACTTGTGTTTACAAAGCCCCCATGGTACCAGAACAATGGACCCCCCCCCCCATATGTGACCCCATTTTGGAAACTACACCCCTCATGTAATGTAATAGCGGGTACAGTGAGCATTTACGCCCCACAGATGTCTAACAGATTTTAAGAACAGTGATACGTGAAAATGAAAATTTTTATTTGTCAAATGCCAGTGGGGTGTAAATGCTCACTGCACCACTTATTAAATTCTGTGAGGGGTGTAGTTTCCAAAATAGGGTCACATGTGGGGGGGTCCACTGTTCTGGCACCACGGGGGGCTTTGTAAATGCACATGGCCCCTCACTACCATTCCAAACGAATTCTCTTTTCAAAAGCTCAATGGTGCCCCTCCTCTTCTGAGCATTGTAGTTTGCCCGTAGTGCACTTCAGGTCAATTTATGGGGTACCTCCATACTCAGAAGAGATGGGGTTACAAATTTTGGGTCGTATTTTCTGCTATTAACCCTTGCAAAAATGTGAAATTTGGGGGAAACACACATTTTTGTGAAAAAAATATTTTTTCTTACATATGCAAAAGTCGTGAAACCCCTTTGGGGTATTAAGGCTCACTTTATTCCTTGTTACGTTCCTCAAGGGGTCTAGTTTCCAAAATGGTATGCCATGTGTTTTTTTTTTTTGCTGTTCTGGCACCATAGGGGCTTCCTAAATGCGACATGCCCCCCGAGCAAAATTTGCTCTCAAAAAGCCAAATATCCCTCCTTCTCTTCTGAGCATTGTAGTTCGCCCGTAGTGCACTTCAGGCCAACTTATGGGGTACCTCCATACTCAGAAGAGATGGGGTTACACATTTTGGGGGGTATTTTCTGCTAGTAACCCTTGCAAAAATGTGAAATTTTTTTTTTACATGTGCAAAAGTCGTGAAACACCTGTGGGGTATTAAGGCTCACTTTATTCCTTGTTACGTTCCCCAAGGGGTCTAGTTTCCAAAATGGTATGGCATGTGTTTTTTTTTTGCTGTTCTGGCACCATAGGGGCTTCCTAAATGCAACATGTCCCCCAAAAACCATTTCTGAAAAACATACTCTCCAAAATCCCCTTGTCGCCCCTTCGCTTCTGAGCCCTCTACTGCGCCCGCCGAACAATTTACATAGACATATGAGGTATGTCCTTAATCAAGAGAAATGGGGCTACAAATATAAGTATGCCTTTTCTCCTTTTACCCCTTATTAAAAATTCAAAAATTGGGTTTACAAGACCATGCGAGTGTAAAAAATGAAGATTGTGAATTTTCTCCTTCACTTTGTTGCTATTCCTGTGAAACACCTAATGGGTTAAAACACTTACTGATTGTCATTTTGAATACTTTGGGGGTGTAGTTTTTATAATGGGGTCATTTGTGGGGTATTTCTAATATGAAGACCCTTCAAATCCACTTCAAACCTGAACTGGTCCCTGAAAAAAAGCGAGTTTCAAAATTTATTGAAAAATTGGAAAATTGCTGCTGAACTTTGAAGCCCTCTGGTGTCTTACAAAAATAAAAACACGTCAATTTTATGATGCAAACATAAATTAGACATATTGGAAATGTGAATAAAAAAAAATATTTTGAATATCAATTTTCCTTACAAGCAGAAAGCTTCCAGTGCAATCCAGGCTCCATGGCATCTAAGATGGTGGCTCCATATGTCAGGACATGGGGAAAGGAACTCTTGGAAGGCGGGAAGACGGGTAGGCGGGATGACCCCTAATCAGATGCAGTATGCAGCCTATCAGCAGCCAAGGAAAAATAGGAAAAAAGCACCCCAACATTTGTAACCCCATTTCCTCTGAGTAAGAACATACCCCATATGTGGATGTAAAGTGCTCTACGGGCGAACTACAATGCTCAGAAGAGAAGGAGCGCCATTGGGCTTTTGAAGAGAAAATTTGTCCGGAATTGAAGGCCACGTGTGTTTACAATGCCCCGATAGTGCCAGAACAATGGACCCCCCCACATGTAACCCCATTTTGGAAACTACAACCCTCACGTAATGTAATAAGGGGTACAGTGAGCATTAATGCCCCACAGGTGTCTGACCAATTTTTGGAACAGTGGTCCGTGAAAATGAAAAATTTTATTTTTCATTTGCACAGCCCACTGTTCCAAAGATCTGTCAAATGCCAGTGGGGTGTAAATACTCACTGCATCCCTTATTAAATTCTGTGAGGGTTGTAGTTTTCAAAATAGGGTCACATGTGGGGGGGTCCACTGTTCTGGCAGCACGGGAGACTTTGTAAACGCACATGGCCCCTGACTTCCATTCCAAAAAATGTTTCCCAAAAGCTCAGTGGCGCTCCTTCTCTTCTGAGCATTGTAGTGTGCCAGCAGAGCACTTGATGTCTACACATGGGGTATTTCCATACTCAGAAGAGATGGGGGTAAAACATTTTTATTCGAGGAAAAACTAGCATTTTAGTGAAAAAAAAATCATATACACATCAAACTTTAACGAAAAGTCGTCAAACACCTGTGGGGTGTTAAGGCTCACTGGACCCCTTGTCATGTGCCTTGAGGGGTGTAGTTTCCAAAATAGTATGCCATGTAGTTTTTTTTTTTTTTTGCTGTCCTGGCACCAAAGTGGCTTCCTAAATGGGACATGCCCCCCAAAAACCATTTCAGCAAAATTTGCTTTTCAAAAGCCAAATGTGACTCCTTCTCTTCTGAGCATTGTAGTTCGCCCGCAAAGCATTTTACGTCCTAACATGGAGTATTTCCATACTCAGAAGAGAGGGGGTTCCACATTTTGTGGGGCATTTTGTCCTATTATCCCTTGTAAACATTTTAAATTTGAGGGAAAACTAGCATTTTAGTGGAAAAAAAATAATTTACAAATCCAACTTTAACGAAAAGTTGTCAAACACCTGTAGGGTATTAAGGCTCACTGGACCCCTTGTTACGTGCCTTGAGGGGTGTAGTTTCCAAAATAGTATGCCATGTGAGGTTTTTTTTTGCTGTCCTGGCACCATAGTGGCTTCCTAAATGGGACATGCCCCCCAAAAACCATTTCATTAAAATTTGCTTTTCAAAAGCCAAATGGGACTCCTTCTCTTCTGGACATTGTTGTTCGCCCGCAAAGCATTTTACGTCCTAACATGGGGTATTTCCATACTCAGAAGAGATGGGGTTACAAATTTTGGGGGGAATTTTGTCCTATTATCCCTTGTAAAAAAATTAAATTTGAGGGAAAACTAGCATTTTAGTGAAAAAAATTATTTACACATCCAACTGTAACGAAAAGTCGTCAAACACCTGTGGGGTGTTTAGGCTCACTGGTTCCCTTGTTACGTGCCTTGAGGGGTGTAATTTCTAAAATAGTATGCCATGTGTTTTTTTGTTTTTTTTTGCTTTTCTGGCACCATAGGGGTTTCTTAAAGCGTACCTGTCATAGTGCAAAAAAAAAAAAAAAAAAAGTGATGTTACTCAGGACTCAATCCTGATCATGTGCATATAATATTTATGTGTCTCGTACCTATATATCCAGAGATATAAGCATCTGCTGGTGAGTTACTTTTTCATTGTGCAGGCTGGAGGGGGCGTGTCAGTCTGTCTCCCTCACAGGAGCAAGCCTGGGCAGTCAGCCGATCAGTACTCTCTACTCTGTAACTCTTTCCTCTCTGGTTTTATGCTGTGTCATGTGTCAGAGGAAGATACTTGGAGCTTGCCTGCAGTAATCAGAAGACATTATGGTGAATTCATAACAGGATAAAATGTATAAATATAAGAATAGATCTTTATAAAAATTAGTGCAAGGATTTTTTAGATAAAAGTATAGCATTTTTATGAATACATGTTCTATCTGTTTTATCTTCTTCTAGTAAAGCTGGATGCTTATCAGCATAGCTGTCACTATGTGTGTCATTCATCTTTCACAGACTCCTGAATGTCTGATCAACTTCTTTGTCATTCAGGAGTACGAGAAAGCTTTGACTATTTCAGCATGCTGGGAGTTGTAGTTTAGTAACTACTGAAGCTGCAATGTTTGTAAATAACTCTGTTAGAGCAGTGTTGTCTCCAGCTGTTTTAAAACTACAGCTCCCAGCATGTCCACACATCCTTTATCTGTAGTTTTGCATACACAATAGAAATCTCCTATACTGGATACCGGTATGCTTTACGGCCGGTATCCAGTATGCTGTAAAATCTAGACTAGTCTGTCTGGCTAAAAGACAGGCAACCCCTAGGGGTGGCTATTTTGAGCTTGAATTTCAGGTGAAAATAAAAAATTTTGTTAACAGGTGTATATTGTGAAATGTCATATTATAATGAGTCCTGCAATATATGAAAAGTTTTTAACAATGACAGTGCCTCTTTAAATATGACATGCCCCTCAAAAACCATTTCAGAAAAACTCACTACAAAATCACACTGTCGCTCCTTTCCTTCTGAGCCCGCCGAACACTTGACATACACATATGAGGTATTTTCTTACTCGAGAGAAATTGGGTTACACATTGTAGGAAGATTTCTCTCCTTTTACCCTTTGTAAAAATTCAATAACTGGGTCTACAAGAACATGCCAGTGTAAAAAATGAAGATTTTGAATTTTCTCCTTCAATTTGCCGCTATTCCTGTGAAACACCTAAAGGGTTAACAAACCATTTGATTGTCATTTTGAATACTTTGAGGGTGCAGTTTTTATAATGGGGTCATTTGTGGGGTATTTCTAATATGAAGGCCCTTCAAATCCACTTCAAAACAGAACTGGTCTCTGAAAATTTTCGATTTTGAAAATGTTGTGAGAAATGTGAAAATTGCTGCGGAACTTTGAAGCCCTCTGATGTCTTCCAAAAGTAAAAACATGTTAGCTTTATGATGGAAACATAAATTAGACATATTGTATATGTGAATCAATATATCATTTATTTGGAATATTCATTTTCCTTATAAGCAGAGAGCTTCAAAGTTTTCATTTTTTTCATCAAATTTTGGCATTTTTCACCAAGAAATGATGCAAGTATCGACAAAATTATACCACTAACATAAAGTAGAATATGTCATCAAAAAACTATCTCGGAATCAGAAGGTTTGCTACCCTTCAAAAGTTCGGTATTTTGGTTAACTTCCTTACAGCGCAGCAGGGTCTGTACTCCTCTCCCATTGCCTCTCACAAGTTTCCACACGCTTACTCCCCAATTTTCACTTTACATGATGGCACTAGACAGAGGTGTCTGCTGACCCACCTGATTTTTGCTCTGTGCATAGAACAACTTGCTGCCTTAATTCGGGGGGATTCGAACATTTCTGGTGTAATTCTTCATGGCAGGGACTTCAAGGTCTGCCTTTTTGCTGACGATGTCTTGCTTACTCTCACTAACCCCCATCTGTCTCTTCCTTCTCTTTATAAACTCTTACATTCTTAGAGCCTTGTTTCTGGATATAAAGTCAACCTCTCTAAATCAGCAGCTATGCCCCTTAACCTCCCTCCCTCCATGGTAACCCTCCTACAGGCTGATTACTCTTTTAAATGGTCCCTCTCTGCTATTAAATACTTCGGTGTCTCGCTTTCTCCTAGCTATTCCTCTTCATACTCTACTAACTTTCTTCCTTTATTTCGGGAACTGCGCTCTCTTTTGGATAAATGGAAGTCACAATACATTTCTTTTTTCGGATGCATCGCGGTGGTTAAGATGTCTATTCTCCCTAAACTACTATACTTTTTTGAGACTCTTCCGGTGCAGGTCCCTTTAGCTGGGTTACGATCTTTTTAGTCAGCAATTTTTAGATTTTTCTGGGATGGCAAACGCCATTGACTCCTGATGTCGGTCATGCTAGCTAGTAAATTTAACGGGTGGATGGGTGTCCCGGACTGGACTAAATACTATTGGGTGGCACACTTACGCCATCTGGTGGTGTGTTCTATCTACCATGCCTATAGTATAATGGATGGAATAAAAAAAAACTGTGGTTGGCTTCCATCCACCCTAACTCCCTCCTGTGGATGTTTCCTCTCCCTTCCCCTACAACCCCCCTCTTAGGACCAATGTCGCTGTTGAGACAGCGTTATCAAGAGGTAATGTGGCCACGATAGCCACATTACCTCTTGATAACGCTGTCTCAACAGCGAAACATGTCGGGGGTGGCTGTGCTTATATTTTAAGTCGCACGTCATTGTGTTGCCATTGCGGCAGGCTGCATTTTAAATTTGAGGGAAAACTAGCATTTTAGTGGAAAAAAAATAATTTACAAATCCAACTTTAACGAAAAGTTGTCAAACACCTGTAGGGTATTAAGGCTCACTGGACCCCTTGTTACGTGCCTTGAGGGGTGTAGTTTCCAAAATAGTATGCCATGTGAGGTTTTTTTTTGCTGTCCTGGCACCATAGTGGCTTCCTAAATGGGACATGCCCCCCAAAAACCATTTCATTAAAATTTGCTTTTCAAAAGCCAAATGGGACTCCTTCTCTTCTGGACATTGTTGTTCGCCCGCAAAGCATTTTACGTCCTAACATGGGGTATTTCCATACTCAGAAGAGATGGGGTTACAAATTTTGGGGGGAATTTTGTCCTATTATCCCTTGTAAAAAAATTAAATTTGAGGGAAAACTAGCATTTTAGTGAAAAAAATTATTTACACATCCAACTGTAACGAAAAGTCGTCAAACACCTGTGGGGTGTTTAGGCTCACTGGTTCCCTTGTTACGTGCCTTGAGGGGTGTAATTTCTAAAATAGTATGCCATGTGTTTCTGGTGTAATTCTGGTGTAATTCTTCATGGCAGGGACTTCAAGGTCTGCCTTTTTGCTGACGATGTCTTGCTTACTCTCACTAACCCCCATCTGTCTCTTCCTTCTCTTTATAAACTCTTACATTCTTAGAGCCTTGTTTCTGGATATAAAGTCAACCTCTCTAAATCAGCAGCTATGCCCCTTAACCTCCCTCCCTCCATGGTAACCCTCCTACAGGCTGATTACTCTTTTAAATGGTCCCTCTCTGCTATTAAATACTTCGGTGTCTCGCTTTCTCCTAGCTATTCCTCTTCATACTCTACTAACTTTCTTCCTTTATTTCGGGAACTGCGCTCTCTTTTGGATAAATGGAAGTCACAATACATTTCTTTTTTCGGATGCATCGCGGTGGTTAAGATGTCTATTCTCCCTAAACTACTATACTTTTTTGAGACTCTTCCGGTGCAGGTCCCTTTAGCTGGGTTACGATCTTTTTAGTCAGCAATTTTTAGATTTTTCTGGGATGGCAAACGCCATTGACTCCTGATGTCGGTCATGCTAGCTAGTAAATTTAACGGGTGGATGGGTGTCCCGGACTGGACTAAATACTATTGGGTGGCACACTTACGCCATCTGGTGGTGTGTTCTATCTACCATGCCTATAGTATAATGGATGGAATAAAAAAAAACTGTGGTTGGCTTCCATCCACCCTAACTCCCTCCTGTGGATGTTTCCTCTCCCTTCCCCTACAACCCCCCTCTTAGGACCAATGTCGCTGTTGAGACAGCGTTATCAAGAGGTAATGTGGCCACGATAGCCACATTACCTCTTGATAACGCTGTCTCAACAGCGAAACATGTCGGGGGTGGCTGTGCTTATATTTTAAGTCGCACGTCATTGTGTTGCCATTGCGGCAGGCTGCAGTGCCGCTAAAACAGTTACATTATTAGATAGGGGGTCCCCCACTGGTTATTTTTCACTGTTCAAGCAACACTCTGACATTTATTTTTAATCAATTGAGTGGGAATATTTTATTACACTATTAAAAGTTATATTTTAGGGGACTTATTAAGAGGGGAGTTAGTGACTCCTGGGCTTCGGCCCTGGGGTTTGTAGTTATTGTGTCTTAGGACCCCTCATTCCCCCGTTTGTTTGTTTTTTGAGTTTGATAAAGAGATAACTCCACACAGTTTTGGGAGTGAGGGTTCCCCTGGACCCTATGGTCTTCCTCTTACACTTATCAACTAGGGCTTTGGCCAATAATCCTTTTAAGCTCTTTTTATATATTGTCCTTGCAGCCAAGACCCTCATCGCCAAGCACTGGAAACAGTCCTTGCCCCCGTCAACAGACGAGTTGGTGGCCAGGGTGCGCGAGATTTGCTCTCTCAAAACCTCACAGCCTCCTTGAATAACTCCATCCCCAAGTTCCTCTCTATATGGGATCCCTGGGACAGATTCACTGACAACCACTTTGACTTTCCTCCTCTTCCCTATAGTGGGACTGGACCACCCCCTCCTTCTTCTCCTCCTTCATTCCTTTCTTCCCCTCTTCTAGACTTGTGTCCCCCCCCCCCTCCCTTCCTTGTTTTTTTTTTGTCTTTTTCTCTATGTGGTGCATTTTCCCATACGTGTCTTTGACCCACCTCCTCTCCTTTTCTTTGTGGAAAGAGATGCAGGAAAAAAACCGGAATGAAAGCGCAATTCACTCAGATGTTGGTTTAAATAATAATCTTCTTTATTAAAGCCAAATCACAACGTGTTTCGAGGCTTACACATGCCTCTTCCTCAGGTAAAAACAGGCTTACATACATGCAGAGTAAAAGTGTATGTTTAAAAGGATTCTCTTGGAGCCAAAAATCATGAGGTCACGCCCCCCCCCCCCCCCCCCAGGGGCATAGCTACAGACCTGACGTCAGTTTAATGTGAGATAACTAAACACCCATTTAAAATAAACTTAAAATAGCATAATGAAGTCCAGTGGCTTTGGCATACAGATAGAACAGTATAAAACAGTATAAAACCAGGTTTTTTTTCCTTGTAATGCGCTCCTGTGTTGAGGAGACGGTCCTGTTAGTTTGCTGGGTACCGGCATGAGAAGCGCTAGCTGGCGCTCCTGTGTATGCGCCAACTGTGAAAAATACTAATGATGACGATTCTTGTGTTACGGCGATCGGAGCTGGAACTGAAGACATGCTGGGCGCTAGTGCGCAGGCGCCAGCTGCGCAAGAGACTAGTGATGACAGTTTAGATGTTGCAGGGATGGTGCGAGCCTTTGGAGAAGCCATAGCTTGCGCTATAGAGCAAATCTGTATGTGGGAAATGGGTGGAAAGCTGCCCAATAAGTTGGGATGGATAAGTGGGATAGCACATGATGATGGATGGTATAAGAATGATGGGTGTGGTGTATATGGCATCATCAGGTGGTTACAGGGGTGACCCACGGTGTTGCACAGATAGACTTGGGGGGAGGTATGTTGGGGGGGGGTTTGGGGTATGGTACATATGGTGATGGATGTTCCTGCATGGGTAGGTGGATGGATCTTCGATGGGTATTGTGTCAAAGGATGTGGGCTGTGCCTCAGGGGGAGGGTAAAGTGTGTGGGGGGGGGGGGAGGTGTGCAAACCTTCCCCCCCCCCGAACTCCCACCTCCCCCTGAGGTGCAGCCCAACTCCTTTGACACAATACCCATCCTAGAACCATCCACCTCCCCCCCAGTCTCTCTGTGCAACACCACGGGTCACTCCTGTAACCACCTGATGATGCCATATACACCACACCCATCATTCTTATACCATCCATCATCATGTACTATCCCACTTATCCATCCCAACTTATTGGGCAGCTTTCCACCCATTTCCAACATACAGATTCGCTCTACAGTGCAAGCTAAGGCTTCTCCAAATGCCCGCACCATCCCTGCAACATCTAAACTGTCATCACTAGTATCTTGCGCAGTTGGCGTCTGCACACTAGTGCTCAGCATATCTTCAGTTCAAGCTCTGATCGCCGTAACACAAGAATCGTCATCATTAGTATTTTTCACAGTTGGCGCATACGCAGGAGCGCCAGCTAGCGCTTCTCATGCCGGTACCCAGCAAACTAACTGGACCGTCTCCTCAACACAGGAGCGCATTACAAGAGAAAAAATAAACATGTGTTTATTGTCACTAAGAAAACCTGTTAATATACTGTTCAATCTGTATGCCAAAACCACTGGACTTCATTATGCTATTTTAAGTTTATTTTAAATGCATGTTTTGTCATCTAACATTAAACTGATGTCAGGTCCGTAGCCACGCCCCCAGGGTGCGTGACCTCGTGATTTTAAATGCGTGTTTAGTCATCTAAAATTGAACTAACGTCAGGTCCGTAGCCCCACCCTCAGGGGGCATGGCCTCACGATTTTTGGCACCAAGAAAATCCTTTTAAACAGACACTTTTACTCTGCATGTATGCAAGCCTGTTTTTACCTGAGGAAGAGGCATGTGTAAGCCTCAAAAAGCATTGTGATTTGGCTTTAATAAAGAAGATAATTATTTAAACCAACATCTGAGTGGATTGCGCTATCATTAAGTTTTTTTTCCTGCATCTCTTTCCATTATAACCATCAGCCTGGAATCTCTCTGCACCAACCCCGGAAAAGCGACACCACTTCCTAGGATACCTACAGACACAGTAGTTGTGGCTCATACACCAACTACCAAAGGTGAGCAGTTTTGCTAGTTTTTGTTCCTAAACGAACACACCTAGAATCCAGCAATACCATCTCATGGGAAGCTCTGCCTCTTTCTGTTTTATAGTATATTCATTGTCACGATTCGGCTTCCAGGTAGTGGATCCTCTGTGTCAGCGAAGGATTGGCGTGGACCGTGCTAGTGGACCGGTTCTAAGAGGCTACTGGTGTTCACCAGAGCCCGCCGCAAAGCGGGATGGTCTTGCTGCGGCAGTAGCAACCAGGTTGTATCCACTAGCAACGGCTCAACCTCGCTGACTGCTGAGAAGGCGTGGGACAGAAGGACTAGGCAGAGGCAAGGTCAGACGTAGCAGAAGGTCGGGGCAGGCGGCAAGGTTCGTAGTCAAGATGGATAGCAGAAGTTCAGGTAACACAGGCTTTGGACACACTAAACGCTTTCACTGGCACAAGGCAACAAGATCCGGCAAGGGAGTGCAGGGGCAGTGAGCAGATATAGTCTGGGAGCAGGTGGAAGCCAATTAAGCTAATTGGGCCAGGCACCAATCATTGGTGCACTGGCCCTTTAAGTCTCAGAGAGCTGGCGCGCGCGCGCCCTAGAGAGCGGAGCCGCGCGTGCCAGCACATGACAGCAGGGGACCGGGACGGGTAAGTGACCTGGGATGCGATTCACGAGCGGGCACGTCCCGCTGTGCGAATCGCATCCCCGACGGCCATGACAGTGCAGCGCTCCCAGTCAGCGGGACTGACCGGGGCGCTGCAGGGAGAGAGACGCCGTGAGCGCTCCGGGGAGGAGCGGGGACCCGGAGCGCTAGGCGTAACAGTACCCCCCCCCTTAGGTCTCCCCTTTTCTTTGTCCGGTAACTGCCTCCCCTGGGATGAGGACACCGGGAAAGAATGGAGGGTTTCCTCAACGGCAGGCAGTACAGCAGGAGTGGGAATGGGGAGGGAGGGCAGAGGGCGAAGCCTGGCACGGGGCAGTGTGTCACCAGGACGGGGGCCATGAGGAGGCACTGAGGCTTGCCTGACGGGACTGGGAGGGGGGGAGAGGCACTTCCTATGGCAGGCAGAGTCCCAGTTCTTGATCTCCCCGGTGGTCCAATCAAGGGTGGGAGAATGAAGCCGGAGCCATGGCAGACCGAGGAGGACCTCAGAGGTACAGTTGGGGAGGACGAAGAGCTCAATCACTTCGCGATGGGGTCCAATACACATCAGGAGGGGTTCTGTGCGGTAACGCACGGTGCAATCCAATCTGACTCCGTTGACCGCGGAAATGTAGAGCGGCTTGACGAGACGGGTCACCGGGATGCGGAATTTATTCACCAGAGAATCCAGAATAAAATTCCCAGAGGCACCAGAGTCCAAGCAGGCCACGGCTGAGAGGGAGGAGTTGGCTGAAGGAGAAATCCGCACGGGCACCGTGAGACGTGGAGAAGCAGACTTAGAACCAAGAGACGCCACACCCACGTGAGCTGGGTGCGTGCGTGCGTTTCCCAGACGTGGAGGACGAATAGGGCAATCCACCAGGAAATGCTCGGTACTGGCACAGTACAGACAAAGATTTTCTTCCCTACGGCGATTCCTCTCTTCCTGGGTCAGGCGAGACCGATCCACTTGCATGGCCTCCTCGGCGGGAGGCCCAGGCGTAGGTTGCAACGGAGACTGTGGGAGAGGTGCCCAGAGATCTAAGTCTTTTTCCTGGCGGAGCTCTTGATGTCTCTCAGAAAAGCGCATGTCAATGCGGGTGGCCAAATGGATAAGTTCTTGCAGGTTGGCAGGAATCTCTCGTGCGGCCAGCACATCCTTGATGCGACTGGATAGGCCTTTTTTAAAGGTCGCGCAGAGAGCCTCATTATTCCATGATAATTCAGAAGCAAGAGTACGAAATTGGATGGCGTACTCGCCCACTGAAGAATTACCCTGGACCAGGTTCAGCAGGGCAGTCTCGGCAGAAGAAGCTCGGGCTGGTTCCTCGAAGACACTCCGGACTTCAGCGAAGAAGGACTGGACTGTGGCTGTGGCAGGATCATTGCGGTCCCAGAGCGGTGTGGCCCAAGACAAGGCCTTTCCTGAAAGAAGGCTCACTACGAACGCCACCTTAGACCGTTCTGTAGGAAACAAGTCCGACAACATCTCCATATGCAGGGAACACTGAGACAGAAATCCACGGCAGAGTCTAGAGTCCCCATCAAATTTGTCCGGCAGGGACAAGCGGAGGCTAGGAGCGCTGCGGAGGAGGTGCAGGAGCTGGCGGAGGAGATGGTTGCTGCTGTAGCAGAGGCAGAAGTTGCTGTAACATGGCGGTCAACTGCGACAGCTGCTGTCCTTGTTGGGCAATCTGCTGCGATTGCTGAGCGACCACCGTGGGAAGGTCAGCGAGACTTGGCAGCGGCACCTCAGCGGGATCCATGGCCGGATCTACTGTCACGATTCGGCTTCCAGGTAGTGGATCCTCTGTGTCAGCGAGGGATTGGCGTGGACCGTGCTAGTGGACCGGTTCTAAGAGGCTACTGGTGTTCACCAGAGCCCGCCGCAAAGCGGGATGGTCTTGCTGCGGCAGTAGCAACCAGGTCGTATCCACTAGCAACGGCTCAACCTCGCTGACTGCTGAGAAGGCGTGGGACAGAAGGACTAGGCAGAGGCAAGGTCAGACGTAGCAGAAGGTCGGGGCAGGCGGCAAGGTTCGTAGTCAAGATGGATAGCAGAAGTTCAGGTAACACAGGCTTTGGACACACTAAACGCTTTCACTGGCACAAGGCAACAAGATCCGGCAAGGGAGTGCAGGGGCAGTGAGCAGATATAGTCTGGGAGCAGGTGGAAGCCAATTAAGCTAATTGGGCCAGGCACCAATCATTGGTGCACTGGCCCTTTAAGTCTCAGAGAGCTGGCGCGCGCGCGCCCTAGAGAGCGGAGCCGCGCGTGCCAGCACATGACAGCAGGGGACCGGGACGGGTAAGTGACCTGGGATGCGATTCACGAGCGGGCACGTCCCGCTGTGCGAATCGCATCCCCGACGGCCATGACAGTGCAGCGCTCCCAGTCAGCGGGACTGACCGGGGCGCTGCAGGGAGAGAGATGCCGTGAGCGCTCCGGGGAGGAGCGGGGACCCGGAGCGCTAGGCGTAACATTCATCCCTTTCTTTGTGGCTGCCTCCCTGGTGGAATTCTGGATCGGTATTGATTTCTCTGTTTCTCTGCTATTTTTATGCTAGTAAGGAATTGATCCCTTCTTCCGTTCTGTTCTAAAAATTGATAATTGATGATAATTGCTCTGTGTTTCTTTTATCCCTTCTGTGTTGTTTGTTGTTATGAAAAACTTAAATAAAAACTTACAGTTAAAAAAAAAGTTTTATATGGTGACAGGTACTCTATAAGTGATATCTTGAGTATTACTATGTAGACGGTGCAGCTGCAAGTTGCTGGCATGTGGAACTTCCCTTCAGTGTTATTACTTACCTATGGAAAATGCTAGGCACTTACGCCATTTCTTTATTTACTCCTCATATGTACCATTGCGTTTCTTTCTTTACTTCATGTCGAGCTGCTGACGTAGTTATTATTATTTACCTCCCTGCTTACCCTTTTTTTCCTTTCCTGTACACTTATGCTTTATTTTAAAAACAAAACAATTTAAAGAAAAAAAAATAATCTGCTAATTTATTTATTTATTTTATTATTTTTAAGTCTCCTCTATTTTAGTCATTCTGTATAATAGCCCCCAACGAGAATGAATTCCCATCTTTATTACCTGCAAGTGTCTACAGACTGTTTCCCAAGAGATGAAGTCCCGTTATATATAGCATATACTGTATTAAAACTGCACCCTCAAATGATAAGATTCTACTACACAACAGGAAAACAAACATTTAAAAAAGAATATTTTTTTTTTTCTCCATTAGTTATACACAGAATGTATTATTACTTTACCTACTGTACAAAATTAGTTTATAAAAAAAATTGTAAGTTGTCTTGAGTGATTTTACAAGACTTTGCAAGTAAGTTGCGTCTCAACCTTTATCTTGTCTTTTTTTGTTATTTTGTTTAGTGTTTACTGCATTGTGTAACACTGCATTTCTTAATGGTTCATGTTTGTATGTATCCTGTTTACAGCGTCTTGTATTGTTAAACCAGATGGCAGAACAAATGGAGGTAAAAAATACATACGGATGTAGCTAATTGCAGTTGTGCAGCTTATATTTATTTCATATTAAAAACCGAAATCTAAAAATCAGCCATGGATTATGTACAGGGGCAGGGGACCAGAGAAGTGCCAGGAGTGACACCCGCTGTGATCTGTCTATTAGGGCAGGTACTACAGCTCCCAGCATGGAACAGTCGGTTCCATGCTGGGAGTAGTAGTAGTATCTAAATAATGTCAAAAATAGTGAGATTAAAGTTAAAAAGTAGAAAAATAAAACCCACTTTATAAAACACATTATTAAAGTACATTATTAATTAAAAAGTTTCACAAAATTAATTAAAAAATCTATATTATTTTTACAATTACATGGCCCATTTATTCATTTTCAATCCTGCCGGCTACATTTTTATGTCCCTTCCCGCTCACATTACTTGGTCCCTAATTGAAAATGAATAAAAACTTTTGTTCTTAAAAATATAAATTCCATTTCCTACAATTTGTTTACCATCCCTACTGTATCTTTTTTATAATGGTAACCTACAAAATTTTATACAAAAAAAAAGCTAACTCCATCCCTTTTTTGGATCACTAAATAAAAAAAATGAATAAAAACCGCTCACAAAAATGCCAATGTTAAAAGCCCTACATGGCTTTTTTTTTTAAGTTTTTCATTCCCAGAGACTTCTACAGGAGAGAAATGCCAAAGTCTTAACATGAGGTTGTTTTTCAAAAACTGTCAGGGAGCCCAAAATTGCAAATAAAACGCCAAAATAACAAAAAGAAAAAGCAGACCTGAAAAACGCCAAGTGGTTATGGCATTTTGCATTTTTCTATTGACATGCAGCTGGCTGCATTGTTTTTTTCAAGGAAAAAACGCTGTGTGGCAGAATGGGCATTTCTTTGGGCGTTGTGTGCAAAAAAAAAAAATAAAGTGGAAACCTAGCCTTACCAATGTATGGCATGTGTACTGGTAAGACTGTGGCATCCCTCCAAGCTGTTAAATCGGCCCAATCTATTGGGTAATAATTTAGCCTGGATATAACAAATATAATGCCTATTATTAACTTCATGTGGGTTAAACTAGACAGCAATAGGGACCTGATGTTTATTCCACTGGAAGAAAATCTTGACTAATGCATTTAGTATTATTTGTATTATCTGTAAGACACATTCTTGATTTATATATTTCTTTAAACTTCTTAGCTCAATTTTTTAGTTTCTAAATTCTTATTAAACAAATGCAACAGACTAAAACCCACATTACAACCACTGCAATAACCACGTACCGTATATACTCGAGTATAAGCCGAGAAAAACGCCCCCCTCGGCTTATACTCAAGTGAACTCTCCGCCTGTCAATCCCTTCATCAGTGGTCTTCAACCTGCGGACCTCCAGATGTTGCAAAACTACAACTCCCAGCATGCCCGGACAGCCATCGGCTTTGTCATCATCCAGCCCCCCCCCCCTCCCTTTTGTTTTGTACTCACCTCCCCTCGGAGGGAAGTTAGGGTGAGCTGGTCCGGGCCATCTATGCTGCAGGGACCGTCCGGTGGGGAGGGTTAGTCATTGCGGGCTGTCCATTTTCACTGGGGGGGGGGGGGCCTCTTCTCCGTGCTTCGGGCCTGGCCCAGCACTAGTGACGTTACCTTGATGACGACGCACAGGGACGTTCATGCGCAACATCACTGTAGTTTTTCAACATCTGGAGGTCCGCAGGTTGAAGACCACTGATGAAGGGATTGACAGGCAGTGATGATGAAGGGGGGGTCTGGATGATGACTGGGGTCTGGATGATTACATGGGGGGGGGATGATGTATTTCCCACCCTAGGCTTATAGTCGAGTCAATAACTTTTCCTGGGTTTTTGGGGTGAAATTAAGGGCCTCGGCTTATATTCGGGTCGGCTTATACTCGAGTATTTACGGTATAGACACATGATAAATACATCTCCGACATAGCACATTTTTTATTTTTTTTTTACAGTTGGACAAAGGAAATGAAGGACACACCTTTATGTTTTGTTTTGTTTTTCAAACACAACATAGGACCACTTTCTATACAAAAATGTATATTGTGCACTTTTTAAAAAAAAACTTTTTCTAACCTCCCATTAGGTGGCTGTGATATACTCAATGGGGGGTATTTATCAAAGGATTTATGTGGGTTTCTTTCACGTAACTTTGGTGCAATACTTTGGTGCAGTGTCTTTTTGCGCCAAAGTTTGGTGCATCTTCTCCACTGTCATTTTTACAACTTTCTCAAAATCACATGGTCCTGTGTGTGATTTCAACTTTAGTCAGTAATTCATCATTTGCGCCAATCGATTTCTGGCGCAATTTTGGCGCAAATCACGTTTTTTTGGTGCAAATCCCCGCCAAGAAATTTTGCACATGGAAAATACACTTACCAATGTCAGAAAATGTAAAGGCGTCAAAATACATTAAAAAATGTTTTTGTGAAAGCAGCGACACCTCCAGGGCTGCTCAATACTATCCTGCGACATAGTTGTCTCTGAGGGACCTTCACCCTCCGTTGAGCCAGCATTGGACATGGCCACACAGGTTCAGGAAAGGTAAAGCACTAAAGCAGTGGTATCCAACCTGCGGACCTCCAGATGTTGCAAAACTACAACTCCCAGCATGCCCGGACAGCCAACGGCAGGTTGAAGACCACTGCACTAAAGTAACAAAAAAAGAAAAACTACCCAAGTTGAAAATAAAATCCATTTCACATGGTGGATATAAACCCCACAAAAGAAAATAACTCATGTCACTTGCTGATATACTGCAGGAGGGACTCCGAAATGGCTGCTCTACAGGGTAAAATACGCGTCCTCTGTGGTGGTAAGTTCTGTGTAAAAGGCGCTGTGAACGGCTGATTTCAACATTTGAGCCAAAATTACTAACAACTTGCACCAAATGATCAATTTGGTGCATGTCCACAAAACCCAAAGTGAAAAAAAAATGGTAAAAAGAAACTCTCAACAGGCAAAATTGATAAATACTCCCCAATGTGCTTAATATAGTAGACCCTCAACTTACCATTGCCTCAAGTTACAATATTGTCAACATACAATGGTCTTTTCTGGACAATGCAACGGACAGTCCAGATCTGCATGATGTGTCAAAATGTGGCTGAAAGAACTGACCAATCAGAATGGGGATTTCACTGGTAAAACCCCTGTATTCCTGAAGTGCATGCACTGATCGGCTATCTGGTAGCACCTCCTTACAGTACAAGGAGGTACTACATGCCAAAGGCTGTCCGGGCATGCTGGGAGTTGTAGTTTTGCAACTGCTGGAGGCACCCTGATTGGGGGGAAACACTGGTCTATGTAGTCACAGAATAGTCAGCAGACCAACTGACAGCAGCATCACCTGCACTAAAGGAAAAAGTATATCAGCTCACCCAGTCGTGTCCAAGGTACATGGAAGTGTAGCACAATACACATGAACCAGGTGCGTTTGTGTTGTGTCATCCTTTTTATATTTTTATATTTGCTCATGCACTGGATTTTTATATGAAGAAATAAACTTGGAATTTTACCCAGCCTTGGGAGACGGAAATTCCTTTCTTCCTCCCTGATCACCTGCACTAACCTGCTTATACAGGGTAATAGTGTGGGGGATGCCGATCAGAACGCCATTTACCTTT
This sequence comes from Hyla sarda, assembly GCF_029499605.1. NCBI lineage: Eukaryota > Metazoa > Chordata > Amphibia > Anura > Hylidae > Hyla > Hyla sarda. The sequence goes on from NC_079189.1 coordinate 402,283,803, forward strand.
TTTAAAGGGGTACTCCGGTGGAAAACTTTTTTTAAATAAACTGGTGCCAGAAACTTAAACAGATTTGTAAATTACTTCTATAAAAATCTTACTCCTTCCAGTACTTATTTGCGGCTGTATACTGCAGAGGAAATTCTTTGCTTTTTGGATTTATTTTCTTTCTGTCCACAGTGCTCTCTGCTGACACTCTTTTTATTATAAAAATACAAAACTTATCCAATACAACAAAAAACAAGCTTAACCAGCTATAATATAAATCAAAAACAAAACCCTGCCTAACCGGCCAGCCCAGCTTTACAAAGCAAAAAGAAAACAAACAAACAAAAACACACTGACACACATACCAAAAATGAACATAAAAACAGCACAACTTGGCTTAAACATAAACATAAAATTAGCACTACCTGGCTGTAACTCAAACCATCCATACTCGGGGGGGGGGTAAAAAATAAAAAAAAATAAATAAATAAATAAATAATAATTATAAAAATAAAGAAATAAATAAATAAAAATAAACAGCACAACTTGGCTTAAACATAAACATAAAATTAGCACTACCTGGCTGTGACTCAAAACCATCCATACTCGGGAAACAAAACAAAAGGGGAAAATAAATAAATAAAAAATATAAAAATTAAAAATCTAAATAAATAAACAAAAACACATAACACAACAACTGGTCCGACTGCCATAACTATAATATGAGACAATATAAAACGATGTAGATACAAAACCAAATAGATACAAAATCACTAATAGAAATTAATAAATTATAGTATATAAACATAAATATATGCACCCTATTTACAGAAACCTACAAAAAAAAAAAAAAAAAAAAAAAATCCAGGAAATCCCTACACTCGAACTGTGCCCTCACCCACACCACCCCTCCTGCACATGGGTCAGAGTCCATACCGTTCCTCTACAGTTTACAAAGTTCTGTCCTTAACTGACCCATGTCAGGTCCCCCAAAAACACGAAAACACACCACCACCCACAAATACACCCTCCCCACCTAGCACTCCACCCAACCAACTTATACACAAACTTATACATACTAACTAACAGACACTGAACCACAACCCACTTTAGGCCCAAGTTTGGTCGCCTGTAAGCCCTTCATGCCATATCAGCTTAAAACAAAACAAAAAAGCTAGCGTGCACATGCATTAGCCCACCACCAGAAAGAAGGATGGCAGACTTGATACACCAAAATAATTTTTAACTCTTTTCCTAACTCCCCCTACAATTCTCCCTAATTCTATCCCTCCATTAAAGCTAACCCTACTCTCACCCTATCTCTATCCCTATCACACTTCCCCTATCCAAAATAAAGGTACTCTACCCAAAAGATCTAGTACCTAGGGCACATCAAAAGAAAACCCTCTCCACAGGAGAGAAGCCCTACTGGTACCAAGACTGCCATACTCCAAAGACCTGATCTTCCCGAGGTCACCGGTGATATTCCTACAGACCTCCACCTCGGAGAGGATTTTCTGCTGGGTCGACACTAAACACCGTGCATTCCACGTGTAGTACCTAACCACTAAACTAACTAAGAATAAAGTGCCCCGGTCTCGGCCACCCAGTGTCCTGAATGCCCCATAAGCCCACTCTGGATAGGTAAGGCCGGCAAGTTGACTCCAGCCGATGGAAGCGCCCACCCGGTTGTAAACCCTTATATTAAAGGGACAATGAAGCAGGAAATGGTCCATGCTTTCCAGCGTGTCCCCACACTCTTCTCGGGGACATCCCCGGTCATCAGAGTTCCTGCACTTCAGGTTGTCCCTTACATATAGCTTCCCCTGAAAGCAGCGCCAGGCCAAGTCCCAAAACTTCTGGGGGATCCTTTTCATGTTTAAAAGGTACAACCCCACCCTCAGATCCCGACCTGGGCAGTCCCTGAGTGCCAGAGGCCTCTGGAAGTGGGTCAACAGAACCCGTTTGTCAAGGAACTGCCTTGACTGGGTCCTGATCTCCCACACTCCCAGACCCCACCGACGTATCGCCTTCAGAGTCGGGGTAGCGTAAGCCGGAAGATATCCATGGGGCGTACGGAGGTCCTTCACTTGCCCTCCTGTCTCCCATTCCTGGAAGAAAGGCCGAAACCATTCCCTGCAGGAGAGTACCCACGGAGGAGCCCTCTCTGACCAGAGGTTTGAGATGTTAGCTTTTAAAAAGGTGTTTGTTAAGAACACCACAGGGTTTACCATAGATAAACCCCCTAGTCTCCTCGTGCGGTACGTAACCTCCCTCTTGACTAGGTTCATCCTGTTCCCCCATAACAGTTGAAAAAACAGGCTGTAGATCCTAGTGTAGTAAGCCTCTGGCAAGATACATACGCTGCCCAGATAGATAAACAAGGGGAGCAGGTACGATTTGATCAGGTGTACCCTTTCCCTGAGGGTCAAAGACCAACCCTTCCACTGGTCCACCTTCTGAGTGGCATCCTGGAGCTTACCATCCCAGTTTTTGGTGGGATAATCATCCTGGCCAAATGTGATGCCTAAGACTTTTGCTGATTCTTGGGGCCCTGGAAGGGTGTCCGGGAGATCAAACGTGGGATCCCCCCCTCCCAGCCAGAGACTCTCACACTTATCCCGGTTGATCTTAGACCCGGATGCCTCCGAGTAGCGTTCCACCTCCGACATCACCACATCAACCCCCTCTCTCGAGGAGACGAAAATAGTGACATCGTCGGCGTACGCCACTACCCCCTGGATGGCCCCCGGCTCCGCCAAACTCATCCCGACTCCCACCAACGGTCCGCAACTCACCCTCCTAAGGAAGGGATCGATCGCGAACACATATAACAGCGGGCTCAAAGGACAACCCTGACGGACTCCAGACCCCACTCCAAAAGAGTGGCCAGACCACCCGTTCACCAGTGGGAAACTCTCTGCCCCTGCATACAAGATCTTAAGCCAATTAACAAAAGTACTCGGTAAGCCATATCTCAGGAGGACGGACCAGAGGTACTCGTGGTTCACCCGATCAAATGCTTTGGCCTGATCCAAGGACAGCAAGTACCCCTTCCAGAAACCCGCACTACTCCGCTCCACTGCCTCCCTGACACTAAGGACAGCACTTAAGGTGCTTCGGCCTGGAACAGTGCAGTGCTGGGCCTCCGAAAGGAGCCGGGGTGCAAACTTCACCAGCCGATTAAACAGTATCTTGGCCAGAAGCTTCCTGTCCGTATTGAGAAGAGCTATGGGTCTCCAATTCTCAATACGGCTGGGATCTTTACCCTTTGAGAGAAGAATCAGGGCTGACCTCCTCATTGACTTTGGCAGAGTGCCCGAGGAGAGACACTCATTGAATACCTCAGTCAAGAGGGGAGCTAAAGACTCCTTAAAGGTCCTGTACCACTCAGATGTTAAGCCATCCGGACCTGGTGACTTCTTGGGGGCAAGCCCCTCGATCGCCAGTCTCACTTCCTCTTCCCTGATCTCTTCTGCCAAAACGCCAAGAGAGGGGTCTACCCCTGGCTCAGGAATGGTTTCAGCCAGGAAACCCGACATCACATCCCGATCCAGATCCTTCCTTCCCAAGAGGTGAGAGTAGAAGGATCTGACGATCTCCAAGATCCCTGATCTGGACCGATTCAGAGATCCTGTACTATCAATCAGTCCTGAAATGACTTTACTACTCACTGACATCTTACAGTTTCTGTAAGGGTCGGGCGAGCGGTACTTCCCGAAATCCCTCTCAAAAACCAAAGATGCGTGCCTATCGTACTGACACCTCATCAGCAAGGACTTCACTCTGGAGATATCCTCTTGGCTACCTCCAGTCGAGACAAGAAGCTCGAGTTTCCTCCTCAGACCCTGATACAGGCGATACCTGTTCAGGGACCTGAGGCTCGAGAGCTGGCGGAAGAACCCCGCAACCCGCTTCTTGAATATCTCCCACCACTCTGACTTACTACTACATAGGCCCAGTAAAGGTACCTGACTCTGAAGAAAATCCTCAAAGGACTGTCTTATCTCCGCTTCCTCCAGGAGGGACGAATTCAGCTTCCAATAACCTTTTCCCATCCGGGGGGTTTCTGAAACATTCAGGGAAAACAAAATCATACAGTGATCGGAGAACTCCACCTCAACCACGGACACTGCAGAAGAGACGGCTTCCTCCTTTAAATAAAACCTATCTATCCTAGACCTGCGACTACCTTGATGATAGGTGAAACCCGCGTGGCCCGAGGGGCTCCGGATGTGGGCATCCTCTAGGCGAGCTTCTCTAGCTATGCTAATCAGCGCCACACTATCGCAAGTCAGCGGACTATTGGAGCCTCTCCTATCTTGGGACCTCGTGACATTATTGAAGTCCCCTCCAAAGATCACCTGCCGACTCGTAAAAAGAAAGGGCTTAATCCTCATAAAGAGATCTTTACGGCCCCGCTTACTTTGCGGGGCGTATATGTTAATGAGCCGGAGCTCTTGTCCCTTCATGAAGACATCTAAGATCAGGCACCTCCCCATTTCTAATTCAATAACCCGTCGGCATTCAACAGGAGCGGTAAAAAGGACCGCCACCCCACTATACGGCTCAGCCGCAAGAGACCAGTTGGAGGGACCGCGCCTCCACTCTCTTCTGGCTTTTACCAGAGAGGCTAGATCTGACAACCTGGTCTCCTGTAAAAAGAAAATGTCGGCTTCAACGCGGCCAAGAAAATCAAAGGCTGCGAATCTAGCCGTATCCGACTTTATGCTGGCACAATTAATAGATGCCAGCGTCAATGGGGTGAGTGCCGCCATACAGGGTGATTAAATTAGACGGCCACACCCTTTACTTTTGTTTTCCCTTCTTTTTTGCCCCCTCATCCCCCGAAGAAGACGAGAGGGCAGGACCACTCTTGGATCTTTTTTTCGATTCAGATAGATCCATATTATCCCCGTCTCCGTCCGGCCCCGGTCTAGCCCTGCCCTCTGAGGAAGGTGCCTCAATAGGACAGGGCCCAGTTCCTCCCAGAGGCTCTTTCTCCCTAGGCACCTCGCCCTCACCCCCCCCAGCCAAGGAGGGGGAGGAGATGGTATCGAGGACGAGGTACCGGTTTGACAGGTCAACCAGAGGGGGGGCAGTCAGGCTTCCGTTTTGAACCTGGCCCGTAGTACAAGGAACAGAGGGCTCTGACCTCTTCTTTCTCCCTTTCCTTTTGCCCTTGTCTTTCTTTTTAGGCCTCTCCCCACTCTCCTCATCCACACTTTCATAGTGGGAGGAATCGGAAGGGTCGGCCATATTGCCTTCCTCTCTGTGAAGCCTCCTGATCTCCCCATCCAGCACATCCTCCTCCAGGGCTTCAGCGGTTACAGGGCCGCATTCAGGAGCAGAGGCCAGAGCTACCCCCGTCACCTGGGCACTCTCCAGCTCCCTACTCCTTCTACGATTTTCCTCCCGCCTTAGTTTGGCGGGGCCCTTTTTCCTCCTCACGAGCCCTGTTGCACCCCCATCCCTGCCCATACCCTCCCCGGCCGAGGCAACTTCACAGCTCTCCTCAGCCGGAGCGGCCGCTGCACGGGCGAAGGCGCTAGGACAACGGCTAAATGGGTGCCCAAGGACACCACACAGGTGGCACCGGATCTGCCTACAGGATGCGGCCAGATGTCCCACCCCACCACACAAAGCGCAGACCTGTACAGTACAGGCTGCACTAAAGTGGGTGGGGCTGCCACACCTGTGACAGACCTTAGGCTGCCCCTGGTAGAAGACCTGGATCCTATCACGTCCAAGGAAGGCGGCTGACGGAATGTGGGCAACCGTACTCCCTGAACGCTTGAGTTTGACGGAAAACGTCCAGGCCCCGGACCAGATCCCGTGCTCATCCAAGTTTTTCTTGGGCATGTCCGTCACATCCCCATACCGTCCGAGCCAGGTCATGATGTCATAACAAGAAAGTGACTCGTTACGGGTCAAAACGGTCACCTTCTTGACAGCATTCTGACGGGAAATCGCCTTTACGGCGAAATCCCGCCAGCCGGGCTCGTTTTTTGCCACTTCGTAATTCGACCAGAAGAGTTCGAGCCCCTCCGGCCGAACGAAACTGACGTCAAACTCAGACGATCCGTAGGGGTGAATCAGGGCAAAGATGTCACTCGCCCTGAATTCCATCTGAAGGAGGAGCTCAACCACTTTAGCGCGAGGTGGGCACGCATCCTCGCCCCTCCAAATCAGACGGACCACATTCCTACGGTTATTGTCCTGCCCGGTTGTCGGGAGGGACCAGACCACCTCCCCATTCCGCTCTCGGAAAGCCCCCAAACCGTGCCTCTCTATCCAGAAAGACAGGTCGACCTCACCCCTTCCCTCTACCTGGATCGACCTGTCACCCCTGCGTAGAGCCTCCAGGAGGCGCTGTTGCAAATGGCCCCCAGGGCCGGACGGAGACGGGGACCCCCCTGAACCCCCGGCAGCGACATTAGCATAGCTCCTGGGAGCAGTCACTGCCGGGGGGGCAGCCGGACCAGACCCAGAGCCAGAACCACTTACAACACCATTCACACCACAACTCTCAACCTCTTTATTTCCAGCCATACTATTACCACTCCCATCAACATTCACTCCACTGACACTCCCACATACACTCCTCTCACCCACAACACTACTACACCCATCAATATCACATCCTACATTCTTGTCCTGACTAACAAATTCTGGGCTGGCTGGGACTTGTAGTATGGCTGGCTTTAGTAAAGCCCTTTGTGCTGGCTTAGCCGCTGCTGGGGTCGACGCCGATGGCTTCTCCTTCATGGCTGCTATCACATCCTGATTCTGGGACTGCCCCACCGGGCGCACCCCAGCTCCTCCCACAGCGCCAGCACCTGCTTCACCCGACTTCACAGGCTCTGTGGATAATCCCGGCGCCCGGACACTCCCCCCCCTCACAGGGGAGTGCCTTGCAGTGCCGGTAATGCCCACAGTACTCGGGGAACCGCCCCCCGAGCACCCAGGGGCATAACTCGCGCTGCCCACCATGAGCCCATCCTGCCCCTCCCTACCAGCAGGATGGGCGGGCTTCACATCTATTGCGTCTGCAGCTTTTACTGACGCCATGCTGTATCCCCCATGCTGGCTCCGTTCCACCACAGAAACGGAGTCTGGCAGTTTAGAGGACCCAGCAGCCTGAACCAGCTTTGCAGCTGGCCCAGACTGCTGGAAAGGACGGAACACATAATGCACAGTTTCCTGGGTCTTCTGTTTTTTTGCCTTTCTTTTTACTAATGTGTCATCACACTGGTCATCACCAAATGTAAAATTCTGGAGGTGGGCTGGGGACTCCTGCATCACTATAGCCCTCAGCAATCCCCCAGCCTCACTCTCCACATCATCATCCTCACTATCGCTTAGCGGTAGTGCCACCTGAGCCGGCTCTATGTAGCTGTCCTGAGTCTTAGTGGTCTGGGTGTCACAGGGAGTAGGGTCAGGCAATACATCATCCTCCACAACCTGTACACTTTCCTCCAACTTCTTCTCCTCCACCTCCTCCTCCTTTACACCAACACCACCATCCTCTCTTTCTTCACCGCCACTACTCTCCCCATCATCCACCTCCACCTTACCTGGGGATTTCATGGCGGCAAACCGATCCCGGTTCTCCATCTTCTCCCTGAAGAGACCGCTTCCCTCCAGGATCTCTGCTCTCCTCTCCTCCATCTTTGCAATGTCTTTCTTCAGGGCTGCAATCCTCTTTTTCTGTTCCAGTTTATTCTTTTTGGACCCAGAGCATGCCAGATTCTGGGCTCCACGCAGGTCCTCTCTCATCAACCTAAGCTCCCTACCGCAGCGGTCGTATTCCGCAAACCGTGCGGTCATGCGGGAGCAGTAGGTCTCGCTGGATTCTTCGGGCCCTCTCTCAGCCCACAACTCAATACTTTGCCTCCTCGCCTTCCTTCCACTGGATCTCTGGCTGGCACCCATTGCCGGAGGAGCCGAGCCTGCATTGCTGCAGACTCTGCCAGATCTTCTTCCTCCGGCCGGAAAAATGGCTGTCGCTGTTTTCTCTCCACCCCCCGCCAGCCTGGAAGAACGGGGAGTGGAGGCCAGGGGCTCCATGCAGGGAAAACTCTCCCAAGGAGCCTGCCACACCCCTGGGAAAGGTTGGTGAATCACCTGCTCTGCCTCTGGAACTCTGGAGAAACACAAAAAGGGACACACCCAAAGCTGCTTCACACACAACTGCTCCTGGCTACTGTGTTCCACAGGAAGCGCTCTCTGCTGACACCTCTGTCTATGTCAGGAACTGTCCAGAGCAGGAGAAAATCCCCATAGCAAACATATGCTGCTCTGAACAGTTCCTAAAATGGAGCCAGGAGAGAGCACTGTGAACAGACAGAAAAGGAATCTAAAAAGAAAATAATTTCCTCTGTAGTATACAGCAGCTAATAAGTATTGGAAGGATTAAGATTTTTTGATCAAAGTGATTCACAAATCTGTTAAACTCTTTGGCACCAGTTGTTTAAAAAAAAAAAAAAAAAAAAAAAAGGTTTCCACCGGAGTACCCCTTTAAATCTATTGCATCATTCTGGAGTTATGGAGAGAAATCCTCATATGTCAATGAGGTTCTTTGTGCACTCTTCTGCCCACATGCACTGGCCCTGTCATACACCCCCTTTCTAAATATGTATTTTCTTTTCTCCAGCATGTATGTTGCCGATACGTGCCATGATCTCCTCATCACGTAAGGCCACGAACCGTAAGACTTTCCGGCAATAAAGCATGTGTTGGTTTTACACACATAACTTGTTATTTAAAAATTCAAGGCAATAATGATGTCCGATATGAACATGTTTAACAGAAATGATAGTTTTCGTTTAATGGACTTTCACTATTCTCCAGCGGTAAAAATGACATTTTTCTCTATTCTCCTCAATGCCTACTCCATCACCGTGCTTGGAAACATTGTCATCATTTTCATCATTTCTACAGATAAACATCTACATACACCAATGTATTTTTTTCTCATCAATTTGTCTATCTTAGATATTTTGGTAACCAGCACAATAACGCCAAAGTTCCTTTCCCTCCTGGCAAATGGAAATGGAGTCATCAGTTATGCGGGCTGCATGATACAATGCTACAGCTTCTTCTTCTTGGGTTCTACTCAGGTAATAATTCTAGCAGTTATGTCTTTCGACAGGTTTATGGCTATTTGCCATCCTTTACGTTACATGGCTGTGTTGAGCCCTAAACTCTGTCTGTATCTAGCGTTAGGTTCTTGGGCATTTGCTTTCATGGACACCATAGCCCCAACTATACTAGTAGTTCAGCTTACCTTCTGTGGCTCTAACAGAATTAACCATTTTTTTTGTGATGTAGAACAACTCTTAAAACTAGCCTGCACGGACACCCAATATCTAAATCTTCTAAATTTCATGTTGTCTGCAGTCATTGTGTTTGGATCACTTATATTTATCATTGTATCCTATGTAAATATAATAATTGCAATATTAAAGATTTCCTCATCAGGTGGGCGAGGGAAATCTTTCACAACCTGTTCCTCTCACCTCTTAGTTGTGTTTATATTCTATGTTAGCACAGCGTTTATGAGCTCCCGATCTATTAAGAGTTACTATGTCGATTTTAATAAATTGGCCATAATTCTGAATTCTATAGTGACACCGCTCTTGAATCCATTTATCTACACCCTAAGAAATGAACAGGTAAAACGTGCTGTAAAGAGTTTCTTGTGCAGACAAATATACAGTAATGAGACCTAAATATTAAAGGGGTTCTCCAGTGGAAAACATTTTTTTTTTTATCAACTGGTGCCAGAAAGTTAAACAGATTTGTAAATTGTGTATAACAGAGAAATAGAAAAACGGAGCAACTCACCACACCGACCCAGGTATTCTTATGCAAGTGGTTCTTTATTCCATGTCTTCAGCCATAGAAAACAACAGGGAAGAGTGAACATAGGTTGCAGGGGTATCCTCTCGGTGACGGGAACGTTTGGCGCTTCGTCAGACCGGGATAGTGAGGTCACAGGAAGGGGTGTGCTTTAAAACAGGTAAGGCCCAGTGACGCTGCAGGTAAATTGCAGGTCATTGGCTCTCTACTCAGGTACAAAAATATATTACAAAAATTGTTGTACAAACATTAAAAACAGCTTCCTATCATGCGAATAAACAGTACGGTATCATTACATATTATAATAGCGCTCCATACTCCGGTTTCTCATTGAGCCCAAGCGGGCCAGTGGCATCCGTCCGAATAATCCACCTGGCTTCGCTTCTCAGGAGTTGTTGGTGTCTATTCACACCTCTAGGGGCATTGTCAACACGTTCTATCCCTGCATATTTTATATCCTCAGGGTTATCATTATGATAAGCTCGCATGTGGGCGATTAGGCGGGGTGCCTCTATTCCGGTGGATAATGACTTGAGGTGTTCTCTAACTCTATGATAAAGGGGTGGATAGTTTTCCCCACATAAAATCGCCCGCATGTGCAGACTAAACAATAGACTACATAACTTGTCTTACAGGTAAAAAATTTTTTAACTGGATGTTACACCCACCTAGCTTGATCATATTGCCTTTTAGATTATTTCTGCATTGTTTACAGGAACCACAAGAAAAAATTCCTACAGGTCTGGAATCTGTTAGCCAGTTTGTGTTGAGTTTTTTTCTTTTTTTTCTTTTTATTATAAAAATCCTGAAAAGTTATGTTTTTACGATGTGTAATAATTGGGTTTACTGCTGTTAATGATTGAAGATCCTCGTCCTGCTGTAACATGTACCAATGTTTGCGGATCGATTTCTTAATTATCTCATTCATATTAGTATTTTTGAAAGTGAAAGTAAACCTATTATTAACTTTTATACTTTTATGTGAGTTAGTAAGGGTATGTCTAGGGATTTGGTCTACAGTTTGTCTAGCATCTTTGAGTACTTTCTCTGGATACCCTCTTTTCTTTAGTCTATCCTATAGAGCATCTGCTTGTTCCTTGTATTTGTCTGGATTATTATTGATTCTCTTGAGTCTAATAAATTAACTCTTTGGAATCGCATTTTTTGTATGTATGGGATGGGAGGAGGCATAGTGTCTTATAGAGTTTCTGGATGTAGATTTTCTAAATCCTGACGTGATAATACAATTATCAATGATGTCTATTTGTACATCCAGGAACTCAAGTGACTTATTACCAAAAATAGATGTGAATGTCATGTTCATGTCGTTTTCATGGTTAAGATACTGAACAAATGAATCGAACTGTGCCTCTGTCCCATCCCATACTACGAAGATATCATCAACAAAATGAAGGAAAAGTTTAATGTATTTCACATAGGCATTATTAACAGTAAACACATAATTTGACTCCAAGATGGCTAGATATATGTTCGCAAAGGAACAAGAGATGGGCGTGCCCATGGCTGTTCCGAGCCTTTGTTTAAACCACTGTTCTCCATGTTGGAAGCAATTATTGTTTAAAATAAATGAGGTAGCTTCTGTAACGAAATCTATAAGGGCTGGATATTTGTCAGAGATGGCCAGAAACTGACGAAGAGCCTGCACACCCGCACCCTGTGGGATGCGGGTGTACAGGCTCTCTACGTCAATTGATGCCAGAGTGTAAGTTTCCTGCAAGTGAAAAGTATCCAATGCTGAAATGAGTTCTCCGGTATCTTTTAGGTGTAACGCCGAGTGCTCCGGGTCCCGCGGCTTCCCCGGAGTGCTCGCAGCATCTTGTTAACAGCAGCGCTCCGGTCTCTGTCTATGACCGCGAGCGCTGCTGTGTTCATACCGGCGGGGACACGATCCGTGTGGCGGGTCAGGCCCGCTCACGGATCGCGCCCCGTTCCACTCACCCTCCTCCGTCTGTCTCGCCCCGGCGCGCGCGGCTTCGCTCCCTAGGGCGCGCGCGCCGGCTTTCTAAGATTTAAAGGGCCAGCTCACCGCTAATTGGTGCCTGGTCCAATCAGTTCAATCACCTCCCTACACTATATAAACTCACTTCCCCTTCCTATCCCTGCCGGATCTTGTTGCCTTGTGCCCTGAGAAAGCGTATAGTGTGTTCCCTAGCCTGTGTACCCAGACCTACTGCTGTTGCCCCTGACTACGAACCTTGCTGCCTGCCCTGACCTTCTGCTACGTCTGACCTCGCCTCTGTCTAGTCCTTGTGTACCACGCCATATCAGCTATCAGTGCGGTCGAGTTGCTACTGGAGGATACGACCTGGTGGTTACCGCCGCAGCAAGTCCATCCCGCCTTGCGGCGGGCTCTGGTGAAAACCAGTAACCACTTAGAAGTGGTCCTCTGGTACAACCTGCGTCATCGCCTCACTGGTCCAGAGGATCCACTACCAGTCCTGCCGGTACGTGACATTAGGTATGATGGAATGTGAGGGAGAAGTGGAGATATAAACCAATCTATATAACCAGACAGATATGAAGTGGGAAACCCTATTCCGGCTACTATGGGACGGCCGGGAGGAGGTGTAACGGCTTTGTGAGTTTAAGTTAGAATGTACCATTTGGGTTTGGATGGGGTTTCAGGTAAAAGCTTCTCTGCTGTCTTATCTGTTAGAACATTGAGGCTAACATATTTGTGTAGTAAAGTGCGCAGATTATCCATGATTTTGCGAGTGGGATCACTCTTCAACTTTTCATAGACCGTTATGTTTCCAAGCTGGAGCTCAGCCTCGGAATCATAATCTTTTTTATACCAGAGGACAACGGAGCCCCTTTTGTCATCTCGTGACATAACTATGTCCTCTCTTTCAGCTAGCAAATTTAGGGCTACTCTCTTTCTTAGAGATGTTATGTTTAATCGGGGGATATATCAGAGACTTGACATCTTGACACACTGCTCTGTGAAAAAGATCCAAAGAGCTACCTGGAAACACTGGTGGGTTGAAATGGGAGGGGTTTCCCTCTAAAAAGGGGTCCTCCTCTCCCACATCATTACCATCTGCCTGTTCATTTTCCTCGGTTAGTGACAATAAAGTGTGTATGACATTCTCATCTTGTACGGAGTGTCCTGAGATTACTCTGAACCCTAATGGACCTATCGCGCATTGTGCCTCTTCCTCTTTTTTTCTTACGTTGTCTGGTTTTCTACCGCTTTTATTTTGCAAAGAAAAAAAAATTTCAAAGCTAATCTACGAATGGCTTTAGCCATATGCTCCTCAAAATCACAATAATTAAATGATTCCTGCAAACCGAAATTTAACCCTTTGCTTAACACTAATATAAGATCTTCACTCAAAGTCATGTTCGTTAGGTTGACTATAGTATTTTCATTTTTTATCGTCTCCAAGTCACAGTCTTTCTCTTTACTGCCTTTCCTCTTTCTTCTTCTGCCCCCTCTCCTGGTACGTGATCCAAAGGGGATTTCTGCACAGTGGTATTTTTGGCCGGAGGTTGTAGCCTCATCGAACAGGCTTGAGTCAGACTCCGTAGTGAGAAAGTCACTTTTTTTAGGGACTTTCTTTTTTTGTTTATTGAAGTTTTTCTTTCTACTGTTATATGTTTTTTTCTCAGACGGATTTGTTTGCTGACGTCCCTTATTCCATGTAAATTACTGTTGAGATTCAAAATCCAGTTTATCAATGAGGAACTTGTCCCTTTTCACATCTTTAATATTAGATTGTAATGTAGAGATTTTTTTATTTAATGCAGTAATACATTTCTTGTATGCTTCCTCAGTCTGGTTCTCAATTCACTTTTCATTGTGCAAAGTAGTTCTGTTACTTCAGTGTATTCGCTTCTATTTTTGATTAGGACCATCTGTTGAAGGTTTAATGCGTGTTGTAGGTGTTGGTCATTCCATTGTTTCACAAAGTCTGCATCTTGCAGGAACTGTGTAGGAGATTTGTAAACTCTTAACCCTCTCGGGGTCCTCTTGTTGTCTGTGTAAGCTTGTAGAGAGCTTATCGTCCAGAAGAGACGTGTTTCACGTTCTGCCATGGAGGTGACTTTATATTCTAAAGTCTTAGTACTGTAGACTTTAATGATGTCTTTAGTTTCGCATGTGGTGAAAAACACCCCCGCGTCAGCTCTCCCTGCTGTAACAGTACAGGTTTGATCCGAGTCTGCAGTGTCTGTATCCATAGTTTATGTGCGTTTTAGTCTGCTGGACAATCTCAGGTGTGCACTAGAGTCAAGAAACAGACCAACAATAACACTCAAGTAAAGAAAGACTCGGCACCACCTCTATTCGCACTTGGGATATAGCAATATACTCGGTTTTCCTATATCTTCCCTTGCAACTGCTGGAGGGACTTCAGTGGTGCTCTACGTTTAAGGCAAGTCCATTCATATGTGTATAACAGAGAAATAGAAAAACGGAGCAACTCACCACACCGACCCAGGTATTCCTATGCAAGTGGTTCTTTATTCCATGTCTTCAGCCATAGAAAACAAACAGGGGAGAGTGAACATAGGACGCGGGGGTATCCTCTCGGTGACGGGACCGTTTGGCGCCGAGGCGCTTCGTCAGACCGGGATAGTGAGGTCACAGGAAGGGGTGTGCTTTAAAACAGGTGAGGCCCATTGACGCTGCAGGTAAATTGCAGGTCATTGGCTCTCTACTCAGGTACAAAAATATATTACAAAAATTGTTGTACAAACAGTAAAAACAGCTTCCTATCATGCGAATAAACAGTACGGTATCATTACATATTATAGCGCTCCATATTCCTGTTTCTCATTGAGCCAAAGCGGGCCAGTGGCATCCGTCCAGATGATCTACCTGGCATCGCTTCTCAGGAGTTGTTGGTATCTATTCACACCTCTAGGGGCATTGTCAACACGTTCTATCCCTGCAAATTTTATATCCTCAGGGTTATTATTATGATAATCTCGCATGTGGGCGATTAGGCGGGGTGCCTCTATTCCGGTGGATAACGACTGTAGCATACAGCTGCTACTTTTTAGCAGTTGTATGCTACAGAGTAAATTCTTTTCTTTTTGAATTTCTTTTTTTCTTGTCCACAGTGCTCTCTGCTGACACCTGATGCCCATATCAGGAACTGTCCAGAGTAGGAGAAAATCCCCATTACAAACCTATGCTGCTCTGGACAGTTCCTGACACGGACAGAGGTGTCAGCAGGGAGCACTGTGGACAAGACAAAAAAGAGATTAAAAAAGTATTTCCTCTGTAGCATACAGTTGCTAAAAAGTACTGGAAGGGTAAAGATTTTTTTAATAGAAGTAATTTACAAATCTGTTTAACTTTCTGGCACTAGTTGATTAAAAAAAAAATGTTTTCCACTGCAGTACCCCTTTAAGTAGCAGGGAACACTGAATAAACATATCACATACACAGAAGTAAACGCTCTTAGAATTCCTTAGCTTTTGTCTAACTTGTTTGTGTACGTTAGAATTGCTCTAGCATGTTGTATATTCATACTGCACAAAGCTACAGTACTTTTCTTTTTGTTTTAGTTTGGTTGTTTGGTTGTATTTGGATAATTTCATGTATTTGCATTAATAATTATAATATTGTTGGTTTGCTGTCATATAGGGGCCCATGGATGCCCAAACCACTAATCATCTTAAAAAAAACTAAGTTTGGAAAATTTAAATCAAGGCACTGAAGTGACAGGTACAGAAAAGTGGAGCAGGGATGGATAACTGCATCTATACATGGATTACAGGGCAAAAGATAGTCCACATAAAAATAGCAGCACCATCTTCAAGGATATATCCAGGAATAAATGGTGTAACCACATACACATTACAATAAGGTAATATAAGAGATATACATGCTTAAATTGACAGTGGACAGACAACTAAATACATAAGAGAAATAAGCTGAAAACAAACATCCTGCCATGTGTGCTGCCAACCTACCAGCTCCATCCCCAACGTACGTTTTGCCTCGTCACGGGGCGTGTGCTTCAATTGTTTTTAATAAGATTCTCTTGCACCCTTTACACTGCAGAATTTCTGCGTAGGACGTTCCTCCATGGGAATTCCTTATTCCCCACTACAGCAAACATGTACATTCTATTTGGAGAGGTCCTAGTGCCAGCATCTGCTGTCCACGGGCAGAGATTCCATGTGAAGCTGTTGTCAAATGTACCCAGCATCTTTCAACTATACTTAGTTTGGATCCCAGCTCTTCTTGTCCCACCTCTCTTAGTTCTGCAAGTGCCCTGTCCACTATGTCTGGTTGCTAATAGCTACTGCTAGTTAGTGCTTACCCAGCTTGAAATTGCCCCTTGCCTCTCCTTTGTTTTTCAAATACAATTGCTCTGTCCCTCTGTTAGCATACTACGTTCGGCCTGTACTATATGTCCCCTTTGCTCTGACTGTTTAAATTCTTCAGCATCTACTTTGTGGACCAGTCAGTTTCTTAATGCATTTCAATGAGAAATTTGATGTGAGTCTCAGAGAAGTACGTGTTGTATAGATAGTGACTTCCAATCCACATATTGCAGGCAGTCAGAATGCATGTCATGTGGTATAGCTCATATAAGAGATAATAAGTGTGCCTATTTAATTAAAAGACATTACTAAAGGTAAAAAAACAAACAAAACAAAAAACGTTTTGGATATACTATGGTCACCTGTTAAATATTTATATCATATTTGGGTCTGGTAAAGATGAACAGGAAGATCCGCTTACCGATGTTAATCTGGATGGCCCAGCCTTCAGCAGCAATAGACAGAACAAAAGTTAGGCCAGCAATGAGTAAAATCTTTCAGTTTATTGAGGAACTTCTACAAGTCACATACAAGTGACTACCAGGATAGAAGCAACAAACTTGCATACTTGCATAGTGATATCTCTACGGAACAAGGTAACATAGACCGCATCGATCTATTTATAGTGGACTTCATAAGTGTGTAGAGGTGGGGGTGTGCCTAGCTTCACCACTATTGAACGTCCTCAAAACTGCAGATTTGAAACAAACAAATCGCATAATATGAATACAATCATAGATCTAAAAAATGTTAGTTTACCTTAGGTGGAGAAACAATAGATACATGTTAGCCATAGATATTTGAGAATAGGACATAAATGTGTATATAAACACTATTAAATACTATAGTAAATCCCAGAGAATGCTAGAGTCAGCATTAAGGCATAGGAAGATCACAATTATATAAACACAATAAATGTGCTAAAAATATTGCAAAAAAATATATATTACAAAAAATGTGGATTGCAATAAACCATACCGATTGTCCATTGCTAATAGGGGAGGGGGAAAACATGACATAAACCAGAATGACATGTAATACATGTATAACATTAAGTTGCTCAGTATTAGTACCATTCAGTAAAGATGCATATTATTGAATAAGACATCTAAATTGACCTTCAGAGGAAAATCTGTCTTGAATCCATATTTCAGTAGCCATGTATTATATGTTGCCATATTACCAGATATCTGAGATTGGTTTATAGTTTTGGGCAGAGCAAACACTTGTGTGTGTGTAAAATATTACTATTGTTTCACTGGTTGTAATTGATTACAAGTATAATATTTCCTGACCATCTACAGGGGGGGGGGGGGGGGGGGTTCTGCCCTCCTTTGTTTAAAGGTGATAGGGATAGTTGTGTTTTTTTTTGGGCTAAATGTTTGTACCATGTGTCACGTATGGGCAGGGAAGGCGTGCTCGCTAAGCCCACCTTTCCCCTGTCCCTGCCTACTTGTCCGCCTATCCTAAATGATAGGCCGGCAACTGGTCGACAATCCCTTCCTAAATAAGTGAGGGGAGTCAAATGTCAACACAATAAAATACAATCCTGCCAGTTGTCAGGAGCAACAGGGAAACAAGCAACTAACAAAGACAAACTAAACATACACACATAAAGTCAATGTCAGTCAAACCGAGTATAGCCAGGAGTGGGAAGAGGTGCCAAATCGCTATAACAAAAGAGAAGTCAGATAGGAAGCCAGAAGTCAAGTTGCCGGGTATACAAGGGAATAAGGAAATGCTAGCTTCTCAGGTAATGACCAGTTTCACAGGCATCTTCCCAGTGTCTGATGCCTGGTAATATAAGGAGAGGCACATGTGGTCAATCAGTAGCTAGCCACTCAGACAGCAGGACGTAACCCGGCAACCTTGCGACAACACCTTGTCAGCACCTGTTAACCCTGCTGGTGCTGACAGTACCCCCCTTTTAGGAGGGGCCACCGGACCCTTAAAACTGGGTCTAGGCTTGTCTGGGTGAGAATCGTGGAATTTCTAAATTAGAGTGGCCGCATGGACAAAAGAGGCCGGAACCCACGATCTCTCCTCCGGACCATAACCTTTCCAATGAACTAAGGAGTCTTAGCTCGGGCACACACATCACAAGAAGCAACAAAAGCTTTCACATCTCTGTTCAGGGTTGACCGCCAAAATCTCTTTTGAAGCAATCTCCTTGTACCATGGATACCAGGATGACCTGCTAACGGCGAACAATGAGATTCCTCGATTATACGGAGGCGAAACTGATTAGGTACAAAGATTTTGCCTCTAGGAATCTCTGGAGGAACCAAACCTTGATTACTCAAAATTTCCGATGTTAAATCGGCAGATACTGCAGAGATAACCACACCTTCTGGAAGAATAGTCTCAGGATTAGAGTCTATAGGCTGAGAAGCACTGAAACTTCGAGACAAGGCATAAGGTAAAAGTTCAATAGCACAGACATAATCTCGGTGTGGGGGCAAAGCAGAGGAGGCCTCCTCAGAAAAAACGTCACAAAAATCAAATAAATTCAGGTTGAATACTTTTACTCACACCGAGAGTAGCAAGAGAGACAGTAATGCATTTGCTAGAACACTCATATCCCCACTTGATAAGTTTCCCTGAGGTCCAATCAAAAACAGGGTTATGATTTCTTAACCAGGGTAAACCCAGAATCATATCTACAGACAAATTTTTAAGTACAAAAAAGGTGTTTTTTTTCAAAATGCATAGAACCGACCAATAATCCCACTTCGGGTGCAGAAAAACTGACACAACCCCCTGACAAGGGTGTATAATCCACTCCAGAAATGGGAATCGGGTCCTCCAACCGTCTCAAACGTAAATTTAAAGACTTAATAAACTTTAGATCCACAAAATTAGCAGCAGAACCAGAATCAACAAAAGCTTTACCAAATATTTTTCTCTTTTGAAAACATATTTGCACTGGTAACAAAATTTTTGAAGATAAATTCGGAGGTACCTGTGCGCCTAAATGACCTCACTGATTATTTAGGCGCTGAAGTTGGCGTTTGACGCAATTATGGAACCGATGTCCTTCGTCTCCACAAAAGAAAAATCTTCCGAATGGATTTTCTCTGCTGAGGGGAAAATTTCCCTATCTGCATAGGTTCCTCGGCAGAGACATGAGGGACAGGAAAATATGGAAACATGGAGGAAGGAGAGTGAGGAACAGAATTAAAAGTCTGCTCTCGATTTCTTTCTTTCATACGTCTGTCAAGTCGTATAGCTAATGTCATGGCTTGTTATAATGAGTCAAGTGATGGATAACTTACAAAAGCATCCTTAATAGCGGCAGACAATCCTAGTCTGAACTGACACCTAAGGGCTGGATCATTCCAACCTGAAGCCGTGCACCACTTCCGAAAATTCGCACAGTACTCCTCTGCTGTTCTCTTTCCCTGCTTAAGATTGACTAGCTGCGATTCTGCAAAGGCTGCACGGTCTGGCTCATCATAAAGAAGGCCCAAAGCAGAAAAGAAAGCATCCACTGAACTTAATTCAGGAGCTGAGGAAGGTAAGGAGAAAGCCCACTCTTGAGGGTCTCCTTGCAACAAAGACAATATAAGTCCTACTCTCTGATCCTCTGTGCTAGTACACTGTGGTCTCATGTGAAAATATAACTTACAACTCTCTCTGAAGACAACAAATGTCTTTCGGTCACCTGAAAAACGGTCAGGAAGATTAATTTTAGGGTCACTTGAAACAGCTGGAGGACAGACCACTGACTGACCATTAGCTGTCTCCTGAGCCTGAACCCTCTTAGCAAGAGAATGCACTAACTGGTTTAATCCCTGCATTTGCTCTACTAAAGCAGTCATTGCTTCTATCATAGCAGATGCAGATAGTAGTTTGGGCCTGTGAAAATGTCACGTATGGGCAGGGAAGGAGTGCTCACTAAGCTCACCCGCGCCCCTGTCCCTGCCTACTTGTCCGCCTATCCTAAATGATAGGCGGGCAACTGGTCGACAATCCCTTCCTAAATAAGTGAGGGGAGTCAAATGTCAACACAATAAAATACAATCCTGTCAGTTGTCAGGAGCAACAGGGAAACAAGCAACTAACAAAGACAAACTAAACATACACACATAAAGTCATTGTCAGTCAAACCGAGTCTAGCCAGGAGTGGGAAGAGGTGCCGAATCGCTATAACAAAAGAGAAGTCAGATAGGAAGCCAGAAGTCAAGTTGCCGGGTATACAAGGGAATAAGGAAATGCTAGCTACTCAGGTAATTACCAGTTTCACAGGCATCTCCCCAGTGTCTGATGCCTGGTGATATAGCGAGATGCACATGTGGCCAATCAGTAGCTAGCCACTCAGACAGCAGGGCGTAACCCGGCAACCTTGCAACAACACCTTGTCAGCACCTGTTAACCCTGCTGGTGCTGACACCATGTTTTACTAATTGCACAACATAATTTGACCGACCCATGATCTCTTTTTGAGGTGTTTTACATGTCCACCTCATAGGATCAACCCTGTTTATAGTGTTTTTTTTATCCTTCTTTTTTATATGTAAAGCGTTTGCATTTAGGGATGAGCGAATCAAATCTGACAAATCCGAATTCATTACGAATTTCAGGAAAAATTCAATTCACAGTGAATGTGAATATCGCCGTAATTTGATTGCTCCAGGGCATCTAAAATTGTGGATAAACACGTGAGTGTAAATGAAGACTTGGTACACTGTTTATGGTGAACACATCAATGTAAATTTTACTAAGCAATCCAAAATGGTAACCTTTTCCGTCCAAATGAGGACCTTCCTCAGACCTATCGATAATATACAAAACAAGTGGTACGTGAGAAACAGATATCTAGTAATGTGAAGTTAAAGAAGTAGTCCAGTGGTGAACCCAGTGGTGAAAAACGTATCCCCTATCCTAAGGATAGGGGATAAGTTTGAGATCGTGGGGGGTCAGACTGCTGGGGCCCCCTGCGATCTCCTGTACGGAGCCCCGACAGCCCCGACAATACAACTCTATAGCAGAGCCGAAGCGCTGCCTTCGGCAATCTCCGGCTCTGCCATAGAGATGTATTGAGGGGGCGTGTCGGCCACCGCTTCGTGCGGAGGTCGACACCCGCTATCTGGCCGGAGAGCCTGGCCCCAGTACAGAGAGATCGCAGGGGGCCCAAGCGGTCAGACCCCCCGCAATCTCAAACTTATCCCCTATCCTTAGGATAGGGGATACGTTTTTCACCACTGGACTACCCCTTTAAGTGAAATAAAGGGTAAACTAGAAAATTCTAAATAAATAAAAATCAAGGATCTCATACAGATAATATATGTAAAGAACTTCACAAATAGCAAAAAGAAATTGCAATCATATACATATGGTCACTCATGCAGTTCAATAAATGACATTCAACAGCACTGCACCTTGTAAGAAAGTAAACAATTTCCCCACAGAAAAATATAGTAAAGTGATGGGTAAACCACCACCCAGCTAGACCCCTCTTCTGGAAGACTTTTTTTCTCAATCCTGCAGATGCAGCAGCAGCACCACCATCACTTGCTCCTGAGCTGATCACACAAACAGGCCTGCTGACATCCTCATCATCAAACTTCTCATTGTCCACATGAATCGTCACCAAAGGGATGTACACCACCACTAGTAATGGCAAGTGTTGTCTTGTCCACCCTCCAGTGTAACATCAGAGAGAGTGTTTGGCTTGGTAGGCATCCTCCTAAACCCTAAGCGAACAAGATTGTCTGCCAGGAACATGCAAAAACTCATAAAATGAATTTTGCTTGGCTCAGTTTAAAACTCCTGTGCCTGATGCCACTGATTAGACACGACTACCACCACTACTACCGCCATAAAAAAATCATAGTGGAAAATAAAATTGGTCTACAGCTGGGCACATTCTATTAAAGCTGTCAACTACTGCGAAAAGTTGGAAGCAGCTTGATATAGAATATTATTTATTATTAGTGAAGTCCAGGCCTTCAAGAATTTAGGCCGTCATAAAAAAGTGCAAGATCAATAACCAACAAAGTATTGACTGGGAGTTATGGTTGAATATTCTGTCATTGATTCCATGATTTTTCCCCCAACTTGACCTGGAAAATCTTATGCATTTCTGTACAATTAAAATTATTATTATTTTTTTTTTTATGGATATTTCCCAAAGCCACAATACTTAAACATTGATTGAATCATATATGTGATCTGATATACAGTAAATGAGCAAAGTAAACATCCTTTAAGTGTGGTCACTCCATAAGCCACAGCTTAGCTATTATGTTGCTGAACTGCTCCTGCTCTCACAATCTGAGCTCACCCTAAGTGCTTCTTACACCCACGCTTCACCTTCCCTTTAAGTTCTAGTACGGTTCAATTTCCTGAAAGAAGAGAGGGTGATACAAGCACTAACACAGGTTCACACATTAGTAACATAATAACAAAGTAACATAGTTGATTAGGTTAAAAAAAAAAACAACATCCATCAAGTTCAACCTATATCCCTACTGTGTCCCTATTGTGTTGAAGGCAAGAAAAAACACAAAAAAAAAAAAACCCTTATGAGGCTGATGGCAATTGCAATATACCAGGGGAAAATTCCTTCCCGACTCCAAATATGGCAATCAGAATAAATCCCTGGATCAACATTCTGTTCCTATTTATTTAGTATCCATAACCTATAATATTATTACTCTCCAGAAATGCATCCAGGCTTCTTTTGAACTCTTTTGTTGAGTTCACTATGACCACTTCCTCTGGCAGAGAGTTCCATAGTCTCACTGCTCTTACAGTAAAGAACCCCTGTCTGTGGTGGTATAGAAACCTTCTTTCCTCTAAACGTAGAGGATGCCCCTTTGTTATAGATACAGTCCTGGGTATAAATAGATCATGGGAGAGATCTCTTTACTGCCCCCTGATATATTTATACATAGTTATTAGGTTACCTCTAAGCCATCTTTTTTCTAAACTAAATAAATAGTGATGCTCGCGAATATTCGCAATTCAAATTTTAATCGCGAATATCGCATTTTCGCAAATATTGCGAATATAGCACTATATATTCGCAATAAGGAATATTTGCATTTTTTTTGTTTACAGTACACATCACAGTGATCACTGATCATCCCTCTCTGCTCTTCGCATATGCGCATATTCACGAATATTGAGCCCTCCCTTCTTTAATGGTATAGGGAACTAATGGGCTAGTGCATTAACTCTGTGAGTTTTTCCTCAGTGAAACCAATTAGCCCATTGTGGTCTATGGGGATCTCATGGTATGTAAAACTGTAAGATAAGTAGGAGGGACTTGGTGGTACAGTGTATGGGAGACCTGTGCGGTGGTTCGAGTCCTGGGGTGGGACGGAGTGTTACAGTGTTGTGGTTTAACATTTTTACTCGTTAAGTGAGTGTTTGAACCGTGGGAACTAGGTTAATGGGGTACCAAATATGGGTATTGGGGTTAATTGAAACTGGATGTAATGTGTAAGGCTGGCTATGAATGAATGAATGGTAGGTTAAGGAACATAGGGGGAGATTCATCAAAACCAGTGTAGAGGAAGAGTGGTGCAGTTGCCCATAGCAACCAATCAGATTTCTTCTTTCATTTTTAACAAGGCCTTTGAAAAATCAAAGAAGCAATATGATTGGTTGCTATGGGCAACTGGGCAACCTTTATTCTGCACAGATTTTGATAAATCTCCCCCTATGAGGGAGATTTATCAAAACCTGTCCAGAGGAAAAGTTTCTGAGTTGCCCATAGCATCCAATCAGATCGCTTCCTTTATTTTTCAGAGGCCTTTTCAAAAATGAAAGAAGCAATCTGATTGGTTGCTATGGGCAACTCAGAAACTTTTCCTCTGGAAAGGTTTTGATAAATCTCTCCCATAGGGGAGATTTATCAAAACCTGTGAAAAGGAAAAGTTGTCCAGTTGCCCATAGCAACCAATCAGATCGCTTCTTTCATTTTGCAGAGGCCTAGTGAAAAATGAAAGAAGCGATCTGATTGGTTGCTATGGGGAACTCAGCAACTTTTCCAGGAAAATCTGCTGAGTTGCCCATAGCAATCAATCAGATCGCTTCTTTCATTCAGCAGAGGCCTTGTGAAAAATGAAAGAAGCGATCTGATTGGTTGCTATGGGCGACTCATCAGCTTTTCCAGGAAAACCTGCTGAGTTGCCCATAGCAACCAATCAGATCGCTTCTTTCATTTAGCAGAGGCCTTGTGAAAAATGAAAGAAGTGATCTGATTGGTTGCTCTGGGCAACTCAGCAGCTTTTCCAAGGAAGTAAAGTTTAACCACAACACTGTAACACCCCGGGACTCGAACCACCGCACGGGTCTCCCATACACTGTACTGCTGAGACCCTCCTGCTTAGCTTACAGTTTCACATACCGTGAGATCCCCACAGACCACAATGGGCCTATTGGTATCAATGGTGCCCAGTACTGTACACAGCATTTCATGTGTGATTTGACTAGGGCTTTGTACAGTGGTAAAACTTTTTCTTTGTTGTGGGCATATATGCCCATTTTGATGCACCCGTTAATTTGTGATGTTCCAGTACAGGATATGGTCCTGTACTACCCTTAGGCCCTGTCAGATTGAGTCCCTCAGTGACCTGGGGGCTCCCCTTCAAGGTCTCCCCCCTGTTGGTTTTATAAAGGTTTGTATCACTTTAATGCCTAGACAGGATCCCTATGTATAGTTAGTATAGAGGACCTGTGGGAGGTCTCAAGGACATGTGATGTCTGTCACATATTGTGTTATCTTGTCACATGATTTGTTGTCACATGTCCTCCCTGAGAGCACCAGCTTAACCGCAGCTTGACCAATGAGCTTTAGTCCAGCACTATATAAGGGGGTGCCCATTATAATTCTCTCTCTTTGCTACCAGGTCTTCTGCTGCAAGCATCTCTCTTCCATCTAAGTCTTTGCTGAGGCAGCAGCAACCAGAGAGCTCAGTGCAAGTGATCAGCATCTGGAAGGCCACAAAAGCAACCCTTATTCCAGTAAGTCTCAAGTCTATGTCTGCTGTCACTGAAACTAGTCAAGTCCTGCATATAGTCAAGTCAAGTCTAATTTCAATTTAAATTAACTACAAGTATATTGGTCCAGCAAGCTGCAAGGTCCTTTTGAGTCCTCACCACCTCTCTGGGAAATCTGGCCTTAGCTGTGAAGATAATTACACCTGTCTTGGTAACTAAGCAGGGTGATGTTTGGCATTAACCCTTTAGACACTGTAATAAAAGTTGAAAACTGAAGTTCAAATGCCGGTTGCCCAGGGATGCTGATGGGGACCACCACGACAAAAGAGTCTCGATTAGCTGAGATGATGGGCTATCTGGTCCGATTGGCACTCCATAACTGCAGGCAACAGCCTGTAATAATGCAGCGCTAATAATATTGATTAGGCAAAACATTGTTCAGTGTATGCAATCGAGAGATTGCATGAAATAGCCCTCTATGGGGAGAAAAAAATAGTAAGTAGAGTATAAAAAAAAATAATGTTAATAAATGTGAATAAACCCCTTCCCTAAGAAAAATGTAATTCACCCCCCTGTTCACATTTTTCAAATAAAATAATGTAACAAAAAAAAACAACATATGTGGTATGTATAAATGTAGTAACTTTTAAATGTAGGAACTATTAATTTCGTAAACTTAAAAAAATAATAATAATAAAATAAAACAAAGTCCAGAATTGCGCATTTTTTATTACTCCATATAGCAGAAAGAAATTAAAAATAACAAATCACGACACAAAAAATAAGCCCTCATACAGCCCCGTATATGTAAAGATATTATAGAGGTCATAAGAGGACAATTTTAAAGGGGCATTCCATGCAAAAACTTTTTTTATATATCAACTGGCTCCGGAAAGGTAAACAGAATTGTAAATTACTTCTATTAAAAAATCTTAATCTTTCCAATAGTTATTAGCTTCTGAAGTTGAGTTGCTGTTTTCTGTCTAACTGCTTTCTGATGACTCACGTCCCGGGAGCTGTCCAGCTCCTATGGGGATATTTTCCCATCATGCAAGGGATGTTCTCCCATCATGCACAGCTCCCGGGACGTGACATCATCATTGAGCAGTTAGACAGAAAACTTCAGAAGCTAATAACTATTGGAAGGATTAAGATTTTTTTTTATAGAAGTAATTTACAAATCTGTTTAACTTTCCGGAGCCAGTTGATGAATAAAAAAAAAGTTTTTGCCTGGAATACCCCTTTAAGTATAAAAAAATTCTTACAAAAAGTTAAAGGGGTACTCCAGGGAAATAAACCCATAGCCCATCTTTTCCCTCTTACCAACCTATTTATTTGTCTAAATATTACTCATTAATAGTGTTGCTCGCGAATATTCGCAATGCCAATTTTATTTGCGAATATCGCATATTCGCGAATTCGTGAATATTTGCGAATATAGCACTATATATTCGTAATAACAAATATTTGTTTTTTTTATTATTATTATTATTATTTTTTCACAGTACACATCACAGTGATCATCCCTCTCTGCTTCCAGCTTGTGTGGTATAAAGAAGGCTCTAATACTACTGTGAGAGACCGCCGGGCGAATTTTCGCATATACGAAAATTTGCATATGCGAATTTTCGCTTATGTTAAATGTTATATATGTTAATTTTCGCATATGCAAATTTTCGCATATGCAAATTTTTTATATGCAAATTTTCGCATATGCAAATTTTCGCTTATGCTAATTTTTGTATATGCTAATTTTCACATGTGCGAAAATACAACGCGATTATTACGAATATGCGAATTTAGCGAATATATGAGGAATATTCGTCCATATATTCGCGAAATATCGCTAATTCGAATATGGCCTATGCCGCTCAACACTACTTATTAGCTATAAAAAGCAGTTTCCCTCTTTCAGCTGACACTTACATGCAGGGAGTGAGAGAAAGACGTCAATATCAGATCCACCTTGTCTTTGTGCAAAGCCTTCACTGAGAGTAGCCCCCACACTCCTGGAAGACAAAAAAAACATGATTTCTGTCTTGTCTGGCTTCACAGCCAAACCTTCCCTCCCCCTTACCCCCTTACCTCTTCTCCCTGTGTGAGGATCTTGCTGTGAGATAAACAGCCTAACGTCTCCTCAGCACTAGTGTTGAGCGGCATAGGCCATATTCGAATTTGCGAATATTCGCGAATATATGGACGAATATTCGTCTTAAATTCGCGAATATTCGCATATTCGTTATATTCTCGTTTTATTTTCGCATATGCGAATATTCGCGTATGCGAAAATTACCATATGTGAATATTAGCATATGCAAGCTTAACATACGTGTAAATTCGCATATGCGAAACTTAGCATATGCGAATTTACGCATATGCGAATTTTAGCACGCCAGTCTCACACAGTAGTATTACAGCCTTCTTTACACCACACAAGCTGGAAGCAGAGAGGGGTGATCACTGTGATGTGTACTGTGAAGAAAAAAAAAAAAATGAAAAAAAAAAAACGAATATTCGTAATTACGAATATATAGCGCTATATTCGCGAAATTCGCGAATTCGCGAATATGCGATATTCGCGAATAATATTCGAATTGCGAATATTCGCGAGCAACACTACTCAGCACATAAGGCTGCTCTTTGTCTGCTGTATATCTAATCACTGACTGCTGCCATTCAGAGCATAGCATGATTTATTTCTGGGGGAAGGATAGATTGAAAGAAAAGACATGTACAATGTGTGCTGCTCACTGTGTTTACAACAACACAGCATGCACACAGATAGTAAAAGCATTTGTCTGGCAGCCATTACACAGAGCCACACTGACTGTTGGGAGTTGTAGTCTGGGCTAAAAGCAAGGAAAAATAATATTCAGGAGACAACAGGGGCCACAGGAGCTGACAAAATCACATGGATAATTACAGGGCATACAGCAGGTATTGTGATGGCTTTAGGGGCATTTTTATTTTTCTTAACTTTCCTGGAGAAACCCTAATATTTTTTTTTAAGTAGTAAAATAAAACAAAGCCCACATAAAATGAGTATTACTATAATTATATGAACCTATCAAATGCTTTGGAAAAATCAAGCTACCCGTTCCAGCTCTCCTCCTCATATCAGTTAATCAGGTTAGTTTGAAACTATCAAGTTAGTTTGACATTGCATATGTGTTGCAGAATTTCAGTTGAAGAATGAGCACCAAACTTGGTAGCAAAGTATGATCCAAATTAGATGAACAAGTTTTAACAAATCCTATTCACATACAACTTTAACATAGAGATGACAAAGCAATATACTATATATTTCAACAAGATACAACACATTACTTAGAGGATTCAACCACACACAGCTTTCTCCTTCTCCCTGGGCACCAAGCAGATGTGGCCTGTAATGAGAATGTATTTATAATATAACCCCATCATCAAGTAGCTACACTTTCTCCTGGATCTACACTTATTATCTTAACCACAACCAGCAGCTAACCATTAGTATATACATATAGAGACTCATGCATAAACAGCTTATATAAGCTTCTCATCTAGGAACATGTGCTAGACACAGAATACACAGAAAGTGCACTGACACATACTTTCACCTGGAATAACTATATTTACATATAAAATCTGTTGTAATGTTATTGTTTTACTTCTATCTATATTTACACACGAAGGCATACATATACTGTAATCTAAGGTATTTTCTCATCTTCATTTTTCAGCTATGCAAAAAAATCGAGCCTAGATAGAGAAGACATAGGCTGGACTTGCTTGGGCTCTTGCTGTGAGGTGCCCATGAGGACAATGAGAACAGTAGTTCAGGCAAGCTGAAGACAGTTCTGTGTGAAAAGCTCCTAAACGCCACATGGAGCACTAATCACCTTGATGCAAACTAGATCTGCTTCAGGGTAAGTTCTAGAACCTGCTTGTAAGGCTATGTTCACATGATGCAGTGTCCGCACAGAAAATCTCTGTATGGACATTTCACTGACAGAACAGTGTCGGCAGGACTGTTCTGAAATGCGCTGTCTCATAGATGCCAAAG
The DNA here is from genome assembly GCF_029499605.1 of Hyla sarda. Lineage (NCBI taxonomy): Eukaryota > Metazoa > Chordata > Amphibia > Anura > Hylidae > Hyla > Hyla sarda. The sequence goes on from NC_079189.1 coordinate 402,312,943, forward strand.
AATTTCCATGCGGATTCCACAAGAAAGAATAGACATGTATATTCTTTCTGCAGACACTGGAATTTAAATTTCCACACCAGAAATATATGGCGCGGAAATTCTGCAGTGTGAACAGTGCAAGCAGAATCCCATTGAAATCAATAGGTCTCTACTGCTGCGGAATCTCCATGCAGACTTCTAATGAGGAATTTTGCAGGGAAATTCCATTGTGTGAACAAATAGCCTAACAGGCTTTAGATTGAGCATGTCAAAGATGCGTATTGTTGATTTTAACCCCTTAAGGACGCAGGACGTAAATGTACGTCCTGGTGCGGTGGTACTTAACGCACCAGGACGTACATTTACGTCCTAAGCATAACCGCGGGCATCGGAGTGATGCCCGTGTCATGCGCGGCTGATCCCGGCTGCTGATCGCAGCCAGGGACCCGCCGGCAATGGCCGACGCCCGCGATCTCGCGGGTGTCCGCCATTAACCCCTCAGGTGCCGGGATCAATACAGATCCCGGCATCTGCGGCAGTGCGCGATTTGAATGAATGATCGGATCGCCCGCAGCGCTGCTGCGGGGATCCGATCATTCATAACGCCGCACGGAGGTCCCCTCTCCTTCCTCCGTGTGGCTCCCGGCGTCTCCTGCTCTGGTCTGTGATTGAGCAGGAGATGACCGATAATACTGATCTGTTCTATGTCCTATACATAGAACAGATCAGTATTAGCAATCATGGTATTGCTATGAATAGTCCCCTATGGGGACTATTCAAGTGTAAAAAAAAATAAAAAAAAATGTAAAAGTAAAAGTTAAAAAAAAGTGAAAAATCCCCTCCCCCAATAAAAAAGTAAAACGTCCGTTTTTTCCAATTTTACCCCCAAAAAGCGTAAAAAAAAATTTTTATAGACATATTTGGTATCGCCACGTGCGTAAATGTCCGAAATATTAAAATAAAATGTTAATGATCCCGTACGGTTAACGGCGTGAATGAAAAAAAAAAAAGTCCAAAATTCCTACTTTTTTAATACATTTTATTAAAAAAAAAATTATAAAAAATGTATTAAAAGTTTTTTATATGCAAATGTGGTATCAAAAAAAAGTACAGATCATGGCGCAAAAAATGAGCACCCATACCGCCACTTATATGGAAAAATAAAAAAGTTAGAGGTCATCAAAATAAAGGGATTATAAACGTACTAATTTGGTTAAAAAGTTTGTGATTTTTTTTAAGCGCAACAATAATATAAAAGTATGTAATAATGGGTATAATTTTAATCGTATTGACCCTCAGAATAAAGAACAAACATCATTTTTACCAGAAATTGTACGGTGTGAAAACAAAACCTTCCAAAATTAGCAAAATTGCGTTTTTCGTTTTAATTTCCCCACAAAAATAGTGTTTTTTGGTTGAGCCATACATTTTATGATATAATGAGTGATGTCATTACAAAGGACAACTGGTCGCGCAAAAAACAAGCCCTCATACTAGTCTGTGGATGAAAATATAAAAGAGTTATGATTTTTAGAAGGCAAGGAGGAAAAAATGAAAACGTAAAAATTAAATTGTCTGAGTCCTTAAGGCCAAAATGGGCTGAGTCCTTAAGGGGTTAAAGGAAAACTGTCACCAAGTTCACCCACACTAAACCCAATACACTGGGTTATAGTGTGGGTGAACAGGATTCAAATGAGGGGTCATTTACTTAGTTTTGTCAACTGGCTGGCGAGATATATGCTTCAAAATTTCCAGGATTTCTATATTGAATAAGTGCACTGCTGGTGTCTCCTGCGCCCGTGGGCCTCCTCTCTCTCCCGCAGTAGAGCTCCTAAGGCCACCCCTCCACTTTGCATATTCATTAGCTTTAACTCCACGTCTGTGGAGTCACAGCTCACGTGATCGGAGCACTCTTTGCGGAATTACATCACACCAAAGCCCGCTCTTTCCCTCCAATCACCCTCCTCTACCTCCGCCTTATTACCGCCCCCTCCTACCAACACTTGATGATTGGTTCTCATACAGAGTGCAACCAATCGCCGTGATCCCCTTCTTCCTTGCTTGCACCCTCGGAGTAGAGAGCTCCCTGTACGCTGTACTGATAATGTGAGAACTGGGGAAAGAGCGGCACATGCGCTCTGAGACAGAGCACTGCGATCATGTGATCATGTGAGTTAAAGCTAATGAATATGCAAAGTGGAGGGGCAGTCTTAGGAGCTTTACTCCGGAAGAGAGAGAGGCGGCCAGAGGGCGGGGAGACTCCGTCAGTGCGCTTATTCATTATAGAAATCCCGGGAACTTTAGAAGCATATTTCTCGGCAGCCAGTTGACAAAAATAAGTGACCCCTCGTTTGAATCCTGTTCACCCACACTATAACCCATTGTATTGGCAGTGACAGTTTTCCTTTAATGGGATTCTGCTGCACTGTGCACATGGCTGAATTTCTTCGGGAGTAAATCCTGAATCCCACGTTCTCAGAAAAAATAGACATGTCTATTCTATCTGCAGATTCCACTTGAAAATGCATTGCCGTCTACAAGACGGCACATTTCTGAGAGGTCCTAGCTCCCGCCACAGCATTCAAATGTGCCGAATGTCAGCCTGTATTTTCTAGGCGGACATTCTGCACATTTTCAGCCTTGTGAGCATGGCCTAAAGGAGAATTATCCTGGGCAACAGGTTAATATAGATGACCTTTCATGTTAAAAGCATTGGCAAATACATGTATCTATAATCTTAATAATAGTCTTGGTTGTCACTAGCATTAAGTCTTAGTCAATATTTTGGCTGAGAGTATCGTTGAGAGCAAGAAAAAGAAAGTTTTTAATTCCGGTTGTTGGAGAGAATTCTTTGTTATCAGCCAAGTTAAAACATATTCCAGTTTGTGAGAATTATACAGAATTAAAACTATTCACCAGGTAGTTTGTTGCTATAACTTCTACTTTGTTGTAATAATTTGTAGTAAATTGTGATAAATGTAGAATAAGGATATTACAATTTGTGATCATAGCACCGCTTAGTGACTATTCTTATAAACTGCAGCAGGGTTTGCAGGAGATTACATTGGCCATATGACAACATGTCATAACATTAATTAGTGTGGGTAAAACAAGCAATGCACAGTAACTTGGCCACTGATCTACAGATCAATTATAAAGCTATCATTTAGTAATGCAGGGTAAAGCAGTAGGCCCCATTCATGTACCATTTTTGCCATACTGTATAAATGTGTATATATAGTGCGAGTTCCCTATGGTTCCACTGTAGGAAGGATCAAGAATACCAATAAAAAAAAACTCCTGCCCCCAGACCTGCACCTTCATATTAGACCAGCGGTGTCTCTCTACCCCACAGCTGGATTCCCCTGCACCTTCTCTAAATCCCAATGTCAACTATGGCTGTGCTTTCCCTCCTCACTGGGAAGCTCCAATGACACAACTATCCATAAATGAACAGTATATCTAAAAAGTTACTATGCTTAATGGGGTACTCCGCTGCCCTGCTTCGGAAACTCTGCTCCCCAGCGTCCAGAAGTTTCTGGTTCCGAACGCTGTGTGAGGGCTTCCATGTTCAGGGCCGCCCCTCGTGACGTCACGCCCAGCCCCTCAACGAAAGTCTATGGGAAGGGGGCGCGACGGCTTCCCATAGACTTTCGTTGAGGGGGCGGGCATGAAGTTACGAGGGGGCGGGCGTGAAGTCACGAGGGGCGGCCCTGAAGCAGGGCAGCGGAGTACCCCTTTAAGCCTAGATAGAAAGCAACTAGAGTGATAAAAAAAATGGATAACAAGAAGGTCTTAGAGGACTTCTGGCACTAGTAAGGGCCAGATACCAGCCTCAGAGCCTGTCTAGTTGGTCAGCGCTGCCATTTAGGCCACTGAAGTAATCTGTATACTTATCTGCTGGGATTCCAGATAGCTTTTGGTCTCTGTACCTAGGAAGCTCCAGTGCGGAGATAAAAAAACAATTGAAGTACTCCAAAAGGTGTTGCTGACTCCACTCTAGACCTAGCATGATATAGTGTGGGGGAGTGTGCTACTATATAAAGGTGATATATCCAACTGTATGCCAATACAGCAGTGTATGTTGCAGGCTTACTTTTAACGTTTACACTTGGTTTACAATGTTTTTAGTTTTTTTGTCTGTATATACCTTTAACATTTCAGCTCGTAGAAGAAATGAAGTCGGCACTCACCATGCTCTTCTATCTTCTTTTCTTTATTGAAGGATACTTACGTATAACATATACAGGACGGGAGAAGGTACATAGGAGGGGGGGGGGGGGGTACCACTAGGCTACAGCACTGTTTCGGTCTTTACAGAGCTTACCGGGCCTGTGCCTGTACCTTTAACATAATGATGTGAAAAGACAATGCAACTTGGGGCATGACAGACACCATGCCCTAGGCCATTAACTAGTTTTTGATGCAAGAAACTAATTTCCATGTCAAAAACCATGTGGGAGATAGTGATCCATGTGAAAAAGTAACATCACTTCTTTCCACGTGGTTCTGCTCTGAAGCACATACCCTTATTTGCAATGGTATACAAAGCCACAAGCTTTATCAGACAGCAAGCTAAGCTCTGCTACATCTGTATATAAATCTTATATGGAAAATGAAATGTTAACAAGACAGTGCACTTCTACAGTACTTTCATGCTTAGCCTATGATTCAGAACAGTTTGTATTCTGTCACACTTACGACAATTTCTATCAAATCCCCCAACATACATAACATGGTTCAGAATGTCCAGTTTCTGTGTAATAATAGACTACATCGTGTCTGCTATTTTCTGTGAAAAGCAGTGCTGGGTAAGCTGATGGGAAAGAGGTTTTGTTGGCAGGATCTTCTGCAAAATTCTATTAAAAGTTCTTTTCTTTATCAACGTCACTCAGCCATCCGAATGCTGGTTTGTGACATAGATAAGGGGTGGGCTAGGAACTGAAAGGAAAAATGCCAGACATTGTGAAACAAATAAATGTTGGAATTTGAATATAAGTAAATAAGAAAAAAAAAAAAAAGACATGTCAAGGGAAAACACATTTTTCTATTTTCTGTAATATACCCCAGGCTGAATTTGACGGATGTTTGCTATGAGGAGGCTGGGAGAGGCGAGTGGAAACATTCCTCTCCATGCTGTCTAAGCATGAGTTGGGCGTGACACTCAAGGAGCATGTCTCAACTGGAGACTAGAAGGACCGTCCAAAACCATGGGAGGACTCATGGGAAACAGACCAAGACAGAGATACTGGAGAACAAGCAAATGAAATGAGACTCGGAAAGAAAGGCAGCAAAACAAACAGCTTCCTTATTAAATTATTCATGTACTAAAAGTAAGTATAATGTTCTCCTTCATCACTTCTATTTGTCTAACCTTGTGTCCACATTATAAATTGTATTACACTGTACATTCTACACTGTATTTCAGTGACAGAGAATCCACCAAAGAAAAACTTGTTGAGATTGAGGGTACCCTAACTCCAGGTACGTGACTACGTATTATTTCCCAGGGCAGTGTAACCGATGTATATGATGCATGTCAAAGATGAGTAAAGAAACAGCTTGTCTTATCATATGTACCGAATAAAGGACCTTCAGTTTTCATTCAGGCTTCTTCTGCTTAGAAAAAAAATAGAATAAAGTGCAAGTAATTAGTTAAAGAATGTGCATAATATATATAAATCCTAAACAAATGATACTGATATGTGTAATGCAGTGGATGTAATACAACCTTCGCAGTAGCATGTAAGATGTGATTAGATAGATACTCATGCTTATCTGCAAAGTATCCCAAGAAATAATAATTATGTAGTCAAGTTTATTAATAATGACCATTACAACTGGCCACTAGGACCACCTAAAAGAAAACAAATAAATAAATATCATATATAATATAAGCCAGTGTTTCCCAACCAGGGAGCCTCCAGGCGCTGTTGCATGGCATGATGGGAGTTGTGGTTTTGCAACAGCTGGAAGCACTCTGGGAAGTTGAGGTGGTGTGGAGGTTTTGGCTTCAGTCACATTGTTACAAATTCTGCTCAGCCATGATTACATTTTTGTTTCTTTAAAGATGGATGACAATATTGGACACAGTGACTATAATCTATATTCCCCAGAGCTCTGAATAAAGTCTTTGCCTGGTTATGCAGTGGGATACGGAGTTAGGAGGAATCACTGAAAAACTAGGATGATTTGTCATTCAGGATTCTGGGAAAGTTAGGTCACAGTCCTTGCCAGTTGTACTAAATGGTGGCCATACTGATTGATACTCAAATGTCCATGATGCAAAGATAATGATTGAACTACTCTTATAAAACCAAATGGTTTATATTTAGGGAGTATAGTTTAACTGGATCACGCTTATAAGCCCTCAGAATTCTGGGACTGGGATTCTTCTGCAAAATAATGAGACATACTATCAACCTTTAAAAAAGTGATGTAGTAACAGAAAACAGCCGGTCATTACTGTAAAGCTTCTCATGTCTGCGTTAGTTATTAGATCCCACGCAGCCCAGAATCTGCATGACAGTCATGGATTATTTATCTCGCCAGAATAACGTGTAACATGGGCAAACTACTATGATTAACACAGTGTACGTCAGGAAAAGTCACAAAGGGTGTAAAGTCCTTTCCCTGACTGCAGCAATCTCTGGTTTAGCAATAGTATTGACTCATTTTGTACATATTTTAATGTTATACAGACTTTAGGAGACAAATGGAAGATAGACTGAGCAATATTTTTAAAGAGTCATTGTCATATGAAAAAAATGTTTGACTTGTCGATCATTTCCGATACCGGCTGCAATTGGGAGTTATCAGCCAGGGAAGCAGACGGCAGTGTTCTCTGATGGCTGGCCAACCAATCGATCCGTACATTTCTCTGCATAGACTTCTATGTAAAGAAATGGATGATCTCTCTGTCGGCTGGGGAGTGGAGTGCAATGCAAGCCTGCTTCCCCGGCTAATAACCCACGATCACAGCCATTCTCAGGAGTGAGACTCAATGTGATCAACAACTTTCTGACATGTCTAATCAATGTGAAATGTTGTTTTTAATTATAGTAACACTAGAGGTTTTCCATGGACTTCTACCATAGATGCTGAGGCCCAGGCATTAGTTTGGTCTGTTTGGTGAGGCTCCAGTAGAAAAAGTTTGAGAAGCCCTGATGTATAATATAAAATAATTGTGTCACTTGACATATTAAAGGGGTACTCCACTGGAAAACATTTTGTTTCAAATCAACTGATGCCAGAAAGTTAAACAGATTTGTAAATTACTTCCATTTAAAAATCTTAATCCTTCCAGTACTTATCAGCTGTTGTATGCTCCACAGGAAGTTCTTTTATTTTTGAATGTATTTTCTGTTTGACCGCAGTGCTCTCTGCTGACACCTCTGTCCATGTCAGGAACTGTCCAGAGCAGGAGCAAATCACCATTGCAAACCTCTCCTGCTCTGGATAGTTACTAACATGGACAGAGGTGTCAGAGAGCACAGTGGTCAGACAGAAAGGAAATTAGAAAAGAACTTCCTGTGGATCATACAGCAACTGATAAGTTCTTAACAAGTAATAAAAAAACAAGTAATTTACAAATCTGTTTAAAGGGGTCATCCAGGAAAAAAACAATTTTTATATATCAACTGGCTCCAGAAAGTTGAAGTTGTTCTTTACTGTCTAAGTGCTCTCTGTAGACACCTGTCTCGGGAACTGTCCAGAGTAGAGGCAAATCCCCATAACAAACCTATCCTACTCTGTGCAGTTCCCCAGACATGCAGAGATGTCAGTAGAGAGCACTGTTGCCAGACAGAAAAGAACAACTCAACTTCCGCAGCTGATTATTGGAAGGAGTAAGATTTTTAAATAGAAGTAATTTACAAATCTGTTTAACTTTCAGGAGCCAGTTGATATATATAAAAAGTTTTACCTGGAATACCCCTTTAACTTTCTGGCATCAGTTGATTTGAAAAATGTTTTCCAGTGAAGTACCCCTTTAACTTTTACTAGTCCTGGGATTGCAATCTTTATTTTAATCCAGAGTATTTCAAAACCATGGCAAAATTCTCAGCATACAATTCATGCTGGTTTGATGGGAATTCAGAAGCTGAATTTTTAGCCTGTGACCATGCCAGAAGGGTAATAGGAGGATTGGAATCTGCAATAAATCCACAGTTTTGTGGATTTTTCTGCGAAAAATGTATAAAGTTTATGGCAGCAAATTTCCATCAAAGCCGCATGATTTATTGTTTATTTTTTATTTTTTGCTGTGGCTTTTACTGTTCAAACGCCATGGAATATCAGTTGCAGCAAATTCAGAGCAATTGAAAGTTCAGAAAGTTGCAGAAATTTTTGCAACAAGCCTGCTGTGTGTGAATGTACCCTACAGGTTAACAGGTTAGGAAAAAACAGACATTATGCACCTGCACCTATGAAACTATAAACTTTCTGCATTCACATCACTATTGTGCCAACTGTGGCACTTGTCCGTATCATATCAAAATGGGATGCTGACAAATATGTATGTAGAAAAAGGGAGAGAAGGAGCGCTCCATGGTGTATTATCACCAATAATGACAAACGCCAAATGTGGATGAGCGCTTACCATAAAATGTTGTGCAACGGCCAGCACAACATGGAGAAAGGTATATATCAATAGCCCACTGCTGCCATTCCACAAATAACCAGAAATACCACAATCCACCTCCAAAAATGGAACTTCAGGTGCTGAGGGACCATAGAATAGTGTAGACAAATAGCTTTATTCCCAGCATGCAGCGCGTTTCACACAGAGGATGTCTTCTCTGATTGGAGTCATTCACATTTTCTTTTTTTTCATTATCTGGTCTGGGGCACCATGAAGACTTCTCCTGGCCAAGACTCGTCTCCACAGAACCAGTAAGAAAATAGCAGGACGCTGCCTGCAGGCTGTACACACCAACACAGGAAGCGGCACATCCCCCCCTGCTCCGCTCCTCTCTATCAGTATGAAGTGACGTCACGTCATGACGTCGTGACGTCACTTCATACTGATAGAGAGGAGCAGAGCAGACGGGGATGTGCCGCTTCATGTGTTGGTGTGTACAGCCTGCAGGCAGCGTCCTGCTATCTTCTTACTGGTTCTGTGGAGAAGAGTCTTGGCCAGGAGAAGTCTTCATGGTGCCCCAGGCCAGATAATGAAAAAAATAAAATGCGAATGACTCCAATCAGGGAAGACGTCCTCTATGTGCGAAACGCGTTGCATGCTGGGAATAAAGCTATTTGTCTACACTATTCTCTGGTCCCTTAGTGCCTGAAGTTCCATTTTTGGAGGTGGATTGAAATATGTATGTAGACAGGTACAAGCCCTGTTGACTAATGATTTGGACCTTGTGAGCTAGTGAATTCATTTGAGCGATTTACCGAATCTTCTGACTTTTATTGAAAAGTAGAGTGTGTTGCTGTTTTTAGTCACAGTACAAACATGTATAACCCTTACATACTGACCAACTAACTATGTTCAGGCCATTGAAGTCAATGGGGCCTGTGCCTGTCTGTGTACTTACACATCCCACTTTGATAGGTTCCCAATGTATAAGTGTCACAGAGGGCACAATCAAATGTACACCTCTGAGACATAACATCCCCAATCTCATTATATCTCGAATTATAGATCCTTACTTGTTAGGGTCTAATGGCTGTAAATGTCACACATATCTTTATGGCTTCTACAATTTTTGGAATAGAAATGACATATTTTCTAAATTTAATTTACTAGATGACAAAAAAAATTAAATGTTGCTTGTTTTCTATGCTTTTGCACACATGATTTTGACACTTTTTGGTGAAATTTTCATCAAGTTTTTTGCATATTTTTCCAACAATGCTGCATCCAGCAGTTCTACAATAAAAAAAAAACTACAAACATAAGGGTAATAGGGGTCAATCACATTTTAAGACAATAAAAGCAGCTTATTATGCATAGTGTGTTTTTTTTTTTTACATGCATTTAAAAAAATTTATGTAAATAATATTCAGAACATCAACTCGGTATTCACAGTATTTTCTTTAATGGTTTTGGTCTAAGCACTGTTATAATCTGTCCATGACACATCCGTGCCTAGAAAACTACTGATATTTGTTATTTTTAATTTCTATATATAGCAATTCTAAATGCATTTATAGTCCACAAACGTGCTGAGAAAGCCATTTCAAACTCTCACCCCTTGTCATTAAAGGAGATCTGTAGTGCTCTTAATTTATAAGTTATAGATCATGGGGGTCCGAGCTCTGGGGCCCCCGCAATCTCCTGTACGGGGCCACGGCAATGTACAGGAAAGGGGGCGTGCCGTCCCCGCATGAGGCAGCAGCCGGCACGCCCCTCCATGAATCCCATAGAGATACATGGAGGGGGCGTGCCGGCTGCCGCGTCATGCAGGGAGGGAATGCCCCCTTTCCTGTACATTGCCGTGGCCCCGTACAGGAGATCGTGGGGGGCCCCAGCGCTTGGACCCCCTGCAGTCTATAATTTATAGATTATAAGTTCAGAGCACTACAGATCTCCTTTAAGAGTTTGTAAGAGGGGGTTGTGACAGAATTTTTATAAAAAATAAGTGACTTAATTCTTCTTCTCACATATAGGTACTGAATGCTTAATGGTTACTGTTCACAAAAAGACAAAATGCTTAACCCCTTAACGACGAAGGACGTAAATGTACATCCTGGTGAGGTGGTACTTAACGCACCAGGACGTACATTTACGTCCTATGCATAACCGCGAGCATCGGAGCGATGGTCGCGTCATGCACGGCAGTTCCCGGCTGCTGGTAGCAGCCAGGGACCCGCCCCCAAAATGGTGGACACCCGCGACCGCGCGGATGTCCGCCATTAACCCCTCAGATGCCATGGTCAATACAGATCACGGCATCTGCACCATTGCGGTACTTTGAATGGATGATCGGATCGCCCGCAGCGCTGCCGTGGCAATCTGATAATCCAGCATGGCTGCCGGAGGTCCTCTCACCTTGCTCCGGCCATCTCCCAGGGTCTTCTGCTCTGGTCTGTGATCGAGCAGACCAGAGAAGAAGATGACCGATAATGCTGATCAGTACTATGTCCTATACATAGCACTGAACAGTATTAGCAATCGAATGATTGCTATAAATAGTACTCTATGGGGACTATTAAAGTGTAAAAATAAAAGTAAAAAAAGTTAAAAATAAAAGTTAAAAAAATGTGAAAAGCCCTCTCCCCCAATAAAAATGTAAATTGTGTCATTTTCCCTATTTCACCCCCAAAAGTGTAAAAAACATTTTTATATACATATTTGGTATCGACGCATGCGTAAATATCCCAATTATCAAAATAAAATGTTAATGATACCGTATGGTGAACGCAAAAAAATTTAAAAGTCCAAAATAGCTGTTTTTTTTTATAACATTTTATTCCCCAAAAAATTAATAAAAAAAAGTATTAAAAGTTTTATATAAGCAAATATGGTATCAATAAAAAGAACAGATCATGGTGCAAAAAATGAGCCCTCATACTGCCGCTTATACGGAAAAATGAAAAAGTTATAGGTCTTCAAAATAGGGGGATTTTAAACGTACTAATTTGGTTAAACAGTTTGCGATTTTTTTTAAGCGCAACAGTAATAGAAAAGTACATTATCATGGGTATCATTTTAATTGTATTGACCCAAAGAATAAAGAACAAATGTCATTTTGACTGTAAATTGTACGGCGTGAAAACGAAACCTTCCAAAATTTGCTAAATTGCGGTTTTCTTTTTAATTTCCCCACACAAATAGTATTTTTTTGGTTGTGCCATACATTTTATGGTAAAGTGAGTGATGGCATTACAACAGACAACTGGTCATGCAAAAAACAAGCCCTCATACTATTCTGTGGATGAAAATATAAAAGAAAACGTAAAAATAAAATTGTCTGTGTCCTTAAGGCCCAAATGGGCTTCATCCTTAAGGGGTTAAAGGTTCACAGTGGGTGGGATGTTGCATTTAATCATCTTTAAAGCACACCAACTTGTGCAGCTTTCGGGATAGTCTCTTATCAGAGATCAAAGGCCTGTGTGATGTGCCACCAATCCCTAAAAGAGTTATGTTGCACCCAAGATAGCTGCTGGCTCTAGCCTAAACCTATTGTACTGCTGGGGGTCTCTAAAAGCCAGACCATTTGCACAGCCTAGCATTTCTAGGGGTTCCTTACAGGGTTGCTCCAACCACATACAGTATGTGTCTACATCTGCGTCCTTCTGCAGCTTCCTTTTAGCCTCAACATATCCCCATGTCACAAGATGATCAGCTAGTAAAAAAGCAAAACAAATATGATTTCACAATACTCTGTTGGGAGATGTTAATGCTATCAGGCCACTGGCCTCCCAATTGTTACAAATTTTACAAATTGGAGTTCTTAATGAAATTCATATAAAGGTATGGATGGAAACATCTGTAGGTTAACTTGAGGCCCCACTGGGTCCTTGTAATGACAAGGCTACCTACCTTTCATGAAACTGTTTGTTATCCACAGCTGTATGTACAAATGTGCATGTTGTCTAACACTTTGCACAGCTGCATTATGGTCTTTAAACATCAGGTCTTGGACCAAAAGTTAAAGTCCAACACCATGTAAGGGTACCATCTCTTTTAAAACCACTCACTTGAAATGCATCCCAGCAGCAATGTTGCAACACAATTATAACTAGTACTTGACAAAGGTGGAAACACCTCCTGTTATCTGCATTCTGGAGGAAGTTATGCACTTACTGTCTTGTCTACTACCAAGTACCTTTGTACATTCTTCCTGCTTTTCCACTGACACCACTACAAACTATGCTTTCTTTTTCATTTAGGCCTCTTCCTAGGGCTCAGGGCAGCCAATCCTTGCCATCTGCTGATTCCAAACTCTGGGCTTGCAGGTCCTTGGCTCACAATGTATCAATATATCTCATTCTCTTACACACTCTCTCGAAATACAAACCCACTGGGTTCCTTTCTGTAAGCTTTACTGTGCACGCTCCTCTGGTTTTATGGATCCATGGATCCCACCTCTAGATCACCCTAGCAATCTTGTAACATTTTTTCTTCACAGCTTCTCTCAAGCTCTATGTCATATGCTCTTTTCCACTCAACCCACTCGCTTTTTTCATACAATTTGTATGGCGTTTGTGTTTAGGAAGACACTACATAGTACTGTGAGTTCATAATTGAAAATCATTTTACCATTTGAAATATCTTTTAAAATTAGACTTCTTGTCATCTGTCTGGGAAGTTGACTTTCCCATAATCCAAACTTACTTATCTTTTCCTTTTGTTTTCTCATTTAGGTAGAGCCATTCCAAAATGAACAACTGTGTCAACAGTTATGGGAATGATACCATCCTGAGTTCCCAGGCTTCCCGCATGTCTGGTGCTATATTTCTGGGCCTGGCAGCATCCTTGGGCTTACCTGGGAATGCCTTCATTATATGGAGCATCTTATGGAAATTGAAAGGCAGAGAAAAATCTGTAACCTGCATACTTATCCTTAACTTGGCAATAGCTGATGGAACAGTTCTTCTACTGACTCCTTTTTTCATAGCATTCTTGGCTCAAAAGACCTGGATATTTGGCAGAGGTGTATGTAAAGTGGCCTACTACCTTTGCTGCCTTAACATGTTTGCAAGTATTTTTATTATTGCTTTAATGAGCATGGACCGGTTCCTAGCTGTCTTCAGGCCTCATATGGCCCAGTCACTCCGTAAAAGGGAAATGGTAATAAAGGTTCTCTTAGCCATATGGCTGCTAGCAGGGGCCTTGGCTCTTCCAGCATTTGCTTTCAGAGAGGTGATTGAAAATCATCAGATGAATGCAACTATTTGTGAGCCTTGCCACACAAACCGGGGAGAGGCTATTTTTCACTACACTTTTGAGACATTGGTGGCTTTTTTGCTGCCCTTTCCTTTGGTATGTTTTAGTTATATGTTGGTGTTAACAAAGCTGAAATCAAGCCGGATTGGACAAAGATCACGAATTGAGAAACTGATCGCTGCAATATTGGTAACCTTTGCAATCCTCTGGCTTCCTTACCATATTGTCAATGCAATTCAGGTGACTGCCAATCTGACATCAGGAAGCATATCTGATAAACTGGCAATATTTGCTAAAAAGAGCAGAGCTGGCGCTACTGCTTTAGCCTTTTTTAGTGCCTGTGTTAACCCTCTGTTGTATGCCTTTGCAGCATCGGATCTATTCAGAATATTTGGCGTAGGTTTTGTAGCAAAGCTTCTAGAAGGGACAGTGGCAGAAATCCAAAAAAGGGTCAGATCCCAACGTGACCTTGTAAAAGGTCTTGTAAGAGTTGGAAGTCGGGGAGAATCAGTAGACCTTGAAGTGAGAAATGGAATAAAATTAGAACCTTTAAATTGTAAAATGTAGCCCTAGACAAGCATATTGGACAAGCAGGATATATATATATATATATATATATATATATATATATATATATATATAGCTGCTTCTGTTGGATTTATTTAGAATCTGACTCATATATGCCTTTATATGAAATCAGGGGGAAAAGAGGTACAGTAAGGCCCCACAAACCTCTATGGAAGCTCTATTTCAGCCCTATACAAAATGAATCTATAATATGACCATGTGTATAAAGGGAAATTCTGTTCAAAACTCATTAATGACTTATTCCACTGAAGCGAATTAGAGCTGAGCTGCATTAACCCAGCATGTCCACTACATAATCTATAGCCATCTGCTTCCAGCTATTTCCCACTGTGTATGCTGGTGTTACTGCTCTAGAAAGCAGCTGATCAGGTATTAATACCCCACTGATCAGATATTGATGATTTATTTGAATCTAAACTTTTTGGGAATTGCTGAGTGGCCAGGCATATGCTGTATGCCTAGCCACTTGGCCCCTTATTGGTGGTGTAAAAACACATACCCGTTTCCTGCTCATGTCTGTGACCACTTAAAGTACGCGGAAGGAAACCTCAGTCAGGGACTGGGGCAGGGGGTAAATTCTATTGCTACTAAGCTTCTTACGCTTGCTGGGCCAAGAAAGTATTCACTCCTCAGGGGCATAGCATCCCCTATGCTTAGTATGTAGTCTCTATGGCACTCTAGTGTAGGTGCCATATAATCTACTAAGAGAACCAGGGATTCATGTTGCTTTGTTTGGAGTTCCTGCTCCTGTACAGTAAGCAGCAATGCTTTAATAATTGTGACTTACAGTAGGGCCCCAAAGAGGTAAGAGGGGGTAATGTGTAGGGCCAAATCCAAATCAGTGTTCTGATTCTAGCCAAAGCTTCTTGGGAGGTTTGCTCATCTTTAGGTCAGGTCATGAACAATAATGCCCAGAAAACCCCTTTAATATGTATGTACACCTTGTAAATATACCCCATAAATTATTTTTCTACAGCAGATATTTTATATCATTAGCATAATAATTTCAGTGTATTATGTTTTAATAGTTAAGGTAACAATTGCACTCACAGTGACACAATAATTGTTTCTAAAATGGCATATTCAAACTACGTATAGGTATGTACCATGTGGTCTTTGACAGTTAGACCAAGTTTTTGCATGAAGGACCAAGATATCCAAGCTTCTCCTCTGAATGTAACTTAACATGAAATGAACAATAAATAAACAGTATAAATACATTCATTTAACTTTGTTGCTTCCTATGTTCATTTCAGTTTTGAAACCTATACTGGAAAAATAATCTTTGATTCTCTGGCATTAAGAGAGGGAAATATGCACCAAGGCAAAAAACTAAATGAACATCTGGTGATGGTGGATCCTGTCAAGTAATATCTTACATTTGTGGACAGGAGAACCCAGTGTGACCTTTCACAATCCACTATAAAATTGCATAAATATGATCTCCTTCCTTCAGAGACTGGGATGCAGGGAAGTATTCCAACATGCAAACAACTTCAAACTCTTCCAAGATAACCACTGCCTTGCTAAAGAAGCTGTAGAAAAGTGTAAAGGTTATGGACTGGCCAAGCATGTCTCCAGACCTAAACACTATTAAGCATCTGTGAGAAATCCTAAAACAGTAGGTGAAGGAACACAAGGTCTCTAACATCCACCAGCTCAGAGATGTCATCATGGCAGAGAGGACTCCAGTAGCAACCTGTGAAGCTCTGGTGAACTATACCCAAGAGGCTTACGGGGTACTCCGGTGGAAAGCTTTTTTTTTAAATGAACTGGTGCCTGTTAGGGACCAACCGGGGGACAGGGAGAGTGAGGCCTAAACTGACCCTAAAACCATCTCTCATACCTGCCTACTTACCCATCCACCCTAAACAGTGAATCGACAACTGGGCACTGGTCCCTCCCTGAACTAAAGTGCTGGGGCATAATAAAAACACACTAATAAATAGTCGGTTACCAACCAGAAAACTTACAGGAAAAAAAAAAACTCTATAGTATATAGGTTCAGAGGACACAGATCAGTGAGCCGCACAGAGGACACCACCAATGGACATGAACAGAGGACACTAAAGATCGTTGGACATGGACAGAGGACTCAGTGGTCATGAACAGAGGTTTCTATAGATCTGTGGTCATGAACAGAGGTCACTATAGATAAGTAGACATGTACAAAACTCAAGAGATCAGAATACAAGAACTAATAACAAATAGAGTTCAAAACACCAGACAGGAAAACGGTTTAGTCAACAGACTTCAGGAACAGACAAGAATATAGCATAATCCCCCAGAACGCCCAATGGACTCCAAGTCCATGGACCAGAAACAGGGATCTATAGCTAAACAGGAATGATCGTAATCCCCCAGATAACCTCCAGTAGAAACAGGAATGTCTTTATACTAGAACGCAATCTCCCAGAGTCCACCTTGGAGCACGGAGATATCTTGTACTAATTCTCAATTCCCCGGATTCCCCATGGACAAGTATCGGGGATATCTAGATACGCAGGATATAATTATAGAACACTGTTCACACTGAAGACAAGACAGGAAACTGCAAACCTTCAGGAACATCCAGTAGACTCCAAATCCCCATGGACTAGAAACAGGAATGCCAGATAGGACACTGTTCACATTGAACAGGTACAAGTACAAAGGACAAAGATCAGATCAACCAAATAGAATATAAATATAGGATGCTGTACACACTGGAACACAGAACCAGGATACCAAACAGGGATAACATAGAGAGCATACTCAGACATAGTGTGAACAGACACATAACATAAAGGATAATAAATCCTAAAACAGACTAAACAAACACAGCTTAAAATCTACTAAGAGCATGCCAAAGCATGGCTAAAACCAGAAAATACAAAGTGCATGCTAAAACAGATATAGTAGATTAAAAGCTCAAATAAGAAGAGTTTCACCCAGCCTCCATTAGCCGCCTGGCAGGATATAATGATGTAATCACCAGCAACCAAAGGCTAGCCCGGGCTGACATTAAATAGACACACCCAAAAGGCTATTGGCTAAAAGAGCCTGGGCTGAAACAGCCAGAGACATTTAACTCTTCCCTACCCAGGGAAGATAAAACTGCTCACACACAGCAAAACCAATAGGCTGTGTGTGAACACAAACCAATACAGACATGACAGTGCCAGAAAGTTAAACAGATTTGTAAATGACTTTTATTAAAAAATGTTAATCCTTTCAGTACTGTTTAGCAGCTGTTCGCTAGAGGAAAATCTTTATTTATTTTTTTATTTTATTTTTTTGTGTTGTCCATTGTGCTCTCTGCTGACACCTGATGCCTGTATCAGTAACTGTCCAGAGCAAGAGAAAATCCCCATAGCAAACCTAGGCTGCTTTGGACAGTTCCTGACACAGACAGAGGTGTCAGCAGAGAGCACTGTGGACAACACAAAAAAGAAATTCAAAAAGTAAAGCATTTCCTTTGTAGTATACAGCTGCTAAAAAGTACTAAAACGATTAAGATTTTTTTTATAGAAGAAATTTACAAATCTGTTTAACTTTCTGGCACCAGTTCATTTAAAAAAAAAAAAGTTTTCCACCGTAGTACCCCCTTAAAGCAGTGCTGGAATATAATGGTGGTCAGGCAAAACATTGACATATTAAGCCCAATTTGGGCATTTCCACTTCGGGGTGTACTCACTGTTATTGAAACATAGAAACATAGAATGTGTCGGCTGATAAGAACCATTTGGCCAATCTAGTGAATCCTATCAATAGTCCCTGGCCCTTTCTTAAATTAAGTATAGCCTTATGCTTATCCCATGCGTGTTTAAACTCCTTTACTGTATTTGCAGCGACCACTTCTGCAGGAAGGTTATTCTATGCATCCACTACTCTCTCAGTAAAGTAATACTTCCTGATATCCTTTTGGAGATATGGTCTCCAGTTCTGCGCACAATACTTCAAGTGAGGCCTCACCAGTGTCCTGTACAGTAGCATGAGCACTTCTCTCTTTCTACTGCTTATACCTCTCCCTATTAGTGATGAGCGGCAGGGGCCATACTCGAATTTGCGATATTTTGCTAATATATTGACGATTATTCATTCTAGGTTTGCGAAATTCACATATTCGCTATGTTCGTTCACTTTTTTTTCCTGCAAAAATTAAAAAATTAACGTATATATAGCACTTAATACTAAATATTCACAAAATCGTGAAGTGCCGATATTCACAATAAAAATTCACATTACGAATATTGGTGCTCAACACTACTCCCTATACATCCAAGCATTCTGTTAGCATTTCCTGCTGCTCTATGATATTGTCTTCCTACCTTTATCGTCTTGCCAAGGTTTACACATTAAACCAAACACAAAAACACGGGAGCTCACCCTCTATATCAGAGCACATATCAGGTTCCAAAGCAGTATATCCCAATAGCCATATCCATAACAAAAGGAGAAAAAGTGGATATACTAAAATGCAGTGCACACCTGTCAATAACAACAATAGTCTGTAAAAAATATTAATCTTTATTAGCAAATGATATACAAAAATACATGGATACAAAAAGACAATGAAAAACAATAAAAATTGCTCTAACTAGAGCAACCTCCTACAAAAACATGGGGAGGATATAACCACCCTCAAGAGGGCACATGTATATAAATAGTAGGCAGATAATACTGTTCAGTTCGTCTAGAGCCCCAACCTCAAGTGTATACCATACATGTGGCAGAAGAAAACAATGACCTAGTGTACAGAGTCAAATTACACAGTATAACATCAAGGCAAAGTAATGCTGCCCTATACTTTATATACAGGCTGAACTGGCTACCCAACAGAGCATAAGTATAGAAATGAATGTAAAAGTAAGGCATGCAAACCAGTGCAGGATACCAGACAGGGGATTAGACAGATGCAGGTATGAAAAGGTCCCAACATGTGCCCCCCCAGAGAGCACCACATCTTCCGTCGCTGTTAGGCAACTTCCTCAGGGGTGTGTTTACACATTAATGGCTGTGTGTTGAGTTATTCTGAGGGGACACAGCATTAAATATTGGCTGTTCAAACACTATTTTACATTGTAGCAGAGTCTACAGTTTTGTCACATGAAAAGATAGAATGAAATATTTTCAAAAATGTGTGGGGTGGACTCACATATGTAAGATACTGGTATGGTCCTAATAAAAGGGTGATGGGAACAGACATTTCTGCCAGCCTCATAACAGTCACATGTTTTTACAATATAATCAATTGTCAGGTAGTGTTGAGCGGCACAGGCCATATTCGAATTCGCAATATTTTGCGAATATATGGACGAATATTCGTCATATATTCGCTAAATTCGCATATTCGTAATATTCGCATAAAATGTTTGCATATTCGACATTTCACATATGCGAAAATTCGCATGTGTGAAAATTAGCATAATCGGAAATTAGCATAAGCGAAAATTTACATATGCAAATTTTCACATATACGAAAATTCATACGCCAGTCTCACACAGTAGTATTAGAGCCTTCTTTACACCACACAAGCTGGAAGCAGAGAGGGATGATCACTGTGATGTGTACTGTGAAAAAAATAAAAAATAAAAAAAAAGAATATTCGTAATTACGAATATATAGTGCTATATTCGCGAATATTCGCGAATATGCAATATTCGCAAATAAAATTCGCATTGCGAATATTCGCGAGCAACACTATTGTCAGGTACTTTAAAAAGAATTGCATTGTCTGAAAAGGATTTGTTGTTATAATGACATATGTATGTACATTTTTTGTTTTTGATGATGATCTTTTAAAGTTTGCTTTGTCCCTTGAAAAGTATAAAATTCCTACTGACCACTGAGCATCACATAGAGCGCTTTCTTTTTCTATAAAGGTCACTTCTCAGCATTCATCTAAATGTTGTAAGTGGCAGGATTACAAGAAAAGAAAACACCTCTATTGTAAAACAAGAGGAAGATAACACTAGATCAAACCAGAGATAATAAGTGATAAGGACAGGTCACCTCCTCTCTGTCACTGCAAATTGACTTTTACACAAGGCACAGAGCATTCACACCAGTCATCTCCAGACCAGTTTCCTGAATCTATATGGTGCCTAATAATGTTTGAACAGCTATTTACAAAGCTGAACAGCAATTCAGGCAATATGTCTGCTCCCACAAAAATACACAGCAAATAGATTAATAAAAAAATCTACACTCAGAAACTAAAAACATGAGATGGAAAGAAAATGTATTGATAACTGTATAAAACTAGACATAAAATACATAGATAAACTATAGGTGATGCATTTTCTCAGTATCAGATGTGATTCACGGAGCATAGCAAGCAGACAATCTCCCTCTGAAAGCTGTTAAGAGTGGAAAATGGCTCACTAATGGAGGAACCTTCATGGGATGGCTCCCTGTGATAGACAGATTAGAAGAAGCTGAGTTACTTACAATTTTGTGCTACAATTCCCTATTCCAGGATGCAGTGTGGAAGAACACATGGCGTAAAAATCCCATTGCAAGCCCACTTATAGATAAGTAGTTGCAGGAGGGCACTTATTAAACTTATCCCTTCTGACGTTAGATGATTCTCTTTCCCTCTCAGTGGTGGATATGATCTCCCCTCAGTGTGGCCTGGAAGTAGATTTTGTGCAATGCGTAATGCTTTGAACAATGCTTTGAAGATTACACTGTGCACATTCCAGGCAGGATATTTATGATGCTGATCCCCTTTGAAATACAGGTTGGGGCCACAGGATGAACTGGTCCACCAAAACAGGATACGTGAAAGGTGGCCATGGGAATGATATTTGTCTGCCTTCTCTCTACATAAGGTTGTTGCAAATAGTCTTATGTTCCAGCACCAGAGAAGAGATGGAGCAGAAACCAAGCTAGCAAAGCTTGTAGAGGATTTCCTATCCTGCAAAGTTATCTCATTTGAACAGAATAGGGGATAAATGTATTGTGGCAGTGTGGCAAGGAAAGGGTGTATTTCCTTGGCTCACCCTGCAGAAGCTCTCACCTGCTTCTTAAGTAATGAGGCAGGAAGGAAGGGAAGTGTATATGAGATGGAGACTCAGTCTAATGTGGGCTCTTCCTAGGAGACAGCATGTGGGCTGTAGGGAAGAGACAGAGCCTGCTGAGGAGTACACAGCCCGAGCTATGAGGGGCTCAAAGAGAGTGATATTGTGAGTAGAAGGTTGCAGGGGACATAAGTTTAACCGGCTGAGGGAAGCTCAGCGGTTGTTAGTCAGGACAAGCTGATCTGTTTAAGTCAGTGACCAGACGGTCTAGGATTTTGTTTTGTTCCTACTTTTTTTGTTGATTTCTTACCCTGCAACCTGTCTAATAAAACTGGCAAGGTGCCAGATTTGCATTATAAGCGTTTGTTTGCTGGTTTATTGAGAAGAAACGCATCCTGTGGCGTGGTCCAGGACGATCCCAGAGCTAATCCCCAAGACGGATCGTCACATTTTGGTGGAGGATGCGGGCACGCTGTTGCTAAGGGCAACCCATTGCCAAGGGCAACCAACAAGCGAGTTGGAGAGGAGCTGTTGCTAGGAGCAACCCCCTGCAAGATTGCAAGTCGGAGGAGCCCAGCAGAGGAGTTCAAGCACAGTTTGGTGTCTGTGGAGGAGCGTTGCTAGGGGCAACGGATCGAGAATTTTTTTTTTTCAAGAAAATGGGACAACCTCGAAAGGCCGTTGCTGGGAGCAACCGACGTGGGCCACAAGCTGTGGTCGCCAAGACGAAGCCGAGGTCCCATGAGTTGTCGGTGGGCGGAATCCCACTGTGGGTGGACTTGGATTGTTGCCAGACTGTATCTCGGATTATGCCAGAAATAATTCCATTTGTGAAGTCCCACCCGGAGCCCGGTAAGACTGTTCAAATTACCTTTGATACATGTTTTGGGACAGTAAGCCATATGATGGAGGTATGTGCGGAACTTACAGTGGAAATTGTACTGGGCAGAGACTTTCCGTATTTCTGGCAGCTGTGGGATGAGGAGAGTGCACCTGAGAGTTCGCACACAAAGGTTCCGGAAGTAGTGAGGACTGGGGGGTCTCTACTGGACTGTGTGAATGGGGCTGTATATTGTGAACCCACGCAGGCTGATAATGTTTTTCTTGAAACACTTATGTTAATGTGTTCTGATGTAAAGAGTTCTATTCCCACCTCTCGCAGGACAAAAGAAAACCTGTGTGAGCTGGAAATAGAAGGTAAAAAGATGACTGTTTTGTTAGATCCAAAATGTGTAATAAGTCTGGTAAAGACCAGCAGCAGAAAGCCAGACCCCGCTATAGTGTCTATACAAGCCGGTATTTGGGGTTATAAAACAGTTAATGTGTGTATTTCTACTCCCTATGGTACCATAAGTCACAAGGTTGCAATAGAGCCTACCTTAGAGTATGAAGTAGTGCTGGGGAAGGATTTTCCGTTTTTTCAGCAGTTGTGGGAAGATAGTCAGGTGACTGGAGCAGGAACACCTGATAGGCTCACAACACTTGGTTTTCACCACATAGCAGGGGACAGTAACTCAGCTGAGGACAGGGAGTGTCAGCAGACCCTAGGTATATGTCAGGTGGGAGTGTGCCAGACCACTAGGGGAGCTGAAGAACAGTCCACGAGTCAAGTTAAAGTGGTGACTGGAATAGAAGCTCCAGAGATGGCTGTGGAAAAACCAAAACTCCAGAAAAGAGTACCAGTGGAGCTGGGGGCTGCACTTACGGTCACAGACAGAGTCCTAAGTGAAGGAGACTGTGACAAGACAAAAGAAAAGTCTGCCAAGAAGCCGAGAGACAGTTCAGAGGAACTGATCAGGAATCTCCCTGACTCGCTGGTGCCAAGAGCCATTGAAGTTGTTGCTAGGGGCAACAAACTTACCGCCAAGGGATTGCCGGTCCGACGGGAGTGTTTAGCAAGAGTCTCCAGAGTTGCCAACGTGGTGGGAGAGGAAGAGTGCCAGGTGTCAGTGGCACCTGTTGTGGATGATAATAATAAGGCACAAGTGGCCGCAACCCCGGAAAAGGGGGAGACTTCATCTAGAGATGGAGAAGAGCTGGGTCGAGTGTCTGACAGAGGACCAGAGGATGTCTCAAGGTCTAACAGCGAGAGTGAGGAGACCGCTGTCAGTAAAAGGTCTCGGAAAAGACGAGCTGGCCTTGGGAAAAAACTGGAGCAGATCCAGAATCTGGAAGAATCCCTGCAGATGGTTTCTGTGAAGTTGTTGGAGAAAGAAAAAGAGGTACATCGCTTGCTGACTTTAAAAAAGAGCAAGAAGTGAGGCTTCAGCTGGAAAAAGTAATGGAGCATCACAGAAGTGAGTTTGTGGCTCTGCAGGATGAACTGTCCCGCTCCCAGGGTCTTGTGACCAGCAAGGAGAGTGAAGTGCAGAGTCTGGCCAAGCGGATGTCCTTCCAGGAAGAAGAAGTGAGTCTTCTACATGGTGCATATTAGGCTCTGCAGAGTGATCACAAGGCTAGCCTGGTAGCCATGGAAAAAATAGGAAAAGAGAAGCATGAAATGAAGATGGAAGCTGAAGCTCTTGCCAGCAATCTGGAGAGTGTCTCTAAAGCTAAGAGACAACTTGAGGAGAAAGTCAAGGTGAAGAATGCCCTTGCACATGCTCTTCAATCTGCTCGTCATGACAATGTCTTGCTCCGTGAGCAGTATGAGGAGACCCTGGAACAAGTTGAGACTCTGCAACATGAAAACAAGAACTTGCAACAGGAGATCTCAGGTCTATCTCAACAGATTGGTGAGAGTGGAAAATCTATCAATGAGTTAGAGAAGACCAAGAAACAGTTGCTGGACAGTGAGAAGGTGATCTCTGCACAACTCAAGAGTGAGCAGCTGAGATATATAAAGCTGGAAGATGACATGAAGATCTTAAAAGAGAGCCTGGAAGCGCAGAACGAAACGCGCAGAAGGTCCCACGTAGCTGCCTTGGTTTTGCTGGGAGCACAAATCTACGAGCAGGTGGCTGTGCTGGCGGACAATGAACAATTGAGGAAACAATTGCTGTCTTCGGAAGATACTGTCAGGGACTTGACAGAGTTACTTGACAGTGAAAGGATGAAGTCTGCTAAGCTCCAGTGTAAGCTGCGAAAATGTGAGAAAAAGGAGGAGGACCAGGAAGTCCTAAAAGAGAGCAAAGACCAAGATATGGCGGAATTGGCTCAAGAAAGGCTTCTGGGGCCGAAGTTACAGGATACAGTTATGCTTTCTCTGAATGCCAAAAAGTCCTCTAAAGCTAAGATTGAGGTGAAGTCCCCTGAAGCTAGTACTGAGCTGAAACCTGGTGGGAAATCCTCTGAAGTGGAGACTAAGGAGAAGAGAGGTGGGAAATCCTCTGAACCTGAGCAGACCAAAAATTCTGAAGGTAATGCTGAGGCAGAGAAATCCTCTGAAGCAGAAGCTAAACCAGAGTCAACCTCAAAAGCTGTGAGTAAAGAGAATGGCACAACTGACGCTACAGGTGAAGAGAAGAGTAAGCCTGAAGAAGCTGCAGTAGAAGCTGATTCTACACAAGAATCTGAAGGAGCCAAAGACTCTGAAGCCAAACCTGAGGAAGCTGGTGCCCCTGAAGAGAAAGCTGGAAGGGATGAGGTGAAACCATGTGAGAAATCCACTGAAGTCAAGACTGAGGTGAAACCAGGTGGGAAGTCCTCTAAAGTTGAAACTGAAATGGACCCGTGTCAGAGGTCCCCTGATGGTACAGAGAACAAGACAGTGGTTGGTGAAGCCACTGAGGCCGAAAGATTCTCTAAAGCAGAGCAGAGGTCCGGCAAGCCAGAAGAAGACAAAGGTTCGAAGCATCGGTCCTCTCACTCCTTAATTTCAAGAACCCTGCCCACACCAGGGTGAAGAACCTGGTACTGGAGAGGTGTGACCGAGAGACTTGCAGTTGGTGGCTGTGTAAAAGTCCGGAAGAAAAAAGTCAAGGACTTCAGAGACTGTGGGACAAAAGTTGTCCAAGAGAAAGGAAAGGCAGATGGTTTCTGCCTTTCAAATACATGTGCTCCTTCCCGGTGGTCTGAGCAAAGGGGGGGGATATGTGGCAGTGTGGCAAGGAAAGGGTGTATTTCCTTGGCTCACCCTGCAGAAGCTCTCACCTGCTTCTTAAGTAATGAGGCAGGAAGGAAGGGAAGTGTATATGAGATGGAGACTCAGTCTAATGTGGGCTCTTCCTAGGAGACAGCATGTGGGCTGTAGGGAAGAGACAGAGCCTGCTGAGGAGTACACAGCCCGAGCTATGAGGGGCTCAAAGAGAGTGATATTGTGAGTAGAAGGTTGCAGGGGACATAAGTTTAACCGGCTGAGGGAAGCTCAGCGGTTGTTAGTCAGGACAAGCTGATCTGTTTAGTCAGTGACCAGACGGTCTAGGATTTTGTTTTGTTCCTGCTTTTTTTGTTGATTTCTTACCCTGCAACCTGTCTAATAAAACTGGCAAGGTGCCAGATTTGCATTATAAGCGTTTGTTTGCTGGTTTATTGAGAAGAAACGCATCCTGTGGCGTGGTCCAGGACGATCCCAGAGCTAATCCCCAAGACGGATCGTCACAGTATACAGTGCATGCAAACTGAACATGGGAAAAAGGAGGAGAGAAAAGCTTATGTGAACATGGCTAGTACAGTATGTCACTGCTCAATTTATGCTCAGTGTTTTCGCCATGAATGGAGTGGCAATGTGCCCACCTATCCTACCACTGTGGGGGGCAGCAGTAGGATCCCCTACGGTAAGATGGTTACCTGCCAGCCTGTGTGATAGCCCCTTAAAAAAAATGTAGCTTTACTAAGTAAAATTACATATTCTGCCTGTTCTATACTATATTTACATCAGCTTTTCTTTCCTCCTTTCTCCCATGTCTCCCATGTAGCATGCACTTGTATATGTTACGCCGAGCGCTCCGGGTCCCTGCTCCTCCCCGGAGCGCTCGCGGCGTTCCTCTCTCTGCAGCGCCCCGGTCAGACCCGCTGACCGGAAGCGCTGCACTGACACTGCGGTCGGGGATGCGATTCGCATAGCGGGAGGCGCCCGCTCGCGAATCGCATCCCAAGTCACTCACCTGTCCCGGCCCCCGGCTGTCTTGTCCTGGCGTGTGCGGCTCCTCTCCTTAGGGCGCGCGCGCGCCAGCTCTCTAAGATTTAAAGGGCCAGTGCACCAGTGCTTGGCCTGGCCCAATCAGCCTAATTAGCTTCCACCTGCTCCCTGGCTATATTACCTCACTTCCCCTGCACTTCCCTGCCGGATCTTGTTGCCTTGTGCCAGTGAAAGCGTTTAGTGTTGTCCAAAGCCTGTGTTCCAGATCTTCTGCTATCCACATTGACTACGAACCTTGCCGCCTGCCCTGACCTTCTGCTACGTCTGACCTTGCCTCTGCCTAGTCCTTCTGTCCCACGCCTTCTCAGCAGTCAGCGAGGTTGAGCCGTTGCCGGTGGATACGACCTGGTTGCTACCGCCGCAGCAAGACCATCCCGCTTTGCGGCGGGCTCTGGTGAATACCAGTAGCATCTTAGAACCAGTCCACCGACACAGTTCACGCCAATCCCTCGCTGACACAGAGGATCCACATCCAGCTAGCCGAATCGTGACAGTATACACTTGCTCAGCAATAGAATCTAACTTTCTTAACCACATCCTCCAACTCATACACATTACTCAGTCATCTACTCTCCCTCTTTATTCTCCTAGTCCTAGCTACAGCAGATATTGAATAGTAAAAATATTTTTTTAACCCCTTAAGGACCAAGGGCGTACAGGTACGCTTTTGCTCCCTTGTACTTAAGGACCAAGGGCGTACCTGTACGCCCGTGGGAATTCCGGTCCTTGCCGCGCGCCAGGCGGGGACCGGACCACCCCGATATCGATCAGCAGGTACCCCGCGCCAATGCCCAGGGGGGGTCATCAGACCCCCCCATGTAGGCGATCGCCGAAAAACGCAAGTGAATTCTCCCCCCCCCCCAGGATCGCTGCTATTGGCCGGACAATTGCAGCCGGCAGGGGAGGGGTTAACGGCCCCTTCTCGCGGGAGCGAGAGCTGCGAGAAGGAGCCAGGGACCCCCCCTCTGTGAAGATCGGAGCCCCTCACAGAGGAAGACCCCCCTTAGAGCAGGGAGAGAGTACAGCCCCAAGGACAGGTAGGGTTAACCAGTAAAGTAAAAAAAACAGTGTAAAAAAAAGTTTACAATTTTTCCCCCCCCCTGACCCCCTAATAGGACCTAAAGGGTCCGCCACAATTTTTTTAGTGTGACCCGGGCCCTCTTAGGGATTCAGGGCACTGCATTTGGCCCCCCATTTTTTAATTTTTTGCCGCAACACTTCCCCCCCCCCCCATACAGATACAGTTACACCAATCACACACACTACATACTCACCCCCCCACACACACACACACACATACTCCCACCACCCCCGCCACCAACCCCCCCACCACCGTAGAAAAAAGGCGATGGCTCGCCAGACATTGTCGGCAGCGGAGGCATACGCTTTTCTTGCCTCCAACTCCGAATCTGTCAGTGAGAACGATGAAGATCCTACATTCCTGTGTTCTTCATCGTCCTCCTCATCATCTAGTACTGATGATGAGTCACCTATACGGCGGCGGAGACGCCTCCAGGCGAGGCCACGCACCCCCCATGACAGTGGCCCAGTGGCCCAGTGGCCGGCACTAGTGCGAGTGGTGATGCTGCTCGTACTAGGAGTCCGACTCCGCAGACAAGTTTACCGGAGCCCCCTTCCGGTGAACCTGTCTGGAGACCCCCAGAGGCTTATCAGCCTTATCCGAATTGACAATTCTGGATTCACTGAAATTGACTATTTCAGTTATTTTTTCAGTGACAGTTTTGTCAATCACATGGTGGAGCAGACGAATCTGTACGCCAGGCAGTTCATCGCCCACCACCCTGATTCTGTTTTGGCCAAGCCCAATGAATGGTACACCATTGATGCAGCAGAGATGAGGACATTTTGGGGCCTCTTGCTGCATATGGGCCTGGTCAAAAAACCAAGTGTCAGACAGTACTGGAGCGGGGACATCTTCTACCAGACCCCGCTTTACAGTATGGTCATGGCACGGAGGCAGTTCGAGGCCATTCGGAAATGCCTGCATTATGCAGATAATGCGGCATGTCCGCCCCGAGGTGATCCTGCCCATGACCGGCTTTACAAAGTGAGGCCGGTCATCGATCACTTTGGGGCCAAATTTTTGGAGGCCTACGTACCCCTCAGGGAGCTCTCGGTTGATGAGTCTCTTATCAGTTTTAAGGGGAGACTCATCTTCCGCCAGTATATTCCCTCGAAGCGGGCGCGGTATGGCGTGAAGCTCCATAAACTTTGTGAGAGTACCTCTGGGTACACTCTCAAGTTTAGAGTGTATGAGGGACGAGATTCCCGTATTGAACCCCCAGATTGTTCCCCCACTCTGGGTGTTAGCGGGAAAATCGTTTGGGAGCTTGTGCACCCTTTGCTGGATAAGGGTTACCACTTGTACGTGGACAACTTTTATACCAGCATCCCTCTCTTCACATCCCTTGCCGCCAGATCCACGTCCGCTTGTGGGACCGTGCAGAAAAACCAGAGAGGCCTCCCTCTAAATTTTCTGCAGACATCTATGCCCAAGTCCCGTGCCCTTACCCATGAAAACCTGTTGCTGGTCAGGTATAAGGATAAGAGGGATGTCCTTATGCTGACCACTATTCATGGTAATGGCAGCTCACCTGTCCCTGTGCGAGGTACCACAACACCGGTCCTCAAGCCCGATTGTATTCTGGACTTCAGTCGGTATATGGGGGAAGTTGATCTTTCTGATCAAGTCCTCAAGCCATACATGGCCATGCGGGAAACACGGGTATGGTACAAAAAAGTTGCGGTCTACTTGGTACAGGTTGCCATGTACAACGCTTTTGTACTGTCCCAGTACGCTGGCAACACAGGGACATTCCTCCAGTTCCAAGAAGAAGTCCTGATCTTTGGCGACCGGGAAAGAGCAGGCCGGACTTCCCAAGGAACTGGAGTTATAGGTGCCAGGATCGTCCTAGGCCAACACTTTCCAGGTGAAGTCCCCCACACTGGAAAGAAGGGACAATCCCAGAAAAAATGCAGAGTGTGTAACAGGAGGAGGATTCGGAAGGACACCACCACTCAATGTGACACTTGCCTCGATCATCAGGGCCTCTGCATTAAAAACTGCTTCAGGGAGTATCACACTTCCATGCAGTACTAAATTTTCCCTTTTCATTTTAATTTTCCATAATTTGACCCCAATGTACAAAGTCCAGAGTACATTCCAAATTTTAACACCATAAAACCACTAAATTGCCCAAAAAAATCTCATCTAAAAAAAAAAAAAACTGATAAGACCTCTGGGGGTATTATTTTCTCTGGGTCATGGGTCACTGAGTCACTATCATCGGGGACTTTTTTCGTTGCCTCAAATGCGCAGCGCTCTCTCTCCACCTGAGCGGGGTGCGCATTTGAGGCAACAGGTTAGGGACGGCCACACACGTCACATTCCCAGAATGATGATTCAGAACATAGGGTTTGGGGCGGGCATATTTTTTAGTTTTGGCTATGCTCTGGGTCATCATTCTGGGAACATAACCTGTTTTATAATTTTATGTCCCACTGTACCCCATTTTAGTTATTTAGTGTACCCCAGTTATTTACCCCATGTAATGCCCCTTGAGGGGGGGTCCCACTGTTCTGGCTCCATAGGCCGCAACGCAGAAGCTCAAGGCCCTGAATGCGACCTGCTCCTCTCAGACCAGTGTGCAAGCTGTTTACGCCCAGACTTGAGGTATGTCCTTACTTCAAAGAAATGTATTTACAAACTTACGGTGACATTTTCTCCTTTTACCACTTGTGAAAATGAAAAATTTGGGGTAACCCCAACATTTTAGTGTAAAAAAATAAAAATTTTCATTTTCACATCCCACTTCATGAATATTTATCAAACATCTGTGGGGTGTTAAGACTCACTGTACCCCTTGTTATGTTCCTTGAGGGATGTAGTTTCCGAAATAGTATGCCACGTGTTTTTTTTTTTTTTTTGCTGTTCTGGCACCATAGGGGCTTCCTAAATGCGACATGCACCCCGAGCAAAATTTGCTCTCAAAAAGCCAAATATGACTCCTTCTCTTCTGAGCATTGTAGTTTGCCCGTAGTGCACTTCAGGTCAACTTATGGGGTACCTCCATACTCAGAAGAGATGGGGTTACAAATTTTGGGGGTATTTTCTGCTATTAACCCTTGCAAAAATGTGAAATTTGGGGGAAACACACATTTTTGTGAAAAAAAAAAGTTTTTTTTTACATATGCAAAAGTCGTGAAACCCCTTTGGGGTATTAAGACTCACTTTATTCCTTGTTACATTCCTCAAGGGGTCTAGTTTCCAAAATGGTATGCCATGTGTTTTTTTTTTCTGTTCTGGCACCATAGGGGCTTCCTAAATGCGACATGCCCCCTGAGCAAAATTTGCTCTCAAAAAGCCAAATATGACTCCTCTTCTGAGCATTGTAGTTCGCCCGTAGTGCACTTCAAGTCAACTTATGGGGTACCTCCATACTCAGAAGAGATGGGGTTACAATTTTTAGGGGTATTTTCTGCTATTAACCCTTGCAAAAATGTGAAATTTGGAGGGCACACAAATTTTTGTGAAAAAAAAATGATTTTTTTTTACATATGCAAAAGTCGTGAAACCCCTGTGGGGTATTAAGGCTCACTTTATTCCTTGTTACGTTCCTCAAGGGGTCTAGTTTCCAAAATGGTATGCCATGTGTTTTTTTTTGCTGTTCTGGCACCATAGGGGCTTCCTAAATGCAACATGCCCCCCAAAAACCATTTCAGAAAAATGTACTCTCCAAAATCCCCTTATCGCTCCTTCCCTTCTGAGCCTTCTACTGCGCCCGCCGAACAATTTACATAGACATTTGAGGTATGTGCTTACTCGAGAGAAATTGGGTTACACATACAAGTATAAATTTTCTCCTTTTACCCCTTGTAAAAATTCAAAAATTGGGTATACAAGAACATGCAAGTGTAAAAAATGAAGATTGTGAATTTTCTCCTTCACTTTGCTGCTATTCCTGTGAAACACCTAAAGGGTTAAAACGCTGACTGAATGTCATTTTGAATACTTTGGGGGGTGCAGTTTTTATAATGGGGTCTTTTATGGGGTATATCTAATATAAAGACCCTTCAAATCCACTTCAAACCTGAACTGGGCCCTGAAAAATAGTGAGTTTAAAAATTTTGTGAAAAATTGGAAAATTGCTGCTGAACTTTGAAGCCCTCTGGTGTCTTCCAAAAGTAAAAACTTGTCAATTTTATGATGCAAACATAAAGTAGACATATTGAAAATGTTAATTTAAAAAAAATATTTGGAATATCCATTTTCCTTACAAGCAGAGAGCTTCAAAGTTAGAAAAATGCTACATTTTCAATTTTTTCCATCAAATATGGGGATTTTTCACCAAGAAAGGATGCAAGTTACCATAAAATTTACCACCATGTTAAAGTAGAATATGTCCCGAAAAAACTATCTCGGAATCAGAATGATAAGTAAAAGCATTCCAGCGTTATTAATGTTTAAAGTGACAGTGGTCAGATGTTCAAAAAACGCTCTGGTCCTAAGGTGTAAAATGGCCTGGTCCTTAAAGGGTTAAGGCATACACCATAACATATGTCCAAAAATTTTATGTCTGGAAAAATAAATACCATACTCTTTTTTTTCTGAAAATAAAGGATGGAAAAATTGCTGCTTTTTATTAGTATTTCCTGCCATTAAAAATGCCATTTTTCATGTAAACTTGGACAATATTTACTAGCTATTTCTTATGAAAATTGGATGATTTTTTTTATATCTAAAAAATACCAGCTGTAAACATTGAGTGAGAATGGACATACCCTCTGTTTACTTTTCATTAGTTCTTAGATGTGATTCAGAACTACATTGTTGGATTCAGGTCCCTAGAGCCCTGCTTAATCTACTGTATATCCCCTTTGATGACACACTCTGTCAGAGTAATGTACTTTTGGCACTATCTGTATGCACTGTACTGTCTGGAATCCTATGTATTGGTCAGGTACACATGTACTAATTGCACAATTAAAGGGGTTATCCCACAAAATGGATTCTAACACTATCCATGCAAAAGACAGCTGTTCACCAGTGTCATTTTTAATCCTTTTAGCAGATTTTCTCAGCTCTCTGCAGCTTTGCTCTCTTCACTTTCTGTAATCAGCCCGTTTGATCATGTTACCAAGAAGCCACAGTATTCATATTTATCAGAGATGGGCGAACTTTAGAAACATTTTATTCAGCCAATTTGCCGATTTTTCGGGTTGAATTTATTCGTGGAAAATCTATATTAAAAACAACTTTTTCTGGCCTACAGAGAGCCTCAATAGGGGTGTAGAACACTTTGCTTTGTTCTAATAGCATATAGAGTGTGCTGGAATAGTGAAATAATACTGTTATTCAGAATGACATGCAGATTACAGGTATCGCTATTAGAATCACTGCCGCAGAGCGGTGAAATGACAGAGCCTGCAGGTGGCATCAGTATGAGGAGACCATATAGTGGCTGAATGACACAGTGTGGAGGGGTTGGCAGCATAAGGAGACCATGTAGTGGCTGAATGGCACAGCCTGGAGTTGGCAGAAGCATGAGGACACCATATAGTGTCTGAATGGCACAGCCTGGAGGTGGTTGAAGCATGAGGAGACCACATAGTGGCTGAATGGCACAGTCTGGAGGTGTTGGCAGCATGAAGAGACAATACAGTGGCTGAATGACACAGCGTGAAGGTGTTGGCAGCATGAGAAGACCATATAGTGGCTGAATGACACAGCATGGAGCTGGCAGCAGCATGAGTAGACACTAGGGCTTGACAATCCCTAAGATTAAAAAGATTCATTTTGAAATGTAAATTTAATATTTATGATAGCTAGTGCTACAATAAAATATTTTTAGGTCCTGGCCCAGTAACATCAGTAAACCATATATATTGGCTGAATGACACAGCCTGGAAGTTGCTGAATCATGAGGAGACCATATAATGGTTGAATGCCACAGCCTAGAGGTGGCTGAAGCATGAGGATACCATATAGTAGCAGAATAGCACAGCCTGGAATTGCCAGAAGCATGAGAAGACCATTGAAATTTAAGATTTTGAAATTTAAATGTAAGATTTTGAAATTTAGGATTTTGAAATTGAAATTTTAACTCCCAAGTTTTAGAGCCCCTGCGTGTGGGTACAAAGAAACAAATTTAACAAGGAGTTACATGTCCCATGGCAGCACAATGACAGAGCCTGGAGGTGCCATCAGCATGAGAAGACCATATTGTGGCTGAATGACTGCCTAGAGTTTGAGGCAGCATGGGGAGACCATATAGTGTCTGAATGGCACAGCCTGGAGTTGGCTGAAGCATGAGGAGACCATATAGTGTCTAAATGGCACAGCCTTGAGTTGGCTGAAGTATGAGAATAGACCACATAGTGTCTGAATGGCACAGTCTGGCGTTGGCTGAAGCATGAGGATACTATATAGTGGCTGCATGGCACAGCCTGGAGTTGGCAGAAGTATGAGGAGACCATTAAAATTTAAGATTTTGAAATTGAAATTTTAGCTAACACTCCCAAGTTTTAGTGTCTCGGGCCCCGGCGTGTGGGTACAAAAGACCAAATCTAACAAGCAGTCACATGTAACATGGCGGGACAATGACAGAGCCTGGAGGTGTTAGCATTAGCATGAGGAGACCATAGAGCAGCACAATGACAGAGCCTTGAGGTGGCAGCAGCATGAGGGCCATGCCAAATGAGGGTTGAGTCTGAGGAATCCACTGGGGGTGTCTTGATGAAGTGGATGACCGAGTAAACCGATCAATCATGGCTGCTGAGTTGCTGGTCAAGACACGACTGCTAGCTGACACCAGGAGCTCAGACCTCTCGCTCAGACCTCTCGCTGGTGTACGTATGTGGTATGCAATTATGAGGGCAGAAAAATGCGCTACAGTATGCTTAAAAAAACAAATTTTTGTAAAATACTGTAAAAACTTTCACGGTATCTAGGCCCTTGACAGTTTAACAGGTACAAAATAGTACACTACTTAGATATAGGTATGCACTTATGAGAGCAAAAAAATGTGCTACAGTACGCTTAAAAATACGTATTTTTACTTGTGTTCCAGATCTCAAAATTTCTTTAGAATCAGAAAATGTCAGAATACCACCAAAACCACCACCATTGAAAATAATCAAATGATACCTACGTTCTCTGAAGAAAAGGATCCTTCATTAGATGACAATATAAGTATTGTGTGTTTTTTTTTCTCTGTTCCACCTCTAGGGGTAGGAGGAGTAGATTGGGCACAATTGTATAAATCTTAGCTTGGGACTCTTATTGAGAGCTTGCTCTTCTGAGTGTTGCTGTGTAAGAGGGGGCGTGAAAGAGGAGTTTCAAAAACAGGAGTTTGAAAGCAGGAGTTTGAAATCGCTGTGAGTGTTAATTTCTGAACCCACAAGGTCTACAAAAAATTTTAAGTGTAATTTTGACTGTCTGTTTTTGCCTATACATTTGTGAAATCCCCATAACTAGATGGCCTCCATGTTGGAAAATGCAGTCCAATTTACATCCTGTTCAATGTATGCAATCCTTGAACAACAGTTTGAGGGGGCATATTGTTGTGCGAGATGTGTGCTAGTTGTCCGTTTGGAAGCCCAGATCCTGCATCTAGAGGGGCGACTGGCAACAATGAGAAGCATTAACAACATGGAGAGGAGTCTCCTGCTCACTGAGCAGGCACTCTCGGGAATAGAGGTGGGGGAGGACAGTGGGACGGAGTTGCAGGACAGTCAGGCAGTTAGCTGGGTTACAGTTAGAAAGAGGGGTAGGGGAAAAAGTGTCAGGGAGGCTAGTCCTGAACTGGCACACCCCAACAAGTTTGCCCGCTTGGCAGATGAGGG
Organism: Hyla sarda; assembly: GCF_029499605.1. Classification (NCBI taxonomy): domain Eukaryota; kingdom Metazoa; phylum Chordata; class Amphibia; order Anura; family Hylidae; genus Hyla; species Hyla sarda. The sequence goes on from NC_079189.1 coordinate 402,348,297, forward strand.
GGATGCCATTACAGAGCTAGCAGAACTGCAGCAGGATACCACCTCTGACCGCCAGGGGGGTGTCTGCTCCAGTAAGGAGGGAGGGAGGAGTACAGGGCAGGCCAAACAGGTACTAGTGGTGGGGGACTCAATTATTAGGGGGACAGACAGGGCAATCTGTCACAAAGACCGGGATCGCCGAACAGTGTGTTGTCTGCCTGGCGCATGAGTTCGGCACATCGCGGATCGGGTTGACAGGTTGCTGGGCGGGGCTGGAGAGGACCCTGCAGTCATGGTACATATTGGCACCAATGACAAAGTAAGAGGTAGGTGGAGTGTACTTAAAAATGATTTCAGGGACTTAGGCCGCAAGCTTAAGGCAAGGACCTCCAAGGCAGTATTTTCTGAAATACTACCAGTACCACGAGCCGCACCAGAGAGGCAGCGGGAGATCAGGGAGGTAAACAAGTGGCTCAGAAGCTGGTGTAGGAAGGAAGGGTTTGGGTTCATGGAGAACTGGGCTGACTTCGATGTTGGTTATCGGCTCTACCGTAGGGATGGGCTGCACCTCAATGGGGAGGGTGCAGCTTTGCTTGGGGAGAAGATGGCTAGAAGGGTGGAGGAGTGTTTAAACTAGGGACTTGGGGGGAGGGAACCTACAGCAAAGAGGGGGAAGATAGTGTAGATAGAGAGATGGGAATTATAAATGTACCTGGGGGTGGAGCGGAGAGAGGGGTTAGAATAGTTAATAGGAATAGGCTTCATAGGAAAATAAAACTTACACCCTTGAATCCCATTAAGCCCCAATAACATAAAGGATGGAAATGTAAAGTGTATGTTCACAAATGCCAGAAGCCTAGCAAATAAAATTGGGGAGCTTGAGGCCTTGATACTGGAGGAACATATTGATATAGTTGGGGTCACTGAGACATGGCTGGACTCCTCGCATGACTGGACTGTCAATCTGCAGGGGTTTACATTGTTTGGCAAGGATAGAATGAACAGAAAAGGTGGTGGAGTCTGTCTGTATGTAAGAAGTGGTATGAAAGTCAGTGTGAAGGATGCCATAGTGTGTGATGATTCTGAGGAGGTGGAATCACTGTGGGTAGAATTACAAAAGGAGGGAAATACTGAAAAAATAATACTTGGTGTAATCTACAGACCCCCTAATATCACTGAAGAGATAGAAGTTCGGCTTCATAAACAAATAGAGAGGGCCGCCCGGGCAGGTACAGTGGTAATAATGGGAGATTTTAACTATCCAGATATAGATTGGGGTCCGGGGTTGGCTAAAACTACAAAGGGGGGACAATTCCTAAATTTATTGCAAGATAATTTTATGGGACAGTTTGTGGAGGACCCAACAAGAAGTGATGCCTTGTTGGATCTGATCATTTCCAACAACGCAGAGCTGGTTGGTAATGTAACTGTGAGGGAAAACCTTGGTAATAGTGACCACAATATAGTTACTTTTGACTTAAAATGTAGAAAACAAAGACAGGCGGGGAAGGCAAAAACATATAACTTTAAAAAGGCAAACTTCCCTGGGCTGAGAGCTGCACTACAGGACATAGACTGGGTGGAGGTGTTGTCAAATACTGATACAGAAGGTAAATGGGACATCTTTAAATCAACTCTAAATAACTATACAGCTAAATATATACCAAAGGGGAACAAATATAAACGATTAAAACTAAATCCTACATGGCTGACAAATGATGTTAAAAGAGCAATAAACAACAAAAAATAGCCTTCAAAAAATTCAAATCTGATGGGTCAGCTATAACATTTAAACAGTACAAAGAGCTTAATAAAATCTGTAAAAATGTAATAAAAACAGCAAAAATTCAAAACGAGAGACAGGTGGCCAAAGAAAGCAAAACTAATCCTAAATATTTTTTTAGGTATATAAATGCAAAAAAAACAAGGACAGAGCATGTAGGACCCCTTAATAATGATAATGGGGAGGTTGTCACGGGCGATCAAGAGAAGGCGGAGCTACTGAATGGGTTCTTTAGTTCTGTATACACTATGGAAAAAGGAGCTGACATTGGCCAGGTCAGTGCTGGTAACACATCATGTAATGTACTGAACTGGCTTAATGTAGAGATGGTACAAGGTAAGTTAAGTAATATAAATGTAAGCAAATCTCCAGGGCCAGATGGATTGCACCCAAGAGTTCTTAGAGAGGTAAGTTCAGTAATATCTGTACCCCTGTTCATGATATTTAGAGATTCTCTGGTGTCTGGTATTGTGCCAAGGGACTGGCGCAAGGCGAATGTGGTGCCAATCTTCAAAAAGGGCTCTAGGTCTTCCCCAGGAAACTATAGACCGGTAAGTTTAACGTGCATTGTGGGTAAATTGTTTGAAGGACTTATAAGGGATTACATACAGGAATACATAGGGGATAATTGTATTATAAGTGATAGCCAGCATGGGTTTACTAAGGATAGAAGTTGTCAAACCAATCTAATTTGCTTTTATAAAGAGGTGAGTAGAAGCCTTGACAGAGGAATGGCTGTGGATATAGTGTTTCTGGATTTTGCTAAAGCATTTGATACTGTCCCTCACAGATGTCTGACAGGCAAGTTAAGGTCTTTGGGTTTGGAAATTTTAGTTTGTAACTGGATTGAACACTGGCTCATGGATCGTACCCAGAGAGTGGTGGTCAATAATTCGTACTCTGATTGGTCCCCGGTAATTAGTGGTGTACCCCAAGGTTCAGTACTGGGCCCGCTGTTGTTTAATTTATTTATCAATGATATAGAGGATGGTATTAACAGCTCTGTTTCTATCTTTGCAGATGACACCAAGCTTTGTAGCATGGTACAGTCTATAGAGGATGTGCATAAGTTACAAGATGACTTGGATAGACTAAGTGTCTGGGCATCCACTTGGCAAATGAGGTTCAATGTGGATAAATGTAAAGTTATGTATCTGGGTACTAGTAACCTGCATGCGTCGTATGTCTTAGGGGGGATTAAACTGGCAGAGTCACTGGTAGAGAAGGATCTGGGTGTACTTGTAGATCACAGACTACAGAATAGCATGCAATGTCAGGCTGCTGCTTCCAAAGCCGGCAGGATTTTGTCATGTATGAAAAGAGCCATGGACTCAAGGGACAGGGACATAATACTCCCCCTTTATAAAGCATTGGTACGGCCTCACCTGGAATATGCTGTTCAGTTTTGGTCGCCTGTACATAAAAGGGACACTGTGGAGCTGGAAAGGGTGCAGAGACGTGCGACAAAACTAATATGGGGCATGGAACATCTTAGCTATGAGGAGCGATTAAAGGAGTTACAATTGTTTAGTCTTGAGAAGAGACGTTTAAGGGGAGATATGATAAACGTATATAAGTATATTAAGGGCCCATACAAAAAATATGGAGAAAAACTGTTCCAGGTTAAACCCCCCCAAAGGACAATGGGGCACTCCCTCCGTCTGGAGAAGAAAAAGTTTAGTCTCAAGGGGCGACACGCCTTCTTTACCCTGAGAACTGTGAACTTATGGAACAGTCTACCTCAGGAACTGGTCACAGCAGGAAAAATTAACAGCTTTAAAACAGGATTAGATACATTCCTGGAGCAAAATAACATAAAATCCCATCCCTTCCCCAATATCGCGCCACACCCCTACCCCTTAATTCCCTGGTTGAACTTGATGGACATATGTCTTTTTTCGACCGTAATAACTATGTAACTATGTAACTATGTATGTAACTATGTGTTCCAGTGACATTAGCTCATTGGAGGAACAGGTAAACATGATACAACTTAATTCTGCAACTGAAGAACCACAACAAAGAATGAATGACTTAAAGCCTACCAGAACTGAGGGACTTCAAAATGGTAAATCTACCACCTGGAATAGTCAGTCAATTCCAATAGCCGGTGGTCAGTGTCGACAGTTCCCTGTTTCTGCTAGTCCTTGGCAATATTGCTTTTATTACTGGTATCAAAATGGCAATAACGCTGGGAGGATCCCTACATGTTTCTTACAATGCACAGGGAACCAATCCTTATAATCAGTCATCTGCATTTGCAGTGCCTATAATACAAACCAGATTTACTCTGATTTCAATGGACAGATTCAGGCACAGATGTATTCAGTTTCTGGCCCCTTTGGTGCCAATTTGCCATATAATTATGCAGATCCATCCTCTTCTTCAAATCAGAATCCAGTGCCAAATCCATACTCCTAGGCTAAGTTTCCACTTGGCTTTTTTTCTTGGGAGTTTTTGGAAAACTGCAGTGGCAGTTTTCCAAAAACTGCCAGAAAAAAAAAACAAGTGGAAACTTAGCCTTACAGGCATGCCATGGAGTTCTCGGCAATAATAAAGAAAGCAATATGAAATATGAAACAAGACAATGATCTCTGGATTCAATATCTGAATTTTTAATTGCAAAAACTTTGCAGTTGACTACTTGCAGTAGTACAATTTATGCCAATGACATTTGTAGTTACTGGCACATTTCTTAACTGTGCTAACTTTTTTTTTTTGCATTATATTATCTAAAATTAAGATGTCTTGCTAGTATTTCATTTTTAGAAGCAAAATACTTATTTTTATATATTTTTCAATTTTTTTTATACAAGAGTTTTCCTCGGGGGAACTTGCTTAAAGTGTCTATAACTATTTTATATATTTGTTTGTTAGGAGTCACAATATATGGTTGTGTTGTTTTGTAATTGTTATTTATATTTGAAAGTTTTTGTGATTTAACCCCTTTACTCAACAGCTTGTTTTGACCTTAATGACCAAGGCAAATTTTCAAAATCTGACATGCGTCCACTTATTTGGTAATAACTTTGGAACGCTTTTACTTATTAAAGCGATTCTGAGATTGTTTTTTCATGACATATTTTTACTTTAAATTAGTGGTAAATTTTGATTGATATGTTTAGCATTTTTTGTAAAAGAAAACAACATTTTGCAAAAAAAATTAAAAATATGCATTTTTCTAGATTTGATATTTTCTGTTTGTATGATAAATAGTCATGCCGCACCAAATTAATAATTAATTCCCATCTACAATATGTCTACTTTATGTTCCCATCATTTGATAAACATTCTTTAACTTTTTTTTAGAATGTTACAGGGGTTATAAGTTTAGTTGCAATTTTCCAGATTTTCAAGAAAATAGCAAAATCCGATTTTTCAGGGACCAGTTCAGCTCTGAAGTGGAATTGAGGGGCCTTTATGTTAGATACCCCCATAAATCCCCCCTTTTTATAAACTGCACCCCTTAAAGTAGTCAGAATGACAATAAAGAAGTGTATCAACCCTTTAGGTGTTTCGCAAAAATAAAAGCAAAGTGGAGGAATAATTGTAAAATTTTATTTTTTTGTAGATTTTTCATTTTAATCAATTTTTTTTCTGTAACACAGTAGGTGTTGACAAAGAAATAAAACTCAACATTTATTCCCAGAATTCTGAGGTACTTAGAAAAATCCCATATGTGGCCTTTGTGCACTACGTGTCTCTCACACAAGCATCAGACATGAAGGCTGTGTGGATTCTGGGGCATCCTTTTAGTTTAGGATATTTTGTTGGCATCATTTAAAATTACAGAGGCCTCGAGGTGCAAAAATATTTTTGGGAGACAAGTTGACGCTTTCATTGGTACCATTCTGGGGTACATGTGACACTCTGATCGTTGGTGGTATACATAAAAAAATCAATTCTGTGGTTGTTTTTTATTTTAATTTTTTAGGTTGTTCATCATGCGGTATAAATGACATGTTAACATTACACTGCAGGTTGATACCATTACGGCGTTATGGTGATATTTTTTTTATATGTTAGTTCATTTATGGCATAAAAACTATTTTTTTATTTTAAAAAAATCATGTTTATAAGTTATTTTTTCACTGATGAGTGTGAGGACTCTTTTTTGTGGGACATGTTGATGTATGTGGGGGACTATTTTTGGGGGTGTATTATACACATATATAATTTATTTTATTATTTTTTATATTTTTTCTAATTTAAATTTTTTTTCAAATGTTTTTGTTTTATTTTTTTACATTGTTTTTTACTTTTTTTTATTGTTTCCACTTTTTCACACTTTTTTTCACACTTTATTTTTATTTTTTTACTATTATACACATAATTCAATGGAGTGCACACTGATCACTCATGTTGCCATGACAACGAAGGCCACTGTCAGTCCACTGGTTGCCATGGCAACCATTGACACTCTCCTTACGCTTTGCAGAGCGCTGATCAGTGACAGAGGGAGCTCCCTCCCTCTGTTGCCCTAATAGACATTGCGGTCTTAGTGACTGCAGCATCTACAAGGTTAACCCAAGATTGGAGCGCAACTCCAATCCTGAGTACCCGCGGGTGGCCTCCTCTGATGGAGACCCCCTCAACACCAATCGCTTCACACGGTGAAGTGACGGAGGAGAGGGGGAAGGAGGAGATCCACACCAGATCCCTGCCATTGGTCCGTCTGTGCTGACGGACCAATAGCAGTGATCGCCGGCCTAGGACTGCTGAAATTGGTCCCTGGATGGCTTCAGGGAGGCTTGGCTGTGCAGCACAGCCAAGTTCAATAAACTGTCACAGTGCCCGGCCCAACAAAGGGAAAAAAAATTATGTATTTTTGCACAACACAAGCAGTACACAACAGTGCTGCAGCACACAGTTGCTGTGTAATAAACCCAAAATTGTACTCACAGACTATTAGGAATGGACTGCTGAGTATGTATTAAACTGTCTTCAGACTAGTATAACCAGCAGACCATTTGTGTTGGAATGAAGAGGGCAGAAAAATGCGCTACAATACGCTTAAAAAAACATATTTTAGTAAATATGGTAATTACTTTTGGCTGTCCTTTCACAGTATGTAGGCCCTTGACAGATTAACAGGTACAAAGTAGTACACCACTTAGATGTAAGTATGTGGTATGCACTTATGAGGGCAGAAAAATGCGCTACAGTGCGCTAGAAAAAAAATTGCCCACAACACCAGCAGTACACAACAGTGCTGCAGACACAGTCACTGGGTACTAAATCCAAAATTGCAAAAAGACTCTCTATCAAATACTATTAGGAATGGACTGCTGGGTATGGATTATACTGTCTACAGACTAGTATAACCAGCAGACCAGTTGTTGTGGAACAAAGACACAGATTTGCCCTAAAAATTATTTCTCCCTCCTCTGAAAACCTTTCTGCAGCTGAGACAACACACAGCTCTCTGCCCCTCTCTGTAATACAATGCTGTCCACAGTGACTGCAGTAAGAATACATTTCTGTGCAAAAACGCTGTGCTCTGTGTCCAACATTAGGCTGTTGTGACTAAGAGGTGAAACGCTGCTGCAAAAAGCTTTTCTGTGTAACACACAGACAGGCTGTCTGTCCTATCTCTATGCAGTGTAATGAATGAAATGACGAGCCGCAAAATGGCTGCTGAATATATAGGGCTGTAACATCACAGGGGTGACTGGCTGCTGATAGGCTGCATCCTGCATATGATTCAGGGTCACCCCGCCTACCTGCCTTCCCGCCTTGCCTTCCCAGCATTCCTTGCCCCATTCACTGACATGTGTATCTGCCATTTTAGATGCCCTATAGCCTGGACCGCAGTAAACGGTGTTTAATGAAGCAATATTGCTTGACAGAATCTAGGCAATATTCACATTCATTGCAAATCAAATTTTTCCTGAAATTCGTAACTAATTCGGGTTCGTCAGCTTCGATTCACTCATCTCTAATATTTATTCTCTCTCTCTCTCTCCTCTCTCTCTCTCTCTCTCTCTCTCTCTCCAGCGTTACTAACCCTACAGTGTTAAAGTAATGTGTGCCATATCTTTAATATTTACTATATGCCACATGGTTGTGAAATCAGTTTTTCCTGCATCCTGGTATGTGTCTCTACCTGTATTCTTTGCATTTTACCTTGGGTCACTTGTATTGAGACACAGTGTGTGTTTAACCAGTCATCTGCTGGAAATGAACTAGAGCTAAAGTACCATGTGCCATTGAATGACATAAAGAAAGTTACTAGTAGTAACTTTTATTACAGGATGGTAAGGCCAGATAAAGGCAAAAAGCACAGAAAGACCATTTTAGGCTAGGAACACAGTGCTTTTACTTCAGGGACATCTGTCTGCATCCTGCCAAAAAAATTTAATGCCAATTGCATATACTAGCAGAAAGCTGCCTGAATTCAGTCACACAGAGTCAAACCATTAAAATGATTATGGTCTGCTGCTGTCCACCACAGTATACATCCACATACCGTTCTTGGTGGGATGTCAATGGATACCTCTGACGGAAACACAGCGTATTCATAGCCTTACATAGTTTTGATGCAGTTTTTCATGCTCATTTGTTTGTCAGAAAAAGGTGTAAAAATTACAGTACAGCAAGGAGATGTGAATTTAAAAGCTCTCACTTTGTTCAAGGTTTCCTCTTTTTAAATCCATTCCTAGATTTAGCCGCATAAAAACTATGTGCTAAATGCAAAAAGGAAATGAAAAGTCTTGACCTCTTCCCACTCTGCACTGTACATATGCTGTATGCAGGTGCTGATCTGTTATAGTGGCCACCTAGTGCCATTTATTTTTCTCCAGGCCAATGTTTTTCATTTACCTTTACTTGTAGTGCTCTGTGTAGCATTGAGCACCATAGACACTATACCATGAGGACTGAAATTGTTCAAAATGCGTAGGGATGTGATTCATTTAACCCCTTCAGGACCAAGCCCATTTTGGCCTTAAGGACCAGAGCGTTTTTTGCACATCTGACCACTGTCACTTTAAACATTAATAACTCTGGAATGCTTTTAGTTATCATTCTGATTCCGAGATTGTTTTTTCGTGACATATTCTACTTTAACATGGTGGTAAATTTTTGTGGTAACTTGCATCCTTTCCTTGTGAAAAATCCAAAAATTTGATGAAAAATTTGAAAATTTTGCATTTTTCTAACTTTGAAGCTCTCTGCTTGTAAGGAAAATGTATATTACAAAGAAAATTTTTTTTTATTCACATATACAATATGTCTACTTTATGTCTGCATCATAAAAGTGACAAGTTTTTACTTTTGGAAGACACCAGAGGGCTTCAAAGTTCAGCAGCAATTTTCCAATTTTTCACAAAATTTTCAAACTCACTATTTTTCAGGGACCAGTTCAGGTTTGAAGTGGATTTGAAGGGTCTTCTTATTAGAAATACCCCACAAAAGACCCCATTATAAAAACTGCACCCCCCAAAGTATTCAAAATGACATTCAGTCATCATTTTAACCCTTTAGGTGTTTCACAGGAATAGAAGCAAAGTGAAGGAGAAAATTCACAATCTTCATTTTTTACACTCGCATGTTCTTTGTGACCCAATTTTTAAATTTTTACAAGGGGTAAAAGGAGAAAATGTATACTTATATTTGTAGCCCAATTTCTCTCGAGTAAGCACATACCTCATATGTCTATGTAAAGTGTTCGGCGGGCGCAGTAGAGGGCTCAGAAGGGAAAGAGCGATAAGGGGATTTTGGAGAGTACGTTTTTCTGAAATGGTTTTTGGGGGCATGTTGCATTTAGGAAGCCCTTATGGTGCCAGAACAGCAAAAAACCCTCACATGGCATACCATTTTGGAAACTAGACCCCTTGAGGTACGTAACAAGGAATAAAGTGAGCCTTAATACCCCACAGGTGTTTCACAACTTTTGCATATGTAAAGAAAAAAATTTTTTTTCCACTAAAATGTGTGTTTCCCCCCAAATTTCACATTTTTCCAAGGGTTAATAGCAGGAAATACCCCCCAATATTTGTAACCCCTTCTCTTCTGAGTATGGAGGTACCCCATAAGTTGACCTGAAGTGCACTATGGGCGAACTACAATGCTCAGAAGAGAAGGAGTCATATTTGGCTTTTTGAGAGCAAATTTTGCTCGGGGGGCATGTCGCATTTAGGAAGCCCCTATGGTGCCAGAACAGCAAAAAATACCCACATGGCATACCATTTTGGAAACTAGACCCCTTGAGGAACGTAACAAGGGGTACAGTGAGCATTTGCCCCCCACTGGTGTCTGACAGATCTTTGGAACAGTGGGCTGTACAAGTTTTCATTTTCATGGACCACTGTTCCAAAGATCCGTCAGACACCTGTGGGGGGTAAATTCTCACTGCACCCCTCATTACATTCCGTGAGGGGTGTCGTTTCCGAAATGGGGTCACATGTGGGGTTTTGGTTTTTTTGCGTTTGTCAAAACCGCTGTAACAATCAGCCACCCCTGTGCAAATCACCTCAAATGTACATGGTGCGCTCTCCCTTCTGGGCCTTGTTGTGCGCCCCCAGAGCACTTTGCGCTCACATATGGGGTATCTCTGTAGTCAGGAGAAATTGCGTTACAAATTTTGGGGGTCTTTTTTCCCTTTTACCTCTTGTGAAAATGTAAAGTATAGGGCAACATCAGCATGTTAGTGTAAAAAATAAAAAATTTTTACACTAACATTCTGGTGTAGACCCCAACATTTCCTTTTCATGAAGGGTTAAAGAAGAAAAAGCCCCCCAAACCTTGTAACGCAATTTCTCCCGAGTACAGCGATACCCCATATGTCGCCCTGAAATACGACAGGGCTCCAAAGTGAGAGCGCCATGTGCATTTGAGGCCTAAATTAGGGATTTGCATAGGGGTGGACATAGGGGTATTCTACGCCAGTGATTCCCAAACAGGGTGCCTCCAGCTGTTGCAAAACTCCCAGCATGCCTGGACAGTCAACGGCTGTCCGACAATACTGGGAGTTGTTGTTTTTCAACAGCTGGAGGCTCTGCTTTGGAAACAGTGGTGTACCGGACGTTCTTATTGGGGGAGGGGGGCTGTGTAAGGGTATGTGTATATGTAGTGTTTTTAACTTTTTATTTTATTTTGTGTTAGTATAGTGTAGTGTTTTTAGGGTACAGTCACATGGGCGGGGGATTACAGCGAGTTTCCCAGCGCAAAATTTGCTGCATCTCAAGATGCGAGAAACCCACTGTAAAAGCCTCGCCCATGTGAATGTACCCTGTACATTCACGGGGGTGGCGGGGCGGGGGGGGGGGGGGCTTGCATCAGCTGTTGCAAAACCACAACTCCCAGCATGCATGGTCTGTTAGTGCGTGCTGGGAGTCATAGTTTTGCAACAGCTGGAGGCACACAGGTTAGGAAACACTGAGTTAGAAACAGACAATGTTTCCCAACCAGTGTGTCTCCAGTTGTTGCAAAACTACAACTCCCAGCATGCCCAGACAGCTGAAGGGCATGCTGGGAGTTGTAGTTCGGCAACATCTGAAGGGCCAGATGTTGCTGAACTAAAACTCCCAGCATGCCTGGACAGTCAGTGCATACTGGGAGTTGTAGTTTTGCAACAGCTGAAAGAGCACAGATTGGAGACCATTATACAATGGTCTCCAAACTGGGGCCCTCCAGATGTTGCAAAACTACAACTCCCAGCATGCATGGTCTTTTAGTGCATGCTGGGAGTTATAGTTTTGCAACAGCTGGAGGCACACAGGTTAGGAAACACTGAGTTAGAAACAATGTTTCCCAACCAGTGTGTCTCCAGCTGTTGCAAAACTACAACTCCCAGCATGCCCAGACAGCTGAAGGGCATGCTGGGAGTTGTAGTTCGGCAACATCTGAAGGGCCAGATGTTGCTTAACTAAAACTCCCAGCATGCCTGGACAGTCAGTGCATGCTGGGAGTTGTAGTTTTGCAACAGCTGGAAGAGCACAGATTGGAGACCATTATACAATGGTCTCCAAACTGGGGCCCTCCAGATGTTGCAAAACTACAACTCCCAGCATGGCCAGACAGCCAAAGGCTGTCTAGGCATGCTGGGAGTTGTAGTTTTCAGACTCCTAGAAGCAGCAGTGAAGATCTTCACTGCTGCCTCTGAGGACTACATACTTACCTGCTGGTCCCGTCGCTGCTCGCCCACGTGGCCGGTCCTGCCGCTGCTCCTCGGTCCTGCCGCTGCTCCAGGTAAGTCCGCCGGTCCCCACGTGTTCCCCCCGTGTGCCGCAGGTCCCCGCGAGCCCCTGCAGCCTTCGTCCCCCGTTCTGCCCGACTTCCAGGGGCGGGCAGTGCGGGGGATCTGAACTTTCACCCCAGATCACTGTGATTGGTCCACAGGGACCAATCACAGTGATCGCTGACCAGGACCATCAATTGATGGTCCTGGGGGTGAAGCAGAAGTTGTCCCCTGCTGGAAACAGCGGGACTTCTCCCAGTTAACCCGTGCGATGCTGCGCATCGCCGGGTTAACTGCATGTCATTTATAAACGCCGGGATGCGCGAACGCACTGCACAACCCGGCGTTTATATATGACATTCTGCGGGAAGGGGTTAATTATGGCACGATAGGCGACATAAATGGATAAATCAGGGAGGGGTCACTCTTTTCAAAGCTGTAGCCCTGACTTTATCCTGTGCTCAAAAGAGGCAGATTTCCTTTTTAGGATCTGATTAGGGACATTATAGCCTTCCTATGGATCTTCTTAATCTGCAGCTTTATTCAAAGACCTTATCCTAGGCATCAACAGGTAAGACTGCTCCTTTTACCTCCATTTGTCTGGATTATTTGGCAAGTTAAGGTATAAATTAGCCTGGATACTCCTTTAAAGTTATTTAAGTTATTTAGGGTTTTGGAATTTTTGTTTTTTAGGCTTATATAATAGCCGATTATATCAGTGAGTTCCAATAAAAGTGAAGTTTTGATTGTCTATACACCACCTCTGTGAATTTCTGTTTGAAAAATGTGTTTATTTGCTTTAGGGTATGATATTTCAGATCTGACAGAGGACCCTATTGTGGTGTCCCAGTACACAATATTGTCCTGTTTGGTGAATGTTGCCTCAGGCACTTCTAGCGTCTCTGTTCTGGGCGTCTCTGTGTTGTAATGTGATTTTTGTGTGACAATTACCAGTGTTACTGTAACCTTCAGGGAAGCCTTGCAAAGTTAACCAGGTGATCATAATGCACCAATGGGATGCCCCCAATTTAGGCCTTAAATAGCTGGTCAGTCTAGCTGAGGTACAGTGTGGAGAGGTGTGATGAGAAGTCTGAGGTGATTTGAGGAGGCCTTAAAGGAGTGCTCTGGGGAAGTTAAGAAAAACAAAAATGCCCCAAAGCTACCACAATACCTCTTCTGTGTCCCCTTTAGTTATTCATGTGGTTTTGGCAGCTCTTGTGGCCCTTGTTGTCTCTCCTGAATTCTCTTTTTCCTTTCTTGCAGCCCAGACTACAACTCCCAGAAGTCAGTGCAGCTTTGTGTAGTTGCTTTCACTATTTGTGTGCATGCTGTGTTGTTGTAAACAATCAGCAGCACACACTACAGGTCTTTTCTTTCAAACTATCCTTCCCCTCAGCAATAAATCATGCTATGCTCTGAATGGCAGCAGTCAGTGATAAGATCTACAGCAGGAAAAGAGCAGCATTATGTGCTGAAGAGACTGGGCTTCTCTGCCAGCAAGATCCTCACACAGGGAGCGGAGGTGTGCCTGTGAAGACAGAAATCACATGGGGGGAGATTTATCAAAACCTGTGGAGAGGCAAAGTTGTATCAATTCAAACACGTATTCAGACCTTAGGTGTGCACATGTAGGGTGGCTTCCCAATGTCTACCTCAGGGATGTTATAGTGGCCACCTAGTGCCATTTATTTTGCTCCAGGCCAATGTTTTTTCATTGTTCTTTACTTGTAGTGCTCTAAGTAGCATTGAGCACCATAGACACTATACCATGAGGACTGAAATTGTTCAAAATGAGTAGGGATGTGATTCATTTAATTATGGCACGATAGGCGACATAAATGGATAAACCAGGGAGGGGTCACTCTTTTCAAAGCTGTAGCCCTGACTTTATCCTGTGCACAAAAGAGGCAGATTTCCTTTTTAGGATCTGATTAGGGACATTATACCCTTCCTATGGATCTTCTTAATCTGCAGCTTTATTCAAAGACCTTATCCTGATGAAGCTGCAAACTTGCAGTGAAACGCGTTGCATCTTGGGATTAAACTACCTTTGATTCTACTTTGTTCCTTCTGAGTTTATCCTGTGCCTCGCAGAGCCGGCATTCATCCTGAAGCCTCCTTGATCCCTCAGTATGTACAGAAGCAGAGACTTCTGTCAGAGTCTCTGCTCCTGTACTCCAGCTCATCACAGGTAAGCAGGGGTGCTCTGTTCATCACCACTGTTCATTGCACTCATTATTACAGTTACTGGCTCTGCAAGTATACAGCCTAATGCAAATTAGCAAATACTTTCAAAATTAATTTTCGTTTTTCTCTATTAGGAACCAGAATATATATATATATATATATATATATATATATATATATATATATATATTACAATGCACAGAAAACTGTTAAGGGGTTTTAAAACTTTATGTGGAATTTGTACAGAAGTGGGGAATGATAAAAGAAAAACTAATGCGCTTATACTCGCCCTCTGCTCAATCCCATTCCAGAGGTGCTCTGTGTATAAGACACTGAGTTTCCACAGCTTCTTCTTCAGCTTTGTTTTGCTCTGCAGTCCCTTCATTTTACACTAAGAAACTAACCACTTCACATTTCTTTCATGTGTCCTCATACCACTCCAGCCTGCACAGCCTCACTTCCTAGGCATAGATGGAGCTCAACTCCCACTGCTTTTGCTTCTATAGGGGGCTCATTGGTGGGGAAGTCATCCACGACATTAAACCACAGAGAAGGCTGGAAGATCAAGTTCTTCTCCTTTAAATACATGTTGTCAACCCAGCCTAGCACAGTGGAGTCCAAAGGTACAATTTTTTATTCATATAAAAAACAAAAATGGAAACAGTTGTGATGGAGTAAAATACCCTAGATGGTATTAACACTTATAAATGATAAGGGCTTGTGTTATATTAGGCTGGCTGTCCCATGAAGACAAAGTTCTTCCCCTACATGGCTAACTTATATGTGTCAGAATGGGCCAAGAACTTTGACCAAAGTACAGAGAATCCCTTTCTGTCAGACCTAGGATAATACTGCACATTCATAGATAATGGGGAAGATTTATCAAAACCTGTGCAAAGGAAAAGTTGTCCAGTTGCCCATAGCAACCAATCAGATTGCTTCTTTCATTTTGCAGAGGCCCTGTTAGAAATGAAAGAAGCGATCTGATTGGTTGTTATGGGCAACTGGGCAACTTTTCCTCTGGACAGGTTTTGATAAATCTCCCTCAATGAGTGTTCTTATTATTTGTAGAAACACTGTACATAAAGCTGTGGAGTTTATGGAATAATATAGGATTCACATATCACTATGATAAGGATAAATTATCTTTTTGGTATTGGTATATCACCTTGAAAGGAGATATTATTACACAAACAAATCTATACTTACCTGTGCGAATACCCTCAGAAAGCAATACCATTGTACATTGTAGCATTTCTACTCCCTCCCTCCCCCCCCCCAAAAAAAAAAAAAAAAAAATATATAACATATCCCATCTAGTAAATTTACAAGAGCACAAAGATTTTGTTCAACAGAATAGCCATGTATCATCCAATATCATCCGGTATTGTTTAACATGGAGGGTTTATATAAAGAATGCTTTGACATAAGTGTGGTATCCAAGAAGATGATAGGTGTTATTGTACAGGCTGGTTAGAAGTAGTAGTCCGATAAGGTTGCAGATGGGGATTTCACATGGCAGGGTGCTGTAGCTAACCTGGTGGTCCCCTGTGAGCTCAACAGTTCTTTTGTCAAATAAGTTGCCTGTAGTATGAAGTGCAGGAATAAGATCACTGAACGCTTGCACCCTGCATCCTATACAATGGTATGCAGGGCGCAAGCAGGACACTTCTGTGACTTGTTCTGTGACAAACACAGCACTAACTCTGACTATAGTTCATTGATGAGCATAATCTTCTCTGGTTAAAACAATACTTCTTCTTGGAGCTGAAGACTTAAGCGCTTTGCCTTTATAACGTGGACTTGAGACGATCTTTTGGGCAAAATCCTCCGAATTTCCACTCAGTGTCATGATCGCCGCACATGTAACATGGATCTGTCTCAAATAATGCAACTGGAACAGGAAAGTGACTTGCTTGTAGCAAGCTTTATCTTAAACAGGATAAAACCTAGAAGTAAAACTCTGGACACTCTGAAGTAACAGACTGGAACTAACTGGATTTGGTCCACCACTTTAATTAGAAAGGGTTGGACTAGGAAGTCTTCCCACAGTTTTCTAGAAGCTTCTGTATACAAACTGTCTGGTAAGCATCATGTGACCAAGGCATCATTCATATGATGCCAAGGCAAATATAAGTCAATAACCCTTCCACTTTCAGTGTACACTGTTAATGCAATGCAATGTACAAAACAGTTTTTTAGGTTACCCACAGTCACAGTACCCCCACATACAGATCTAGGCAACTTGAAGAAGTGTTCTCACTGCCACATGACAAAATCATATGTATGATTGCTGGAATACATGTACTGGGACACTACATGAGTTTTAAATGTAGTCAATACAAAAACTAGATCACAACATTTTTATGCCAAAAGAAAGAATTTGCTTGATAAAAATAGATGCTACTTTTTCCACTCATTACACTGCCCAATTTAACGAGGTCACAAATATTATTTGTAAACATTGTGAGGCAGTGACCAGAATGGTCATCGGGGATCGCTATATTCCTCCAAGGTCAGCACAGGTGTTAAGGACAGCTTGTCAATCTTGTGAGGCTGTGAGGAACATGCCCCACTGATGAGAGTTGGAATCAGGAGGCTGACAGTTGTATAGGGTTGCTGGTAGTAAGCCACCTGTATGTACATGGATGATTTCTTTATAGTTAATGCTGGACAAGCAGGATCTATTTTTGTGTTTATGTCTGTGTTTAAAGGCTGTATTTATTGTTACTGAAACCCTGTTTAAACATTACTTCTGTGTCCCTGTCTATGACTGCTATCTTGCTGCTATTTGACTGGTTCTATGGAGCTAATCTCTCAAAACATTTACCCGTTTTAAACAAAGATGACAAACTTGCCATCATACTATCACAGGTGCAAGTTTGTGGCGTAAAGAGACCGTACACTGGAAAATATTGTTACGGACAGACACACTGGCCATGAGCGCTCTCCTGCCCCCTCCTCCTCTGTGGGCGGTGCCGCGGTTCGTATCGCGGGACGTGCCTGCATGCGAACGCTGGGCAGTTACTCACCTCCTGCTTCCTCCGCTGTCCCAGGTCGCCGGTGTGTGTGTACCCTCTCTCTAGGGTGCGTGCTCACCGATTCGCTGCGATTTAAAGGGCCAGTACACCCTTAATTGGTTACTGCTGCAATATAAGTGTCAGCACTTCCTGTTTCCCCTTGCCGTTCCCTTGTGAATTGTCTTACTGTGTTCCTGACCACTTGCTCTGTGACCTGACTTTGCTCCTGTGACGCCTGCCCTCTGACCTCCTAGCTATGATCCTGACTACGCACCGGAACACTGGCCAGTGGAGTACTTATATAAAGCTAGAGATAACTGTTTTGCAGGCTGGCTAAGAGTTGTAGTCCTTTGTATATGTCATGTGGCAGAGTGATGTAGCTAACTTGGTGTTTCCTGTGACCCAACCACAAATCTTTGTAAAGGAAGAGGTCCCTGTATGCAAAGTGCAGGAATAAGACGTCTGGACTCTGTGAAACAACTAGAACAACTTTACTGAAACTTCTAGTGCAATGCATACAAGATGAATTTGATTTGCAAAATTAATAAAACTACTGGTTTTCATGGGTTTGCTAAGTGTGGTACAATATGTAGAATTTTCATAAGTCATACAACTGTGGTCCTGTGACAAAGTACCGGGAAGGACATATGCAGGGAAATCTTCGGATGTGGAGCCCTGCAGCACTAAATCGGATCATAGGCCGGCAAAGAGAGTGTAATTCAGAGAGGCCCTTGTTAATCTTTCAGCTCTCCAATGACGATGAATTACTCTCTCTCTAAGATGTGGAATTTTGTAGTACTTTTACTCTTAAACAGGAGCAGTAACAGTGACTTGACTCTAGACAGAATTGTACCTAGATATAAGACATGTGGCCTAGGTGTAGATATGCCTAGCAGAAGGAAGCCTCAGAGTTGTTGCTATGGCCATGTCTGAACTTTACCTTTCCTTGTCTTCCTATGGGGAGCTGAACGGAGTGACATGTGGCTCTGACAAAGTCCAGGCTGCAGCTGGTTCCAACACTTTTAGGTCTCCCCCTTCTCCTGGGATAAAGAGGTTGGACTAGGGACTCTCCTGCAACCTTTGTTTGGAAGAATCATGTGACAAAAGCATAATTCTTCTGTACGTAAAAATACAAATATATTAACCCTTTACACCAGTGTTTCCCAACCAGTGTGCCTCCAGCTGTTGCAAAACTACAACTCCCAACATGGCTGTCTCTGACCTGGCATGCTGGGAGTTGTAGTTTTGCAACAGCTGGAAGCACACTGGTTGGGAAACACTGCTTTACTCTCTTATAAGGCAATGCATATAAACACATTTGCATTAAACTTCCCGTACTTCATACACATTAATACATTATGCAAAATATTTTGACTTTCAGCCAAACGTCAACTTTCTTAGGATAGAAGATGGAACTGGGACATTAAACAATATCTTCACAGAGCAACTCATATATTCTTACCTTTTTTCTCTACCTCTTGTTCAATGTTGGAACAATATTTCTCCCACACTTTAGGGTTATTCATATAGGATATCCTGCTGGTATGTAATTCCTTCATCCTTTATATTATCATCTAATACCTTCTTTTTAAGACATCTTTTGTAATGTCGATCAGACATATCATAAGTTGTTGATCGCATCGGGTCTCACTTCTGAGATCCACTGCAATTGTGAGTTAGAAGCTGGGGAAGCTGGCGGCATTGTGCTCCGCTCCTTGGCCAGCTGGGAAGTAGAGTGCTTTCCCAGCTTATAACTCACATTCTTAGCCATCTGACGAGTGAGACCCAATGAGATCAACAACTTTTAACATGTTGGATCAACATGTCAAAAGGTCTTTGTTAACACTTTAATCCTAGCTAATATTATTATACCAACAATATGTAATTCATATAATTTGCCATCTTTACCTATAATAAGTCCTATTATAACAAAAACCCTTGTCATTTGCTAGCGCTAATACATATAAAATATACATGTGCCTAGACTGCATAGTTCTAAGGCCTCTCCAAAACGAATTATCAAAATATGGCAAAGGTGTTTCTAATATTATAATGAATATTATACATAGTACTAGTCCTTAGGTTCAGTGGGTCATTTACACCCTCTTACAATTACTTTATTGACATGGGCAACACAATAACTTGCTTTCTGTAAATAAAAAAATAAAAACGTTACGTGTATAACATGCATCCGAAAGCTCTGTATTTTATTCAATGGTCAGTAGAGGGTGCTGTGGGCCTAAAACAGTTTACATGTCACCTTAGAACTCTAGTAGCTTCCCTAGAAATAGTTGGCACAAATGCACTTATCCTCTACTTAAATAATCATCACAGGGTATAGGAAATTACAAAACAATGTTTGAGCAAAATGTTTTGCACGAGTGCAGTTCTCTTCTACGTAAGTAACCATCAAGGGGTTAAGCAAGTTACAAAATAATATTTGAACAAAATTCATCAGGCAGATATACAGCGCATTAGCCATTTACACTTGTGACACATGTTTCAGTTGCAGAGATACCAAAACATTTTAGGTTTCGAAGACATTAGTCATTCGGGTTTTACTCTTTACTTACAGTAAAATGGGGTGGGTGGGGTAGAAAGCAATGTGTTATGGTCTGATTGCGAGATATCACAAGCAGACATGGGAAGCGGTGCTTGTTTGTTGCCTTCTAGGACACCTTCTAACAACACACACTGAACCTATTGCTGTAGAAGGGACTATTTATGGAATGAGGTAAGTACTTTCAGGTCCAATATGCGGATTCCTGACAGTTATTTCATTATCTGGTAAGTTAAGTAATGCGTTGTTGGCTAAGAGGTTCCTCTTATATTTCCTCATCTTTCACAATATTTATGTAATAAATTGCAAATAGACTTCCAGGCCGTCTGCTACGTATCAGCAACATCTAGTGCAGGTGCTTTATAGCAAAATAAGGCGCAGGAGCTAAAATAACACACGCAAAGTTGCATAGTGTATGCAGACAGATGGAGGAATGATTCAATACCCTTTTTATGTAACATAAATAGCCATGTAGAAGTGAATGAAGATCTATACGCATCATCCCTATAAAAACCGCGTTCTCTTATATTCCTGTGTTTGTGCAAAGCAAAATAAAATAAAAAAACGTATTTATTATTATTATTATTTTTTTTTGCTTAATCCCAGTCATTGATGTGTCAGCCAACACCGTATACCCAGCAGATTACTGCATTGAAATGTTTTGACCCAATGTATTCTGAAAGTGAACCAGTTACTAGGTGATTCAGTCAGCAAAGCTTGATTCACAATCTATTCATCTCTGTATAGAAACAACAAGCTCTGGCAGGAAATGACAAGCGTTTTAACTAGAGATGAGCAAACTTACAGTAAATTCGATTCGTCACAAACTTCTCGGCTCGGCAGTTGATGACTTTTCCTGCATAAATTAGTTCAGCTTTCAGGTGCTCCGATGGGCTGGAAAAGGTGGATACAGTCCTAGGAGACTCTTTCCTAGGACTGTATCCACCTTTTCCAGCCCACGGAAGCACCTGAAGGCTGAACTAATTTACGCAGGATAAGTCATCAACTGCCAAGCCCAGAAGTTCGTGACGAATCAAATTTACTGTAAGTTCGATCATCTCTAGTTTTTACACTTTGTTTTTAGCTTCTAATCTTATAAGAAGAAGTATAGAGATTTTACCATGTACCTTGTAACTATGTAAAGACTGCCTTCAGCTTTTACAGAAAATACCGGAGTATTGCATCATCCTGGTTCAGGGCCTCCAGCTGTTGCAAAACTACAACTTCCGGCCTCCGGCTGTCCGGGCATGCTGGGGGTTGTAGTTTTTCAACAGCTAGTGGCACCCTGGTTGGGAAACACTTTCCTACTTCCATAACTGAAATACACTGCTCAAAAAATAAAGGGAACACTTAAACAACACAGTGTAACTCCAAGTTCACACTTCTGTGAAATCACACTGTCCACTCAGGAAGCAACACTGATTGACAATCAATTTCACATGCTGTTGTGCAAATGGAACAGACAACAGGTGGGAATTATAGGCAATTAGCAAGACACCTCCAATAAAGGAGTGGTTCTGCAGGTGGTGACCACAGACCACTTCTCAGTTCCTATGCTTCCTGGCTGATATTTTTGTTACTTTTAAATGCTGGTGGTGCATGGGACGAAGTCTACAACTCACACAAGTGGCTCAGGTAGTGCAGCTCACCCAGGATGGCACATCAATGCGAGCCGTGGAGAATGTTCTGCTGCCTGCAACATCCTCCAGTATGACCGGTTTGGCGGTGGGTCAGTGATGGTGTGGGGTGGCATTTCTTTGGGGAGCCTCACAGTCCTCCATGTGCTTGCCAGAGGTAGCCTGACTGCCATTAGGTACTGAGATGAGATCCTCAGACCCCTTGTGAGACCATATGCTGGTGCGGTTGGCCTTGGGTTCCTCCTAATTCAAAACAATGCTAGACCTCATGTGGCTGGAGTGGGTCAGCAGTTCCTGCAAGAGGAAGGCAGTGATACTATGGACTGGCCTGCCCGTTCCCCAGACCTGAATCCGATTGAGCACATCTGGGACATCATGTCTCGCTCCATCCACCAACGCCACATTGCACCACAGACTTTCCAGGAGTTGGCGGATGCTTTAGTCCAGGTCTGGGAGGACATCCCTCAGGAGACCATCCGCCACCTCATCAGGAGCATGCCCAGGCATTGTAGGGAGGTCATACGGGCACGTGGAGGCCATACACACTACTGAGCCTCATTTTGACTTGTTTTAAGGACATTACATCAGTTAGATCAGCCTGTAGTGGGGTTTTCCACTTTGATTTTGAGTGTGACTCCATATCCAGACCTCCAAGGGTTGATAAATTAGATTTCCATAAAGACCAAAGTATTTCATATGATCAGTTCATTCATTCAGATCTAGGATGTATTATCTTAGTGTTCCTTTTATATATTTTTGAGCAGTGTACGTTCCTTGCAATATGACCTGCAGCTTTTAATAAAACATCGAATGTACATATTTTACCATGTAAAAATTCACCAAAAGCAGTGGCTAAAATGTGCATCGGCAAAAAAGAAACAGCCTACAAAAATAATGTTTTGTTTAATTTTTTTTATGTGTATTTAAATCTGGATTCATAGCATTCAAAGCCATTTTGATGAAGTTTTTCATGGAAAAAATGAAAAAATGCAAGCACATTTAAACTGCAGTAAAAAAAAAATGCAGATATTTACTTATGGTGCAGCTCCGGAAGCTCGGTATTAACTGCCAGTTCTGTAAATATATTACCCAAGGGTATGATTTATAGGAGTCCTTCCTTGGCAGTGGCCAAAATTATAGGTAACTTTAATCACTGCTGTTTAACTCTTTGCTGAGATCAATAGGGGCTGACAATAGTGGATTATAATAAGGACAATTTGGGCAGCCACCCAGGGCCCAAGGATTCTAGGGATGATATGGCTGGCTAAACTACTTACCATCTTAAAGGGAATCTGTCAACAGTGTTACCCAAACAAACCTGCTGTTACAGGGTAATAGTGCGAGCAACGCTAATTCTAACGCTGTTTGCTTTTTTTTGGGCTTGGCTCTGTTACCAAGTTATGCACAAATCAAGTTGATCATTATCATCACAGGTCCTTCAGACACTTCTCTACTATTTTGCACTGCTGATCTCCTCCCCCACATGTACTGATCACATCATCATCATCATCATAGGCCCTTCAGCCACATTCTCATTGAACAGGACCTAGCATGGTGGGCAGAAGAAAGGCTAGGAACACCGCATTTACATACTCAGATTTTTGGGTATAACTCAGGAACAGGGCCACGAAGGAAGAAAAAGTAAACAGCATTGGAATCAGCATCACCCGCACTGCCTGGACCAGCAGGTTAGTGTAGGTGACACTGCTGACAGATTCCCCTTAAAATAAAGCACATCCCAGCCACTTAGGAGCAACTTCCAGGTATCTCAGCTGCAATGCAGCAGGACACACCTTAAAGGGGTTCTCCGGCGCTAAGACATCTTATCCCCTATCCAAAGGATAGGGGATAAGATGCCTGATCGCGGGGGTCCCGCCGCTGGGGACCCCCGTGATCTTCCACGCCGCACCCTGTTAGAATCATCCCCTGGAACGTGCTGTCATGCCCCCTACAATAGGCTTGCATTGAGGGGGCGGAGCGTGACGTCACACTGGGGCGGGGCCGTGATGTCACTACACTCCGGGGGCTGATTCTATCGGGGTGCGGCGTGGAAGATACCCAGCGGCGGGACCCCCGAGATCAGGCATCTTATCCTCTATCCTTTGGATAGGGGATAATATGTCTTAGCGCCGGAGTACCCCTTTAAGGGTATTTCACACGTGGCAATTCCAGTGTAATTCCCGCGTAATTATGCAATCAGAATTACCTGAGCGGAATTACGCGCAGTGAACATTAACACTAGTGTGAATGGGTCTTCTGTTAGATCCGTTCACAGTCAGGAATTTAGGTGTGGACAATTTCGCTGCTGAACTTGTTCCGCTAAAAGAATGCACATATTTATTCTTTGAGCGGAATTCCGCAAGCACTGCATAGCCGTCAATGGTGAGATGTTAGAGCAGTGTTTCCCAACCAGAGTGCTTCCACGTGTTGCAAAACTACAACTCCCAGCATGCCTGGACAGCCAATGGCTGTCCAGGCATGTTGGGAGTTGTAGTTTTGCAACATCTGGAGGCACCCTGGTTAGGAAACACTGTGTTGGAGGGTCACCTGGTGCTCAAGGCTTTTGATCTCTTACCAAAAAGACATTTGTATGGGTGGCTTATGTGAATCAGCTCAGTTATAATAGATGTACACGTGGCAGATTATTTCCACAAATTTCTGACTGAAAATCTGTTCTATATAATGTGAATGTGGTTGTTTCTGCAGCACCTGCATGGATTTCTGTAGGCCTGATAAAGATGAATGGGACTGTGTCATAAATCTGCCACATGTGAATTCAACATAATACACTAGTTGAAAGCTTCTTCTTGAGATGCTTAGTCATTTTTTGTAAGTACAGTTTCATAAAAAATGATGAGGACTTCCAGCACATTCAAGTCCCACTCCATCATACATAGTGTGCAGTAGGTCATACTGAGTTATGTTGCAATGTTTTGCTCTGGCTACTAGATGATTCTGCTAAAGCAAGATTTATAAGATACAGCTGGCATGAAGTAGAGTCATATAGTGGTGAGAACTAGAGATGAGCTGTAGAATCCAAATTCGTTACGAATTTCATGAAAATTTCGATTCACAACAAATACGTATATCTACTCAATTCCATTGCACGAATCGCTTCATTGAACTCCATTTAGTGCGGTCCAGGCTCCAGGGCATCTAAAATGGCGGATCCACACGTTAGGATTTGGGGCAAGGAATCCTGGGAAGGCGGTAACAACGGTAGGTGGGATGAACCTAAATCACATGTAGGATGCAGCCTATAAGCAGCCAGTCACCCCTGTGATGTCACAGCCCTATATAATCGGCAGCCATATTCTGGCTAGTCACTTCATTCAGTACACTGCAGAGAGATAGGACGGACAGCCCGTGTGTGTGTTACACAGATAAGCTTTTTCCAGCAGTGTTTCACCTCCTATTCACCTCCTAGTCACATCAGCGTTCTGGTGGACAGAGAGCAGTGCTTTTTTTCACAGAGAAGAATTTTTACTGCAGCCATTAACTTCCCAGTCACTTTCTACAGCATAGTATTACAGAGAGGGGAAGATAGTTGTGTGTTGACTCATACATTTCAACAAGCTGCCTCAACCTCATAAACCTTAGCAGAGGAGGCAGGAATAATTTTTACCAATGGTTGTCCTCCTGAACCCCATGCGTATCGTCACCTTGATAACACCCCTGAGGAAGTCACCTCAAGGTGATGATACGCGTGGGATACAGGAGGACACACGTTGGTGAAACCCATTTTTACTGCCTTTTTCTTGCATTTTCCCAGCCCTGTGTCCAAGATTGTCTTTATCTTCTGTTTGGTCAGGTTGTATATCTACGTATTGTACATTGACAGTAGGGCTGTGGTTAGTTTACTATTACTTATAACTTTAATATAGTATTTTTTTTTGTTACCTAAGTACAAAGGCAAGATTGTATACTTATTTAAATGGGTGTCGTGGGTGGGGTCCGCTGGGCTCCCCCCTGTTGTGGGTGGGAATGTTTTGTGCCATTTTAAATGTTTTTATGGGATCTATTTTATTGGAATCTTTGGTGTCTATGTTTTTTGCAACTAATAAAGATTTGTTGAACTAGTCGGGTGTGCGCTATATGGTGTGCCTTTTTTTTTGTTTTTGCATTGGTTTGTGTTGGGCACACACAGCAGCACCCCTCTTTTGCATGGAGCTGAGCCTGCTAGTATGTGAAAAGGAATAACTTTTCAGAGCAATTCTGTGTCTTTGTTCCACAACAAATCATCTGCTGGTTATACTAGTCTGTAGACTGTATAATACCCAGCAGTCCATTCCTAATAGTCTTTGACAGAGTACAATTTTGGGTATAGTACACAGCGATTGTATGCTGCAGCACTGTGGTGTACTGCTGGTGTTGGGCAAAAAAGATGTATTTTTAAGCATACTGTAGCGCATTTTTCTGCCCTCATAAGTGTATACCACATATGTAAATCTAAGTAGTGTAATATTTTGTACCTGTTAATCTGTCAAGGGCCTAGATACTGTGAAAGGCCAGGGAAAAGTAATCACTGGCTGGTGTTTTACTAAAATACGTTTTAAGCATACTGTAGTCTTATTTTTCTGCCCTCATAAGTTCATACCACATAACTACTGTACATCTAAGTAGTGCACTATTTTGTACATGTTAATCTGTCAAGGTCCTAGATACTGTGAAAGTCCAGGCAAAAGTACTCACCGGCTGGTGTTGTACTCAGCGACTTTTTTAAGCATACTGTAGCGCATTTTTCTGCCCTCATAATTGCATACCACATACGTACATCTAAGTAGTGTACTATTTTGTACCTGTTAATCTGTCAAGGGCCTATATACTGTGAAAGGACAGCCAATAGTACACACATGCTGCTGTTCTAGACAAATACTGCTTTAAGTGTGGTGAAGCGTATTGTAACATAGAATATGTTGGCAGATAAGAACCATTTGGCCCATCTAGTCTGCCCAATAATCTGAATCCTATCAATAGTCCTTGGCCCTATCTTATATGAAGGATAGCCTTATGCCTATCCCTATCTTATATAAATGATAGCCTTATGCTTATCCCATGCAGTTTAAACTCCTTCACTGTATTTGCAGCGACCATCTCTGCAGGGAAGGCTATTCCATGCATCCACTACTCTCTCAGTAAAGTTATACTTCCTGATATTACTTTTAAACCTTTGCCCCTCTAATTTAAAACTATGTCCTCTTTTGGTAGTTTTTCTTCTTTTAAATATGCTCTCCTCCTTTACAGTGTTGTTTCCCTTTATGTATTTAAAAGTATTTATCATATCCCCTCTGTCTTTTCTTTCTTCCAAGCTATACATATTAAGGCCCTTTAACCCCTTAAGGACCCAGCCCATTTTAACCTTAAGGACCCAGCCATTTATTGCACATCTGACCACTGTCACTTTAAGCATTAATAACTCTAGGATGCTTTTACTTTCATTCTGATTCCGAGATTTTTTTTTCGTGACATATCATAATTCATGGTAGTGGTAAATTTTTGTTGATACTTGCAAAATTTCTTGGTGAAAAATTCAAAAATTTGATGAAAAAAATGAAAATTTTGCATGTTTTTAACTTTGAAGCTCTCTGCTTGTAAGGAAAACAGACATTCCAAATAAATGATATATTGATTCACAAATACAATATGTCTACTTTATATTTTCATCATAAAGTTGACATGTTTTTACTTTTTGAAGACATCAGAGGGCTTCAAAGTTCAGCAGCAATTTTCAAATTTTTCACAAAATTTTCAAAATCGGAATTTTTCAGGGACCAGTTCAGTTTTCAAGTGGATTTGAAAGGACTTCTTATTAGAAATACTCCACAAATGACCACATTATAAAAACTGGACCCCCAAAAGTATCCAAAATGACATTCAGTAAGTGTGTTAACCCTTTAGGTGTTTCACAGGAATAGCAGCAAAGTGAAGGAGAAAATTCTAAATCTTCATTTTTTACACTCGCATGTTCTTGTAGACCCAGTTTTTGAATTTTTAAAGGAGCAATAGGAGAAAAAGTCTCACAAAATTTGTAACCCAATTTCTCTCGAGTAAGGAAATACCTTTTATGTGTATGTCAAGTGTTTGGCGGGCGCAGTAGAGGGCTCAGAAGGGAGGGAGCAACAATGGGATTTTGGAGAGTGAATTTTTCTGAAATGGTTTTTGGGGGGCATGTCACATTTAGGAAACCCCTATGGTGCCAGAACAGCAGAAAACCCCACATGGCATACCATTTTGGAAACTATACCCCTCAAGGCATGTAGCAAGGGGTCCAGTAAGCCTTAACAACCCACAGGTGTTTGACGACTTTTTGTTAAAGTTGGATGTGTAAATGAAAAAATATATATATTTTTCATTTAAATGAATTTTTCCCCCAAATTTTAAATTTTTACATGGGGTAAAAGGAAAAAATGACCCCACAATTTGTAACCCCATTTCTTCTGAGTATGGAAATACCCCATGTGTGGAATTCAAGTGCTCTGCTGGCGCACTACAATGCTCAGAAGAGGAGAAGCACCATTGAGCTTTTGGAAAGAGAATTTGTTTGGAATGGAAGTCAGGGGCCATGTGAATTTACAAAGCCCCCCGTGGTGCCAGAATAGTAGACCCCCCCACATGTGACCCCATTTTGGAAAATACACTCCTCACAGAATTTAATAAGGGGTGCAATGAGTATTTAAACCCCCCTGGCGTTTGACATTTAACTTTAATGAAAATTCTTCAAACACATGTGGGGTGTTAAGGCTCACTATACCCCTTGTTACGTTCCATGAGCCACCCCTGTGCAAATCACCAATTTAGGCCTCAAATGTACACGGTGCACTCTCACTCCTGAACCTTGTTGTGCGCCCGCAGAACATTGTACGCCTACATATGGGGTATTTCTGTACTCAGGAGAAATTGCTTTACAAATTTTGGTGGTCTTTTTTTGCTTTTACCTCTTGTGAAAATAAAAAGTATGGGGCAACACCAGCTTGTTAGTGTAAAAATGTAAAAATTTTTACACTAACAGGCTGGTGTAGCCCCCAACTTTTCCCTTTCATAAGGGGTAAAAGGAGAAAAAGCCCCCCAAAATTTGTAGTGCAAATACGGAAATACCACATATGTGGCCCTAAACTTGGGAGTGTAATCTTAAATTTCAAATTCAAAATCCTAAATTTCAATTTCAAAATCTTAAATTTCAATTTCAAAAAACCGATGTAATCTTTTCAAGACTGAGGCCCTATGGTCATCGACGTCATATAGTAAATGTGGAATTACCACAAGAATCCAATAAAACAGGTTGGAGCGATCACAATGAACCATTACTGATTAAATGAAACATTTGAAGTTCCACAAAAGAGTAAGACAGTGGGGGGGGGGGGGGGGGGTGAGGGGCAGGGGCGGTGAGAGGCATGGGCTGGAACAGTTGGTAGGTCACCTCACGGCGAACTGCCAGCTCTATGCTCACCAGAATAGGTACTCAAAAAATTTAAATAAATTAAAATTAAATAAAATAAAAATGACATTAAAAAATCTATTTATTCTGTTAAATTTTGATGCCATATGGTCTCCCTTCTGCCACATTCAGACGCTCTGCCTCAGTGAATCTAATAGCGATGCCTGTAATCTGCATGTCATACTGAATAACAGTATTATTTCACTAACTCAGCACACTCCCTATGAGTGCTAGAACAAAGCAAACTGTTCTACGCCCCTATTGAGGCTCTCTGTAGGCCAGAAATAGCTGTTTTTAATACAGATTCGCCACAAATAAATTCGGACCAAACCAAATTTTTTCGGCAAATCATTCAAATCGAATTTTTCAAAAGTTCGCTCATCTCTAGGTAGAAACACATGAAGTGCTAGGGAAACCTGTTAGTACAGCCCTTGGGTTGTAGGCCGGGGCAGGTAGGCTCCGATTCAGAGGTGGCCTCATTTCGGATGGGACCCTAACACTCATTTCACTCACCTCTGCTGGGCATATGGCCTCTGACTGGGTGACATGCTGGATCCACTATCAATTTAAAATACCTTCTGTGAAAAAGGGGAGGGGTGCATGGCTACAGAGGGTGCCACTCCCCTAAATTGCACAGCAAAAACAAAAAGAAAAATAGCCAGCACAACTACCTAATACACGGGTGCATGCTGCTGTGGCAAATACAGAGTATACAAAAAAGAAGGTTGCAGCAGCACTCTTGGTCAAAAAATGGAGGCTCTTAGTGCACTTTTTGATCAAAACGTGTCCCCACATCCACCACGCTGTCGCGCCCCCTTCCCATAGACTTTCGTTGAGAGGGCATGACGTCACGAGGGGCGGCCCTGAACACAGAAGCCCGCATGCAGCGTTCGGAACAATAAACTTCCGGACGCTGGGGAGCGGAGCTTCCGAAGCAGGGCAGCGGAGTACCCCTTTAAGTAAACTTTAGAGTACAGATTTGATTTTGTTTTTCTGCTGCACACTTTCTTATATGGGGCAGTTACTATTGACCTCTTTGCCTGTTTAACCCCTTAAGGAAATGGACATAAATGTACATCCTAGTGCACTGGTACTTAGTGCACCAGAGCGTATATTTATTTCCAGTACATGAAACGAGAACAGGAGCTGTGCTCACTGTTAATGGCTAACTGTTAATGGCTAATATCAGCGATCACACTGATGCCTGCCATTAACCCTTCAGATGTCGTTATCAATACAGATTTGCAGAATTATCAGGGCTTAGGGAGCCTCCTCGAATCACCCATGGCATAAGATTCAAAATGGCTGCCAGAGTTCTCCTTCCCAGCCTCCCAGTGTCTCCAATGATCTCCTCCTCTGGTCCTGCTTTTAGAAGTAGATCACTGATATTACTGATCACTGCTATGCATATGCAGAGCAGTGATCAGTAATAGCAATCTATTAGTAATAGTAAAACATACTAACCCACAGAAAAGGTACTAAACCACAGAAAAACGTACTAACCCACAGAAAAGAGAGAGCATGACAGTTTTACCATAAAGTGTACAGCGTAAAGACTAAACCCTTTAAAAGTCCCAAAATTGTGGGTTTTCTTTCCAATTTCCCCACAAAATATTGTTTATGATTGTGCCATACATTTTAGGGTAAAATTAAAGGTGTCATTACAAATTATAATTGGTCGCACAAAAAACAACCACTTATATGGATTTGTGGATAAACCAGATCACTGGGGTACAGTGCCAGAGATTGCGGGGGTCCAAGCAGCCGAACTCCCGTGATCAGACATCTTATCTCCTATCCTTTGGATAGGGATACGATATTTAGGGGCGGAGTGCCCCTTTAATGCCAAAATGGGATATGTCCTTAAATGGTAAAACATTTTTTTTAAATCAACTGGTGCTAGAAAGTTAAACAGATTTGTAAATTACTTCTATTTAAAAATCTTAACCATTCCAGTACTTATCCAGTCTTTTTGAATTTCCTTTTTGTCTGTCCACAGTGCTCTCTGCTGACACCTCTGTCCATTTTAGGAACTGTCCAGAGTAGTAGCAAATCCCCATAGCAAACCTATCCTGCTAATGTTGTGAGATTACCATAATACTGTGGCTAGATTTTTGTGAACTGGTACTTCCTATTTGATTTTTCTGTTTTGCCTACAAATCCCATAATTCCCTTTCCCTCCCTCCCACACATCAGTCACCCCACCCATTGAAACATAAAAGAGCTGCATCCATTCAAAAGACCTGTGGTTTTCCATCAGGGTGCCTACAGCTGTTACATTATTTGCAGATTGACCTGTCTCCCACCAAGCGATCGCTCCACCCATTGAAGCAGACAGGCTCCCTGTCATCAGCTGATTAGGGAGTCAGGTCTTGGCTGCAGTGCAACCTGGTAAAAATCTGTATGCTGGTAAAAATAAAAAATAAATAGGTGTATTTTAATGTATATCAATAAATACACATTTTAGGCACTTCCCCCTTTTCCTTTTTTCTGATTATTGCTGGGAATTTGTTCTAATAGGTTGGCATATAACCTTTATTTTATATGCAATCAAAATATTGGAGTGAAAATCACAGAAGAATTGTGAGAAAACCGTCACACACAGGTACAGACATTATGTTATGAACTACACCACTAACTTTACAGCCCCTGTAGCATGGTCAAATAAAAAAAAATCCTGGAATACCCTTTTAACTTAGTGCTGTACACTTTATAGGTTTGTAATTGTTACGCCGAGCGCTCCGGGTCCCCGCTCCTCCCCGGAGCGCTCGCTTCACTCCCTCCGCTGCAGCGCTCCGGTCACATCCTCTGACCCGGGGCGCTGCGATCCTGCTGCCAGCCGGGATGCGATTCGCGATGCGGGTAGCGCCCGCTCGCGATGCGCACCCCGGCTCCCCTACCTGACTCGCTCCCCGTCTGTTCTGTCCCGGCGCGCGCGGCCCCGCTCCCTAGGGCGCGCGCGCGCCGGGTCTCTGCGATTTAAAGGGCCACTGCGCCGCTGATTGGCGCAGTGGTTCCAATTAGGGTTTTCACCTGTGCACTTCCCTATATTACCTCACTTCCCTTGCACTCCCTTGCCGGATCTTGTTGCCTTAGTGCCAGTGAAAGCGTTCCTTGTGTGTTCCTTGCCTGTGTTTCCAGACCTTCTGCCGTTGCCCCTGACTACGATCCTTGCTGCCTGCCCCGACCTTCTGCTACGTCCGACCTTGCTTCTGCCTACTCCCTTGTACCGCGCCTATCTTCAGCAGCCAGAGAGGTGAGCCGTTGCTAGTGGATACGACCTGGTCACTACCGCCGCAGCAAGACCATCCCGCTTTGCGGCGGGCTCTGGTGAAAACCAGTAGTGGCTTAGAACCGGTCCACTAGCACGGTCCACGCCAATCCCTCTCTGGCACAGAGGGTCCACTACCTGCCAGCCGGCATCGTGACAGTACTGTTACGCCGAGCGCTCCGGGTCCCCGCTCCTCCCCGGAGCGCTCGCTTCACTCCCTCCGCTGCAGCGCTCCGGTCACATCCTCTGACCCGGGGCGCTGTGATCCTGCTGCCAGCCGGGATGCGATTCGCGATGCGGGTAGCGCCCGCTCGCGATGCGCACCCCGGCTCCCCTACCTGACTCGCTCCCCGTCTGTTCTGTCCCGGCGCGCGCGGCCCCGCTCCCTAGGGCGCGCGCGCGCCGGGTCTCTGCGATTTAAAGGGCCACTGCGCCGCTGATTGGCGCAGTGGTTCCAATTAGGGTTTTCACCTGTGCACTTCCCTATATTACCTCACTTCCCTTGCACTCCCTTGCCGGATCTTGTTGCCTTAGTGCCAGTGAAAGCGTTCCTTGTGTGTTCCTTGCCTGTGTTTCCAGACCTTCTGCCGTTGCCCCTGACTACGATCCTTGCTGCCTGCCCCGACCTTCTGCTACGTCCGACCTTGCTTCTGCCTACTCCCTTGTACCGCGCCTATCTTCAGCAGCCAGAGAGGTGAGCCGTTGCTAGTGGATACGACCTGGTCACTACCGCCGCAGCAAGACCATCCCGCTTTGCGGCGGGCTCTGGTGAAAACCAGTAGTGGCTTAGAACCGGTCCACTAGCACGGTCCACGCCAATCCCTCTCTGGCACAGAGGGTCCACTACCTGCCAGCCGGCATCGTGACAGTAATACTACAGGGAGAAGGAATAGATGCATTTTACTTGATTGTACAGCATAGCCCCCTTCTTTAACATCAACTTGCACTATACAGGGTGCCATAATATATATTGAACCTAGGACCTTCTTTTTTCACCAACATAATTCAAACAAAGGGATACATAAAGGTATGTTTAGTAATTAGGCCCCAATTTGGGCTGTTGTTCCACAAAAGATATGTTCTCTAATTGTGCCCCCACACAGTAGTAAGCCCCTCTTATGTGTTCCTCACATATAAAAAAAAGTAACCCCTCATCACACTAGTACGTTTCCTCCCACATCCCATATCCTGTTATATGGCCCCCTTTGTGCCCCTGCACAGTAATATTGCACTGCCTTTGAGCCCTCACACATTAATAATGCCCCCTTGGTATCTCATAATATTAAGTACACCCCCCAACCCTTTGTGCCCCTACACAATAATTAGCCCCCTCTCACCATTAATAGTGCCCCATGTGCACAAACAAAGAAAAACTGTGACCTCTGTGAGGGTTCATCTACAGCTTCTGATTGTGTGTACTGTGGTTATAGTAGTATGGGATGAATGGTTTCAACATCTGATTATTTTTCATAGGGTGTGGGAGGCAACCCAGTTTATTGCGCCCTCAGCTTCCTTTTTATCCAAATCTCAAATGAACAAACATCAACCATGTGAGGTGGTTTAAGGCTTGAACTCCACTGAGGTCTTTTTTTTTTGCAAAAACTCTGTAAAAAATGCCAATTTTCCCGTACGACGTTTTTTCAGTGAAAAATGCTGCATCCAGATGTTAGCTGCAAGTCAATAGTAGACTGCAAAATGCCAGATTCAATTGGCGTTTTTCAGTTTGTCATTTTTTTTAACCCTTTTGGCGTTTTTCAGCAATTTTGGGCTCAGAGGCTGGATTTTCAAAAAACCTAGTTTGGCGTTTTTTGCCCTGAAATCGTGGCGTTTTCATCCCACAGAAGTCTATGGGAGAGCAAAAACGCCAAGAAAAACACCATGTTGGTTTTAAATTTTGCGTTTTTGCAGGCGGTTTTAATTCTTTTTTGGACTTTAGCGATACAAAAAAATGATGGAGATACCTTTTTTATTAATATTTCGTAGGGTACGATAAAAAAAAATGATAAAAAAGATACAGTAGTGATGGAAAAAATTGTATCTAATGAGATTTATCTTTTTTATTACGAAATGTTTATAAATTTTTAAACATGGATCAATTTATGTGGGCGGGTAAAGCACTAAAAATGTAGCCGACAATAATAAAAATGTAGTGTGTACGTGTTTTTCACTTTTTTAAAAAACATTTTTTAGGTAGTACTACTACTCCCAGCATGGAACACACTGTTCCATGATGGGAGTAGTAGTGCCTGTACTAATTGACAGATCGCCCGTTGCGATTCTCCTGTATAATATATAGATGCGTCCGGCCGCTCTTCTATGGTCCCTGCACTGACGTATATATACACATATTCATATTTCCCGCAGAGAGCTGTGATTGGCCAGATGGTTCCAGACTATCACAGCTCTAGGAATGTGTATATTTATGGCAGTGCAGGGGATCATAGAAGAGCGGCCGCTGCATCCATACATCATACAGGAGGATCACAGCGGGTGTCAGTAGTGATACCCGCTGTGATCTTTCCTTAACTACAAGTACTACTACTCCCAACATGGAGTACACTCTGCTCCATGCCGGGAGCTGTAGTACCTGTATTAATAGACAGATCGCAGCAGGTGTCACAAATTACACTCGCTGCGATCTGTCTATTAATGCAGGTACTACAGCTCCCAACATGGAGCAGAGTGTGCTCCATGTTGGGAGTAGGAGTACCTGCAGGTAAGAACAGATCACAGCGGGTATCACTCCTGATACCCGCTGCGATCGTCCTGTCTATAGCAGAGATGGAACGACTGTATACAGTGCTCGCATCCCTGCTCTGCACTATACTCCGGGCCGGCCACTCATTCATTCATATTTTCCTCAGAGCTGTGATTGGCTGCAACCATCCGGCCAATCACAGCTCTGGGCGGAATATATGAACGGCCAGTGATGTGAATAGAACATCACTCAGAGTACAGGGCAGAGGTGCGAGCGATGTTTAGAGCCGCTCCGCTTCTCTGCTATATTATGGACGATCGCATTGGGTGTCAGACTGACACCCGGGGCGATATGTCTATAGTACAGGTACTACTACTCCCATCATGGAACAGTGTGTTCCATGCTGGGAGTAGTAGTACTACATAAAAAATTTGGGGAAAAAATACATTTTTACATCCCTACTGCATCCTTTTTTTTTTTTTTTTTTTTTTGGTACCCAACTATTTGGTAAAAAAAAAAGCGCCAAATGGGCCAAAAAAGGCAAATTCCACACAAATGTAAAAATGCAAGAAAAAACGCCAAAACGCAGGGAAAAACTGTGGCAGTTTTTCTGGCGTTTTTATGCCACAAAAAAATCGCAGGGCAAAAATCTCAGTGGAGTTCTAGCCTAATAGTTATAGTAAGTTACCAGTGAGGCTGGGATCATATACTTTTTGGGTCAATATTTTAGGCAAAACCAGGAGTTGGTTCAGAACACAGAAAAAGATGCTTACCCACACAGCAGTTTTTTTTTTTGTTTTTGTTTTTTTCCTGTAAAACTGTCACTGCAGTTTTTGAGCCCAAACCAGAAGTGGATTACAAAAAAGGGAAATACAAAGTAATCAAAAATAGTAAACCTGAGTAGGAATACCGTGCACAGAGCGACCTACCACACACCTGACTCGCATTTAATAGTGGCTTCATCCGGGGGCCTTATTATCTGAATTAGATAAACCAGAAAGTGGCCAATTAGCGTCTGACTTTTGGTTTGAAATGTTTTTACATTGGCCTAATATAGTAGATCTTAAGGTACTTCTTCTCATAAAGTTAAAATAATATCTGTACTTCCTAGGTGTAACATACCAACCATTTTTTTAAAGCTGAAAATGTGTCCAAAAAACTAAGAATTAATTGCTGTCCTAGCCCTATTTTTAAAACCCAAGCCAAAGTAGCGTTGCTCATAGATAAAACGCCACCTACTCTGGACTATCATTTTGCAAGTCTTCCTTTTTTCTTTTACTTTATTCTCCCTGGGTGAGTGCAAGAGAGGGGCAAAATTGTGATTTGGGGATATATAGGAAAGTACACTTACATATACTATACCTGTATTACAGGTAATATTTTTTTTTGTAATAATATTAATCAAAGAAAATGTCTTTAATATGTGGCATCGTTCGTGAAAATGGCTACTATACACAAAGGTTGACATACAAATATACCTTAGTTTCTAATTTCTATGCTTTCTCACATTTCCTCATTAGGTTCTAGCTTTCTGACAGAAGACTACACTACATCCTCATGTCTGGGGCAGTAAGTAACAATACTTGAATTACTTCCATGCTTAAAGCGTACCCGTCAGATCCCACAAAAAAAAAATTATATGTCACTCAGTACCTATTTGTGACCATGTAATTTTTATGCCTCTATCACCTATATTTATTATAAAAATCCCTCTTTTCATTAGCTCATAGTGTTAAAATCCTCTCAGGGGAAGGGGGCGTGTCCCTCCTTAGTGGTGGTCGGAGGTGATTGGTGTGTCTGCTCATGTAGCCTTGTCCATGAGTCATCTCCTGTCAATGACTTATGGACAAGCCTGATGATGCTGCAGGACTGGTTAGTGTCCCAGGAGGTATAGGGACCCCTAGTGGTGGGATTTTCAGGTGCCGTTTTAATTATTAAATATTCAAAACATTTTAAACAACCATATTACAGAAGGTCTTTCATTTTCATCAGTAACAACATATAAAATGTTTTTGGATCTGACAGTGCCCATTTAAAGTGGTACTCCGCCACTCAGCGCTTGGAACAAACTGTTCCGAACGCTGAAGCCGGTGCCTGGAGCTCGTGATGTCATAGCCCTGCCCCCTCATGAAATCACGCCCCGCCCCATCAATGCAAGTCTATGGGAGGGGGCGTGACAGCTGCCACACCACCTCCCATAGACTTGCATTGAAGGGGTGGAGCATGATGTCATGAGGGGGTGGGGGTATGACATCACGAGCTTCCAGCGCTGGCTCCAGCGTTCGGAACAGTTTGTTCCAAACGCTGAGCAGCGGAGTACCCCTTTATTATCATGACATATTAGTACTTGCTTCAGGAACCAATAGCTGACTTACTGCAGACCGTAAGATAGGCAATACACATAGAGGTTTCTCACTTTAATGTTGACAAATGGCTAATATTATTTTAAGATATGTAGTAAGTGCCACATCAATTCCTGTGTACTGTGTATTTTATTACATTATATCCCTTTTAGAAAGTTTCTGTCCTTTCAGTTTTGGCTAAAATTGGACAAATGTGGGTATAAAGGGGTGTTCAACAACACAAAATTTTGACATATGGGTTAAAAAAAAAAAAAAATAAACACTCAACTGCCTTGATCCACCACTGCATCTGTCCTAATGGTCCCTAATAGCTGAGCAAAACCGATTAGGCTAATGATCAGGCACTTCCTGTGTATTCATAGAAAAGCAGGACACACTGCTCAGCTAGGACCAGGGACCATTGGGACAGATGCAGCCGGTATAGGGGCATCCGATAATCCTTTTATTTTATTTGTCAATAGATAAGTTAAATTGTGTACATTTCCAGTGCTGTATTTCAATATTAAGCATTGCAGAAAACAGCACACCCGCTTTCTCAAAGGGTAATGGTAGGGGTGGAATCATCTCCAGTGATCACTGACATCAGCAAGAACTTGGTGGATGTTGCTGAAATGTGGACCCACTTCAAATTGCTAAAAAACTACGTACCGGATGGTACATAAAAAAGTGCTGAAAGCCAGAGCCAGATTAAGGCTGCCTGGAAGACGGAGCAATTCATTATGATGAATGTGAGGGGGGGGGGGGGGGGAATTACAGTATTTATCTGCATATAACACGCATTGGCATATAACATGCACCCTCATTTTCACAGGAGAATTTGAGGGAAAAAATTTATGTAAAATAAATGACTTGGAAGCTCTGAACTATATGCCTCATCATCCCCCCAACTTTGATTCCCTTGATCCTCAGTTTGCCCCCCCCCTCCTTCCTCCCCCTTTTATCAGCCCCTGTGCCATATTTACCCCCCCCCCCCCCTCACCTCCTTTCCCGTGTTTTCCCCTGCTCATTATTCCGCCCCCGCTCATCATTCCCCTTGCTCATCATTCCCCCCCTGCTCATCATTGCCCCCCCTGCTCATCATTCCCCCCCTACTGCTCATCATTCCCCCTCCACTGCTCATCATTCCCCCTCCACTGCTCATCATTCCACCCCCCTGCTCATCATTCTCCCCCCCTGCTCATCATTACCCCCCCACTGCTCATAATTCCCCCCTGCTCATCATTCCCCCCCCACTGCTCATCATTCCCCCTCCACTGCTCATCATTCCCCCCCTCCACTGCTCATCATTCCACCCCCCCCCCCGCTCATCATTCCACCCCCTGCTCATCATTCTCCCCCCCTGCTCATCATTACACCCCCACTGCTCATCATTCCACCCCCCTGATCATCATTCCCCCCCATTGCTCATCATACTCCCCCCTGCTCATCATTACTAGTGTTGCTCACGAATATTCGCAATTCGAATATTATTCGCGAATATCGCATATTCGCGAATTCGCGAATTTTGCGAATATAGCGCTATATATTCGTAATTACGAATATTGTTTTTTTTTTTTTTTTTTTTTTCTACACAGTACACATCACAGTGATCATCCCTCTCTGCTTGCAGCTTGTGTGGTGTAAAGAAGGCTGTAATACTACTGTGTGAGACTGGCGTGCGAAAATTCGCATATGCGAAAATTAGCATATGCTAACTTTCGCATATGCGAATTTACGCGTATGTTAATTTTGTATGTGCTGATATTCACATATGTTAATTTTCGCATACGCGAATGTTCGCATATGCGAAAATAAAACGAGAATATAACGAATATGCGAATATTCGCGAATATATGGCGAATATTCGCGAATTCGAATATGGCCTATGCCGCTCAACACTAATCATTACCCCCCTGCTCATCATTACCCCCCCCTGCTCACCATTCCACCCCCCTGCTCATCATTCTCCCCCCCTGCTCATCATTCCCCCTGCTCATCATTCCCCCTGCTCATCATTCTCCCCCCCGCTCATCATTACCCCCCCTGCTCATTATTACCCCCCCTTTCTCATCATTACCCCCCCTGCTCATCATTACCTCACCTGCTCATCATTCCCCCCTGCTCATCATTCCCCCCTGCTCATTATTACCCCCTGCACATCATTACCCCCCCTGCTCATCATTACCCCCCTTTCATCATTCCCCCCCAGCTCATCATTACCCCCCTGCCAATCATTCCCCCCATGCTCATCATTACCCCCCTCTGCCTCATCATCCTCCCCTGCTCATTGCTCCCCCCTCCTCCTGCTTTTTCTATTTTTCATATTTCCTTACCTGTCCGCGCTCGGCATGCTCAGGTAATGCGTCGGGTCTCGTGGGCTGTGACGGGTGACGTCTCCTGCGGCTCCTCTGCACGGCATCAGGGATGTCACTCCTCATTTCCTGCAGCGCTGGGGTGTAATGAAGAAAACTGTGTCCTGTAGCGGCTGCGGCTGCAGGAAATGATGAGTGACGTCCCTGACGCTGTGCAGAGGAGCCGCAGGAGACGTCACCCGTCACAGCCCACGAGACCCGACGCATTACCTGAGCCTGCCGAGCGCGGCCAGGTAAGGAGATATGAAAAATAGAAAAAGCAGGAGGAGTCGGGGCCCACAGGAGCCGCCGCTGGTCACTGTATTAAAGTAGCAGCGGCCAGGCTACTGATCTTTAACAAGCAGCCGGCGTGTTACGGCCACTTTAAAACAGTCCCCCCCCCTGATCCGCAGGTGCTCCAGGAGCGCTGATGATGATCCAGCCCTGCTGAAAGCATAAAAACAAAGTTAAGTTGCAAAATGCCTGTTCATACCATTTCAGAATAAAAAATGCCCACAAAGCTAGCATCTACTTTAATTAACCCCTTAATGGCCAACCCTTTCCCATCTCACAAGATATGCTATAAAAGTGCAGCCTGGTGGCAAAAGACCCAAACAGGTTTGTGGTGACTACCGTGGTTAGCGGCAAGGCCACGGGTGTTGCAGTGAGTGGTGGGGTCGGATGGTATTAACCCCTGGGGCAAGATGTCGGTAACCCCTAGTGTTTGTGACGCCAGGGTGTGGTTGTTTGGTGTAAGGTACCGCAGACAACCAACCCAGAAACGGAATATGATGAATGAGAGTTCAAAGCAGGGTTTTGATGCAACTTGAACTTTTACTTGGAGAAGGCATAAAACAGTCTTTACAAATAGCCAACTTCCACAGAGGTGACCGGGACACAGGGAACCGCTCAGGCTTGCTTGGACTTTTAGTTATTATAATGCTGATGCAGGCCACTGTACTACTGTTATCACTTTGTAGGGACAGTAGGGACTTGACTTGTACTCACAGATTTGATGTGGCTGCAGGTTTATAGGCTTTTGCCTAGATATGCTGGACTTGATTTGTACAGGACTTGTGCTTGCTTTGATTGCAGGAACTAAGAGAGAAAATGTGGAGACTACAGCCCTTTATAGATCAGGGGGGCTGGACTTAAGCCCATTGGTAGCTGGTTGCCTGTGGTTACCTGGAACTCTGGGTATATCATGTGATCACACAGCACATGACATATCACATGACCTTAGGAAGGTCCTATACAGGGTAAATATCCTAACAACCTTCATATACAGTTTACATTCACTGTACAATGCTTATAATAAATGTACATACCTTATATACAACAGAATACAATATAATACCATAATGACTTAGGGGGGGAGCCCTGCAGGAGAGCCCTTTGGACCTGAGGGACTCTACCTGAGGGGACTTAAGGACTGTACAGAACCGTGTTCTGTCCCGGGACACCACAAATTGTTCCACACTATTTCTGTAACTCCCATTAAAATAAGCACTGCAAGCTAATGCTTCTCTAACTTTAATTCACAGATCCAGGAATAAAGAAAACAGCATAGAACAACCTGCTCAGCTGTTTTTATAATCCTAGCAACTTTTTGGTACAGTTTTATCTGCATTTACCTGTAAATTAGATTGTGTTAAATGGGCACTGTCAAATTAAAAAAACCTTTTATATGTTGTACATCTTGGAAAAACATGAACCTTTCTAATATACTTCATAAGAAATTTTTATTTCCTTTTTATAGAAATCATGGCTTACAAAATCATGGATTTGTCCAAACTGAAGCACAGACATGGAAAAAGTCCAGTAAGTGAGGGTGGGCTAGCACTCCTCTGTGCTCTCTCCTGTCTGATAGGACTCCCCTGTGCTCTCTCCTGCCTGATAGTACTCCCCTGTGCTCTCTCCTGTCTGATAGTACTCCTCTGTGCTCTCTCCTGTCTGATAGCACTCCTCTGTTCTTTCTACTGTCTGATAGTACTCCTCTGTGCTCTCTCCTGTCTGATAGGACTCCCCTGTGCTCTCTCCTGCCTGATAGTACTCCCATGTGCTCTCTCCTGTCTGATAGTACTCCTCTGTGCTCTCTCCTGTCTGATAGGACTCCCCTGTGCTCTCTCCTGCCTGATAGTACTCCCATGTGCTCTCTCCTGTCTGATAGTACTCCTCTGTGCTCTCTCCTGTCTGATAGCACTCCTCTGTGCTCTCTACTGTCTGATAGTACTCCTCTGTGCTCTCTCCTGTCTGATAGGACTCCCCTGTGCTCTCTCCTGCCTGATAGTACTCCCATGTGCTCTCTCCTGTCTGATAGTACTCCTCTGTGCTCTCTCCTGTCTGATAGCACTCCTCTGTGCTCTCTACTGTCTGATAGTACTCCTCTGTGCTCTCTCCTGTCTGATAGGACTCCCCTGTGCTCTCTCCTGCCTGATAGTACTCCTCTGTGCTCTCTCCTGTCTGATAGTACTCCTCTGTGCTCTCTCCTGTCTGATAAGACTCATCTGTGCTCTCTCCTGTCTGATAGTACTCCTCTGAGCTCTCTCCTGTCTGATAGTACTCCTCTGTGCTCTCTACTGTCTGATAGGACTCCTCTGTACTCTCTACTGTCTGATAGGACACCTCTGTGCTCTCTCCTGTCTGATAGTACTCCTCTGTGCTCTCTACTGTCTGATATGACTCATCTGTGCTCTCTCCTGTCTGATAGGACTCTTCTGTGCTTTCTTCTGTCTGACAGGACTCCTCTGTGCTCTCTCATGTCTGATAGGACTCCTCTGTGCTCTCTCCTGTCTGATAGCACTCCTCTGAGCTCTCTCCTGTCTGACAGGTCCCCCCGGGTCTCTATCCTGTCTGATAGGACTCCTCTGGGTTCTCTCCTGTCTGATGGTACTCCTCTGGGCTCTCTCCTGTCTGATGGTACTCCCCTGTGCTCTCTCCTGTCTGATAGGACTCCTCTGTGCTCTCTCCTGTCTGATAGCACTCCTCTGTGTTCTCTCCTGTCTGATAGCACTCCTCTGTGCTCTCTCCTGTCTGATAGGACTCCTCTGTGTTCTCTCCTGTCTGATGGTACTCCCCTGTGCTCTCTCCTGTCTGATAGGACTCCTCTGTGCTCTCTC
The DNA here is from genome assembly GCF_029499605.1 of Hyla sarda. Taxonomy (NCBI): domain Eukaryota; kingdom Metazoa; phylum Chordata; class Amphibia; order Anura; family Hylidae; genus Hyla; species Hyla sarda. The sequence goes on from NC_079189.1 coordinate 402,390,859, forward strand.
CTGTCTGATACCACTCCTCTGTGCTCTGTCTCCTGTCTTATCAGACAGAGGAGTGCTAGCCCACCCTCACTTACTGGACTTTTTCCATGCCTATGCTTCAGTTTGGACAAATTCATGATTTTAGAAGCCATGATTTTTTATAAAAAGGACTTTAGATTTTCTTATGAAGTATATTTGAGGTAGTGTTTTGCCAAGATACACAACATATATAAAGTTTTTGTATCTTTAAATAATATAGGTATTAATATATTAACTTATTTTTATATACAGAATTTTGTTGTCGGACAGATAGTAACTGCCAATATGACCCCTACAAACGTCACTAAGGAGCTTGCCACTGGATCCATAGTTGGTATTTCAATCCTTTCACTTGCCTTTATTATTGGAATTCCAGGAAATGCCTTCGTCATCTGGACTGTGTTGGCCTGTATGAAGAAAAAGACTGTCGCCTGCGCTCTCATATTACATTTAGCTATTGCAGACTTCTTTGTCATCCTCACAGCACCATTGTTTATCCATTTTCTAGCTACAGGTAGCTGGACATTTGGGACTATAATCTGTAAATTGTGCCATTACGTCAGCTGTTTAAGTATGTACGCCAGCATTCTCCTCATCACTTCAATGAGTATAGACCGATTTCTTGCCGTCTCACAACCATTTTCTTTTCTGGCCATGAGGACTAAATATATATATAATATAGTTTTTGTAATATGGTTACTAGCATCTCTCCTAGCCATTCCCATGCCATTTTACCGGGAAATGTTGCACTATGAAAATAAGTTGCTGTGTATTCCTTATCATAGTTCTACTGGACATGCGATCTTTCAATATCTCTTTGAGTTTATAACAGGTTTTGTGTTTCCATTCTCCATCATCATATCCTGCTATGTCTACATTGGATTAAGGTTACGTACTGCTAAATTTAAGACCAAACCCAGGACAAGCCGTTTGGTCATTATGATTGTAGTGACTTTTGCACTCTTCTGGCTTCCATACCAAGTTGTGAATATATTGCAAGTTTCAGGGCAACTATTCTCATCAGACAAACTTATAAAAGCAGCCAAAGATGCAAGACCTAATGCTACAGCATTTGCATTTATAAGTAGCAGTGTTAACCCTATTATATATGTATTTGCTGGTAGTAACTTCATAAAGACTGCCGGAGCAGAATTCATGGCCAAGCTCTTTGAAGGTGTTGGCTCGGATTCCAATACTTTACACAAGGTCCCCCATATATTCTGGCAGAAGAGTCAAGATGAATCAGCGGAAGTGGTCTATGTGAATAAATGACATTTTTGTTTTGCTTAGATGAGTGTGATATTTTCTTTATCCAAATAAAAAGGTATGCCTTTATTGTAGCTTATCTGACAGAGAGAAATACACAAAATGTTACTGAATAGGATTTTTTTTTTTCTTTTAAATTATGCTGTGTAATGTGAAAAGTTATTGAATAAAATAATGGCTTTATAGTACAGTACATAATAAATTAAATAGTTAACACCTAGAGGACAAAGGACGTACATGTCCTGTGTCGGCCCCTGGTCTATGAAGCATGCTTCATATCTTGTTGGGCCTGGTTGCTTTTAGCACCCGGGACCTATGGCTAATGCCAGACATCACCATGATTACAGACAAACGTGTCATTAGAAAATGACCTAGTGTTTAAATCATATTTTCTAATAATTTTTGATAATATTTTTTTCTAACTTTCCATGTTACTATTTATGTTCTAAAATAATCCTGAAATCTTGCATTTTTTTAATCCAGTTTTTCAGATCCTTGATGCCCAATTTTGGGTATTGACTGGACTTATCTCCTCTATGGTAATGACAGCAGTGCCTTTTATAGTGGGAGGGTAGGTAAGGGATCCATGGGTTGTTTGTTTAACATTTCAGATCTCACATTAAAGGGGTACTCTGGTGGAAAACTTTTTTTTTTTTTTTTATCAACTGGTGCCAAAAGTTATACAGATTTGTGAATTACTTGTATTTAAAAATCTTTCCAGTACTTATCAGCTGCTGTATGCTCAGGAGGAAGTTCTTTTCTTTTTAAATCTATTTTCTGTCTGAACACAGTGCTCTCTGCTGACACCTCTGTCCATGTCAGGAACTGTCCAGAGCAGGATAGGTTTGCTATGGGAATTTGCTCCCGCTCTGGACAGCTCCTGACATGGACAGAGGTGTCAGCAGAGAGCACTGTGGTAAGACAGAAAGGAGATTCAAAAAATAAAATAACTTTATGTGAAGCATACAGCAGCTGATAAGTACTGGAAGGATTATGCAATTTACAAATCTGTTTAACTTTCTGGCACCAGTTGATTTTAGTAAACATTTTTTCCCACCGGAGTACCCCTTTAAGTGTCCCTGAGTTGTATTTTCAGTTTTCTGATAGATCTGAAAAAAAGTACAGTAAAAGACCTACGGTATCTGTATCAGTGTGAGGCACAGACAACAATGTCTCTGAAAGGGCAGTTAAACTCCTGTAGTGAAACTTCCTCATGTCTATAGATGATAGAAGTTAATTTGACCAACTGCCTCTGGCTGGTAACTTTAAAAAGTTACAGTACAACCAGTTTTAACTAGAGACCCCACAAAGATCCAAAAGTGAGTATAGCAAATACTACATTAGTTTTGGCTGATTTTACTCTCAAGTTTTTACCAGGAGTGGTCCTCGGATATCAATTACAATGTGCATTAGTGGGTACTGTGGGAGGTATGGGTCACACTTCTGATGAGGCCTGATAAAATCACTCACTCCAGCATCCTAGAAAACGTTGTTTAGAATAGCAGCTGAGAATAGACATGTAGTGGAAATAGGCATGGGTACTAAAATATGCAGCACATTGACCCGATGGTAATGCAGACATAGGATGAGCTGGTCAAGGTCACTCACTGGATGAATAGATTTTCACTATCCTAGGATGTCTAAACCAAACAAACTTAAAATTTTAAGTCAAGTCATAGGAAAAGTTTAGTCATATCTTGCTATGAGGTTGAACCTGTGGGATAACACAACTTTTCCTTCTCGTCTAGGTAGAACAACTTCAGTAAAAATAGGCCCCTTGGGTGTATCTATCTCTCTTGCTTTGACAGCAGCTCCTGTCCCTTCTGTCAGCTGCCGTATCGCCTGTTGTTATAATGACGCCCAGGCCAGTTAGGAGATATGAGGGAATGGTCAATCGTGTCCGGCCTTAGCGCCCACATCCTCCTGAGCTGGCTTATTTAACCTGAACTCTGTCTCCATTTTTTGGTAATGATACCATCTGCATGGCGTTGCTACAGATTGGGCAAGGAAGTGAAGAGATAATAGAAATGATCCCTCTCACAGGCTAGCCTGATGGATATACCCCTTCTTTGTACTATAACATGTAGGTGTCAGACATGTAATATGAGTTCATATAAAACAAAAGGTGGGCTGTAAATGCATGGAAGGAGTTATTGGATGTGTTATGTCTATGTTCTATTTGTAAACCAAAAAAATTGATGTTCTGTATTCACCATTTTGCTGAAATGTATCAAACTTGAGTTACCGTATTTATCGGGGTATACCACGCACCGGCCTATAACATGCACCCTCATTTCACCAAGGATATTTGGGTAAAAAAAGTTTTTTACCCAAATATCCATGGTAAAACGAGGGTGCGTGTGTGCGTGTATACCCCGATATACCCCCAGGAAAGGCAGGGGAGAGAGGCCGTCGCTGCCCGCTTCTCTCTCCCTGCCTTTCCTGGGGTCTAGAGCGCTGCTGTCGGCCCTTTTCACCCCCTTGCTATGCGCTGAACGGCGCGGCGCATGATGTCAGTGCGCCGCGCCGTGCATAGCAACGACGCTGGGGACGCACGACGGAGGCCTGCAGCAGCGCGGACCCGACTCAGGTAATTATGCCACCGGGGATGGGGGGAGGCAACGGGGCAGCGGCGCCCGCAATGGGTGCTGCTGCCCCTTCTCTCCCCCTGGCTGTCGGCGCCGCTTCTCTCCCCCTGGCTATCGGCGCCGGCACCGATAGTCAGGGGGACAGAACGGGCAGCGGCGCCGATAACCAGGGGGTGAAAAGGGCCGACAGCAGCGCTCTAGACCCCAGGAAAGGCAGGGGGAGAGAAGCGGGCAGCGACGGCCTCTCTCCCCCTGCCTTTCCTGGGGGTGTATCGGCGTATAACACGCACACAGACTTTAGGCTAAAAATTTTAGCCTAAAAAGTGCGTGTTATACGCCGATAAATACGGTATATTCCTAAGAGAGAGCATGACACTTTATGACTTTTTCAGGAGAAATACTTCTAGTTGTGTACAAGCTGATATTATGCTAATGTAACCATATATAACAAGATTTATACATGTATTCATACATCTGGTATATGATTATGATTTGTCCATTCAGATCATGCTTCTGTATTTGAATAGCTACAATATAAAATGCAGTGTCCGTTATTAATAAACCAGAACAACTGACTGACAGGACACGCGGCTCATGTGTTATTCTTCCTTCTGCTACAAGACTCAGACTTAACCCATTACACTCCCTTTGGTGAATGATACAGTTAAAGGGGTATTCCGGGGAAAAACATTTTATCCCCTATCCAAAGGATAGGGGATAAGGTGTCTGAACGTGGGGGGCCCCCTGCTGAAACCCCCCACGATCACCCTGCAGCACCCGCATTCTATGCGGGTTTCGAATCTCCAGTTTCGGAAACCTCCAGGTTTCCGGGACTGGGGATGTGACGTCAATCCACGCCCCCTCCATGCATGTCTATGGGAGGGGGCGTGACGTCACGCCCCAGTCCCAGAAACCGGGAGGTTTCCGAAACTAGAGACGCAGTCCCCGCATAGAATGTGGGTGCTGCGGGGAGTCTCGATCAGACATCTTATCCCCTATCCTTTGGATAGGGGATAAAATGTTTTTGTCCGGAATACCCCTTTAATTCAATTGCAGCAATAAATTACAATAAGGGTGAGTGCAGAAAGATCTCTAGATAGCAGCTCTCTCTTAAAGGCCTAGGCCTAGGTAAAGGGGAAAAAAAGAGGATGAGGGTGTGTGGGTAGTATGGGGCAAATTCATGCGTTATTCTCCTAGTCAAAGTTTCTGTAATTCGTTCATGGTGACCAGATCCTCATGAATTTCTTGTAAAATATGTGTCCCCAAAAGACATGATCTTCCAGTCTATAGATTTGACTACTTTGGTGACCCTGGATTGTATAGGGTTGTGCACTGGTTTTTTACACGATGCAGCTAGGAGTAGTCTAGCAGCAGCAAGGACCTAAGAAGGGCTTTGGTCAGAAAAATTTAAAAGCTGGGTACAGTTGGCATATCTCTGGGGATTAAGAGGGATAAAAAATATTACTTTTATTCTGAGTTTTTATTACCTCAGACCAGAAGCTGTTGACAATGGGGCATAGGCCAGGGATATGATATCTTTGCTTTTCCAGCAAGTGTCTGGGTAACCCCTATCAATGTTGCAGAGTTTAGAAGGAGTGGTGTACCATCTGGTCAGTACTTTAAAGCCATTCTCCTGTAGGCAAATATACAGGGGGAGATTTATTAAAACCTGTGCAAAGGAAAAGTTGCCCAGTTGCCCACAGCAACCAATCAGATCGCTTCTTTCATTTTGTAGAGGCCTTGTTAAAAATGAAAGAAGTGATCTGATTGGTTGCTATGGGCAACTGGGCAACTTTTCCTCTAAACAGGTTTTGATAAATCTCCCTCAGTTTTGTACTAGAAAAGCCAGAATGAATGTTTCACCTGAAGAAGCTGTTTGAAGGTCCTTCTCCCAGGCTGAGACAAAAGACAGAGCTTTACAATCCTTCAATGCAAAGCAATTTTATTTTTAGATTTTAGTAAAACATAACAAAAACTATATCAATGTGGTATCACAAAATAAAGCAAACCTGTCATTTTTTCCAGAGTAAATGCCAGAAAAAAAACAAAAAACACAATGGCCCTCATTTATTATTCTAAACCCGAGTTGATTTGTTGGTTTTTTTTAGTCGCATCTTTGTCTGCAACATGTCACAGACATCGTATGCCAGTCTGCGACACGATGTTACATTTTTTCCCGACGGACCCATTTGGATTTTCCCAACCCTGAAAAAGGGGCGTAACCCGACATTTCTAAACTTTCCCAAGTATTTATAAAGCTTTCCAACCCAAATTTGTTGAATTGTTGTGGATTTTTTCCCGACAACTCAGAGGAGTTGGAAACCAAGCCAAAAAGACGCACGTGCGACAAACAGGAAAAAGCAGTTGGGTAAGAAAGCAACATAGACTTAAAACCCGATTTTCTAAGTTAGGCCTGGTCCACACTACGTTTTGTCCCATACGGGAGCGCAAACGGCAGGGGGGAGCTAAAAGCTCGCGCTCCCGTATGTTACCGTATGCGCTCCCGTATGTCATTCATTTCAATGAGCCGACCGGAGTGAAACGTTCGGTCCGGTCGGCTCATTTTTGCGCCGTATGCGCTTTTACAACCGGACCTAAAACTGTGGTCAACCACGGTTTTAGGTCCGGTTGTAAAAGCGCATACGGCGCAAAAATGAGCCGACCGGACCGAACGTTTCACTCCGGTCGGCTCATTGAAATGAATGACATACGGGAGCGCATACGGTAACATACGGGAGCGCGAGCTTTTAGCTCCCTCCTGCCGTATGCGCTCCCGTATGGGACAAAACGTAGTGTGGACCCAGCCTTAATGAGGGCCAATGTGCGGGGTGGGATGCCAGTCTTCCCACACTCAGTTTTTATGAATGGAGGAGAACACAATAGTGGCCAGTGCCTAGACTTTCTCAGTTCATGAAAAACTGACTATTAGAAGAGTAGGCAGAGGAGAAAATTGTAGAAATATAGAAACTACAGATAACAAATGTGGTCAGAAATATGATGTTTCACCTTGAATGATAAGTATGCTTTAAATGGAATGTAAAGATTTAAAAAAAAAATAAAAATGGCCCAGAGAGATGAAATTGAAGGACAAATAGAAAAAAAAACAATACTTACTTCTCCACTCTTGTCCTGTTCTGCACCACTACTGCTCAGTGCGCAGTGCTCTAACAACATTCCCATACACTGGATGCAGCAACCAATCAATGGCCACAGTGGTCACGTGCACTTTCGCTGACAACTAAAAAAAGACATCATAGTACTGACATTTTTCACATTTTCATTTTCTGTTCTAACTCAGGCTCTTGTACATATCCTATATCTCTCTATCTATCTATCTAATACAACCAAAGAAATTGGTTTTCCTGTTGCTATCTATCTATCTAGCTATCTATCAGACCGAGAAAGTAATCATCCAGTAACCTCAATTGAACAAAAGTATTCTGGACACTTTTTATGTGACAATATTACTGTGTTTACCTGCCATATCACTGCATTAACCCCTTAAGGTTTTTCGTTTTTGCACTTTCATTTTTTCCTCCTCACCTTTTAAAAATCATAACCCTTTCAATTTTGCACCTAAAAATCCATATGAGGGCTTATTTTTTGTGACACCAATTCTACTTTGCAGTGAGATTAGTCATGTTACCCAAAAATCTACGGCAAAACGAAAAAAAAAATTATTGTGCAACAAAATTGAAGAAAAAATGCCATTTTGTAACTTTTAGGGGCTTCCGTTTCTACGCAGTACATTTTTCGGTAACAATGACACCTTCTCTTTATTCCGTATGTCCATACGGTTAAAATGATACCCTACTTATATAGGTTTGATTTTGTTGTACTTCTGGAAAAAATCATAACTACTTGCAGGAAAATGTATACGTTTAAAATTGTCATTTTCTGACCCCTATAACTTTTTTATTTTTCTGTATATGTGGCGGTATGAGGGCTAATTTTTTGCGACGGGATCTGAAGTTTTTATTGGTACCATTTTTGTATTGATCGGACTTTTTGATCGCTTTTTATTCACTTTTTCATGATATAAAAAGTTACCAAAAATACACTATTTTGGACTTTGGAATTTTTTTGTGCGTACACCATTGACCGTGCAGTTAAAATAATGATATATTTTTATAGTTCGGACATTTACGCACGCGGCGATACCACATATGTTTATTTTTATTATGTTTATATATTATTTATATGGAATTTGGGAAAAGGGGGGTGATTTAAACTTTTAATGATGAAGGGGTTAATGTGTGTGTGTTAAACTTTTTTTTAAACTTTTTTTCTTTTACACTTTTAGTCCCCTTAGGGGACTTTTAGGAGGAATCATTTGATTCCTCATACAGATGAATGGGATTACATACAATCCCATTCATCTGTGTGCTCTGCACTCGATTGATAAAGCCTGGTCCTGCCAGGCTGTATCATTCAGAGAGCCGGAGCCGACACAGGAGGAGAGGTAAGCCCTCAGGCTACCTCAGTAGTGGATCTCTCCCCCGCGATCGCGCTGCGGGGGAGCGATCCACCCCACTGGACCACCAGGGACTGGATACAGGCACCTTTAGACGCTGCTGTCACCTTTGACAGCGGCGATCTAAAGGGTTAATAGCCGGCCGTGGCAATCGCCGCAAAAATCAGCTGGGGGCCGGCCGGTATGAAGCGGGCTCAAGTCGGAAGCCCGCGTCATACCTCGGTAACGGCCATTGGACGTGTATACACGTCCATGGTCGTTAAAGGGTTAAATTCAGATTAGGCAACAGCCTAATTTCAATTGTACCGCAAAGGGATATTTTCCAAAAAGCAGGAAATATAATGCAATTTTAAACAGTGATGACAGTAAGTTAAAACAGAGTACTGAAACCTAAATCATTGTTCAGCATAAGAATTTAACCCTTGAAATCAATGTAAGGTAACAATGACATACTCTTCAATTATAATGTTTTGTAACAAAAAGGTGGGAAAACACATATTCTGGACTACATTAATACCTTGGGGCCCATTTACTTTTGAAAGTGTATCAGAATTATAGGTCAGTTTTGCTGAAAACCTGGCTTATGTACCTAGAGCCACTTTGGCACTTTTCTTGGCAAGGGGTTGGGACTTAGCAGACAGTTGTTTTGCTGGAAGGAGGCAAGACATGTTGGTGATTCTATGGTGGAGATTTATCAAAACCTGTCCAGAGAAAAAGTTGACCAGTTGCCCATAGCAACCAATCAGCTCGCTTCTTTCATTTTTAGCAAGGCCTCTGCAAAGTGAAAGAAGCAATCTGATTGGTTGCTAGGGCAACTGGGCAATTTTTCCTTTTCACTGGTTTTGATAAATCTCCCCCTGTGTGCTTAAAATTGTGTTCAAATTGTGGTGCAAAAAGTTGGAGTAAAGTAAGATAACTCTTAGTTGGAGTAATGTAGACGGAATCTTTTGCACCACCTAAATAAATCAGTGCTGAGCTTGGAACAACTCTCCACCACATTGTCTGTATGGAGGTCCAATAAAGCCACTTCCCTTTTTAAAACTTCATGAAAACCAAAAACAAACTTTTTTTTATGAAGTTTAAATAAAGGAATTTGTTTTATTGGACCTTTTATTGTCAATTATCCCCCAAAAGTATATTACGACCTTTTAGAGGCAGAGTATATTTATCTATCTAAGCAGCACATCCAGTTAGCAGTTATAGTGTTGCTTCATTCAACAGCAAAATACAGTGGCGATGTTTTGACCATCTCACAAGCGAGATGGCCGAAACATCGCCCCGGCATTCTGGTGTTGAATAAAGCCATACTTTACCAGCTAACTGGATGTGATGCTGTGATATTTTACGTGGATACTTCAAAGGCCGTTTGACCAAGCCTTTCCATAGCTTGCATCCTATCTGGACTTTTGTGGTTGTGCTGCTCATCTTCATTTTTTATCTATGTAATCTACAGTATATATATATATATATATATATATATATATATATATATATATATATCAAACTCTCAAGCATAATGTTGATTTCATTGCATTTGTTTTCATCTTTACAAAGTGCCTACATTTATAATAGTGAAGAGGCTATTGATGAACATATTGATACATACAGACACATACATTATCACCCAACCTGATATGTACAGTAAATGCTACTTACGCAATCAGGCAGTGCTAACATAACTGAAAACATTGTCATACTCTATGCTACGACAGCCGGAAGCTTCATTTGCAATACTCTAAAGGACGTTGAAATATCCTGTAGAGAAATCTCATCTAGACACTAAGGAGAAGTAGTGTCTGCCGTCTTCTTACCAGTGTGATCAAACAGAAATCTGGATACAAATACTTCTACATGATGACGGAAAATGTAAGTAAATGTAAATAATAATTTTACCTTATCAAAACCATTTTCAATTAAAATGATGACGATGAAATTGGTTGTAGCATTAGCAAATATTTCACCTACCTTTGTAATAAAGCTACTTTGGTTTGCTGTGCTGTTTTCACTATATGTAGATATTTTACTTTCATTGTAGAACAATAAGCTATTGATTGATCAGATTTTGTTCTTTGTGTTTATATTATATTGGCGGTGTGTTTGGTTACGTTTTTTTTTATCTCGTACATACCCAGTATTGGTTGTAGGTAGTTTTATGTAAGGGCTCACACAGCAATGCATGGAGAAAATTTGATGCCTAATTATTAAGCGTCTGACCTCTGTGTACAGGTTCCATTTGGTACAATATCTTTGTAGGTGTTTTGCTTTAGAAACAATGCAATATCTGCCAGTTGTTTTTTCTCTTTTGAATTTGTGTGAAATATGACTAAAGAAAAGAAAACACTGCATGCCTCCGATATTGGAATATGTTGGTACAGTAAAAGCCTCATACACCACTTTAGCGGCCCACTTAAAGCTCTCCACAAAATGGAGCATTAATACGTCCATGTGTAAAGATTCTTAATCAGATTGCTTGGATGTCCATGTGTTACTGATCTGAACTACATGGTTTATCATCGGGGTTTTCCATGATTTTTTTTTTCATTGTTTACTGGTTGGAATTCACATATAGTTGAAAAAAAAGTTTTCTCATTCATAGTTCTTCCACGGATCCAGTGTCTCCTGCTGGGCCCACTGCAGTAATGTCATGTACATTGTTGACATGATGCTGCAACCAACCACTGGCCTTAGTGGTCTCTGTTTACATTCATGGCACGTGGACCTTGAGCACAGTGACTGGCTAGAGTGTCACATTAGCAATGTTTGTGATAAGGATTGCATAAGGATTTTTCTAATTTACGCCAGTTTCAGCTAGTAGACAGTTCTTCTTTAAGCCACAATCACATTAACAAAACAAATCTTTATAAGGCTAAGCTTCAGATTTTCAACAGTTTTCAGACAGGTTCCATAAGCTACAAAAATTACTAACAAACAGCAAAATTGGTGATAAAGATATATATATTTTTTAAAGATTTTACAGTTGTTAACTATAGAACCAATGTTGGTCAATGTATGTAGTATGTTGTATTTTTCATTGGCACAACTTATACATATCAATTATTGGCTTTTTTAAAGAAAAAAATAAAATAAACATCAATTATGGCAATTTTTTTTTATATTTGCCCTGCTCATAAATAACTGGCATAAATAACTTGTGTACCTTAATTCTATGAGTTGCTGCCATTACAGTGATGCAAAATATCTATAGAGTAGTGATGAGCGGCATTGCCCATATTCGAATTTGAGATATTTCACCAATATATAGACGAATATTCGTCTTATATTCGCGAATTTCGCGTATTCATTTTATTTGCATATGCGAATATTCGCATATTTGAGGAAGAAAACAGTGAGGGGGTGGGTAACTTTACTATTGGTTGCTAGGGATGTTGTTGAGTGTATTTGCATAATTCTAACTGGCCCTCAAATGAAAAGAAGGAATATGCGCATATGTAAATATGTGGAAAAAAATGAATATTCGTAATTTCGAATATATAGCGAATATATTTGCAATATTCGCGAATTTGCATATATGCGATATTCACGGTAAAAATTCTAAATGCAAATATTCGCGCCCAACACTAGTATAGAGTTGTTTAAATAGTTTACTATTGCACGAAAATAACCCACTTTTTAGAATAAAATGACATATTCTTGTGTCACCGTAGCCTGAGAGCCATACGTTTTTTTAAATATCTTTTCTAAGGTTTCTGCTAATCTTCGTACTCGCACTTTCATTTTTCTGTCTTAGATCTTTAACCTGTTCAGGACGTGGGGCGTATGCATACTCCCTGCATCCCGAGTCCTTAAGGACGTGGGGCGTATGCATACGCCCGTGGGAATTCCGGTCCCCGCCACTAGACGGTTGGGGACCGGACCGGAAGGCCTGCTGGAATCATTCAGCAGGCATCCCGGCACATGCGATTTTCTGCTATTCCGGGCTGATCGGGTCTCTGGTGACCCGATCAACCAGAAAATAGGGATGATCTGAGTTTTCAGTGACACCCCCGATCATCCTGCAGTATAGGAGCGAGGTCGCCGGGCTGCGATTTCCTCCTTTCCCCTGCCATTAGTCAAAACTGAGTTCTGACCAATGGCAGTGCAGGACCGGGGGTTGCCATGGAAACTCCCCGTTCTGCCCACCCCTGGATGTCGGGCAGAACGGGAGGGAGAAGATGGAGACCGGTACCTTACCTGAAGATGGCGTGGGGACCGAAGATCATCGTGGAGACTGCAGAGATCCCTGCTCAGGTAGGGAAACGATGGTGGTGGTGGTGGTGGTGGTGGGGGGGTAATGGAAGTGAAAGTAAACTGATCTTTACTGTGGCAACCACTAGGAAGGCCGAACTGCAACTCCCAGCATGCCCAGACAGCCAAAGGCTGTCTGGGCATGCTGGGAGTTGTAGTTTTGCAACATCTGGAGGGTCACAGTTTGGAGACCACTGTTACAGTGGTGCCCAAACGGTAGCCCTCCAGATGTTGCCAAACTACATCTCTCAGCATGCCTAGACTGTCCAGGCATTCTGGGAGTTGTAGTTCTGTAACATCTGTCCCTCCAGATTTTGCAATTTTCATGAAATTTTTGAAAATTGCTGCTCTACTTTGAAGCCCTCTAATTTAAAAAAAAAAGTAAAAATATGTCCATTTTATGATGCCAACATAAAGTGGACATATTGTACTTGTGAAGAAAAATAAAAAAAATTTTGGAATATCCATTTTCCTTTCAAGTAGAGAACTTCAAATTTAGAAAAATGCTAAATTTTCAAAATTTTCATGAAATTTTGGGATTTTTCACCAAAAAAGGATGCAAGTAACGCCAAAAATTTACCACCAAAATAAAGTAGAATATGTCACGAAAAAACAATCAGAATATTCGGTAAAAGCGTTTTAGAGTTATTAATTCGTAAAGTGACGGTGGTCAGAATTGCGACAAAGGGCTCAGTCCTTAAGGTGAAAAAGTGCTGCGTCCTTAAGGGGTTAATAGCCATAACACTTTTATTTTTTAAAGCAGAAATGGACATCTAGCGCTTGGTGCAGTAAAACCAGGTACTTTATTGTAGGATCATCGGATACAAACATGCATCAGGACAAACACAGACACATTTCAGACCTTTACCGGCATACCACATATATTAAAATCCAAACTTGAAATACTTATGAGGATATCACATGTGTAATGACATCACACTTCACAAGGATTGGATGGAAAACATGGAAAATGGATATAAGATTACATGAGAAAAGACAAGACGCTATGATGTTATAAAAAAAAATGGAACAAATTACAGAGAAATAGAGATGTAAATGGGATTAAGACATAGATCAAAAGTATAATAATAAAAACAATTAACATATAGCCATTATTAATATCTCATTATTAAATCATGTCTCGAATTCATACCCCTAGGTTCTCTTGTATCCAATACAAAAATCCAATAGGATTCTCTATTGAATAATTTACGTCTCAGGTCCCCTCCTCTAATGGTATTGTAAACCCGTTCGATGGCATCAACGAAAAGTGTGGACACATCTCCACTATGGTGATCCTGAAAAGGTCGGTACAATGCAAAGAGTTAGATATGCAACCCACATACTGGCAGCAGTATACAGTACAAGCTGCAAGGTAAACCATCGAAGTTGTATTGCAATTTATATAGTTCCTGTTGGAATATCTCTTGGCGGTACTGTAAGATGTAAAAGAATCTGATGCCTGTATGAGGGAGCAAGTAATGCACTGTCTGTGGCCACATCGACAGGTGCCCGGAGAATGTAGCCAGGTAGAATGGACATGTTTTTTAGTATTATCTAAAAAAAAAACATATGAGGGCTTGTTTTTTGCTTGACCAATTAATTGTACTTTGTAATGACCTTCTTCGCTTTTCCATTACATGCTCCAAAACCTCCAAAACCTTATGTGTGTGTTACGGCTGAGGTGTAGTGGATCTGCTTTACCTGTGTGGATGATGACGTGGGCCATATCAGGGAGTGGAGTTTAAGGTGCTGCTGGTTTTCACCGGAGCACGCCACAAACCGGGAGGGAATTGCAGCGGCAGGCGGCACAGAGGTCGACACCCCTGATACGACTCGTCCACACAGGCGGCCGAGATGTAATGCAGTACTGGATGGATAGGCAACTCGTAGTCAGGACAGGCAAGCGGTCAGGACAGACTGCACAGTAGCAAGGTAAGGTCACGAAGCAAGAGGTCAGAGGGCAGGCGACACAGGAGCAAGGTCAGGGTACATTGCAACAGGGTCTGTAACACGGCAAGGCAAGGCACAAACAGAATGCTTTCTCTTAGGCTGATAAGGCAAAAAGATATGGCAAGGGTCAAAAGGAAGTGCCTGTACTTATAGGATCATGGGAAAGAACAAACCAATCAAATGTGCACTGTCCCTTTAAATTTCATAGAGTCGGCAACCTGTAACTGTACGGAGATGATGGGGGAGGTAAGAGGCAGTGGGCAGGCTGCGATCGCATTGCGGGATGCGAAACGCAGTACGGGGTATGCCTGGCATTGGTTCGAGACAATATAGCCGAGGAACGGCAGAGACGACTACTCGGAGACATTTCTCTAGCTTGGTGCAGAGACGGTTGCTCCGAAGGCATCTCAGGACCTGACGCATTTGAGTGCGATGGACTTCCAAGTTGGGCTGTAAGATCAAGATGTCATCCAGATACACCACAACACAAGTGTAAAGGAGATCTCGAAAAATGTCATTGACAAATTCTTGAAAGAACGGCCGGGGCGTTACAGAGACCAAACGGCATCACAAGGTACTCATAATGTCCGTCACGAGTGTTAAAAGTCATCTTCCACTCGTCTCCTTCCCGAATTCTAATGAGATTATACGTCCCTCGCAAGTCCAACTTGGTGAAAATCTTAGCTCCCCATAGGCGATCAAATTATTCCGAGATCAGAGGAAAAGGGTAACGGTTCTTGATGGTGATCTTCTTAAGTCCCCGGTAATCAATGCAGGGATGGAGAGAACCATCTTTCTTTTCCACAAAGAAAAAACTGGCTCCGACAGCAGAGGTAGACTTCCGAACGAAGCCCTTCTGGCCCCAACGAGAGACTTCTCCGGAGCACCAATCAAGAACCGGGGAGTGATGTTGCAGCCAAGGCAGACCGAGGAGAACCGAGGAAGAACAGTGTGGAAGCACATAGAACTTAATCCTCTCCTTGTGCAGAGCACCCACTTGCATCTTCAGAGGTTCCGTGATAAACTTCTCAGCAGAATTCAGGCACTCCCCATTGATGGTAGAGATGTACAGAGGCTTAGCAAGCTGTGTGACTGGGAGGCATCCACGAAATTCCCTGCAGAACTAGAGTCCAAAAGCAGAAACAAGGAACCGAAGAGATGCCTAGAGATGCCTCTCCCACGTGCCCTAGGGGCGTGCGTTTACCGGTCGCTGAGACCGAAGAGGGCAGTTAATGCGAAAATGCTCCTGGCTGGCACATTATTCTCTTCCCGACGGTGTGACCTCTCTTGTGGAGACAGGTGTGCACGATCCACCTACATGGGCTCTTCAGAAGATGGCAAAGACGTAGGAAGAGGAGGTCGCTGAAACACTGGAGCCAAATGGGGAAGGCGACAAGAATGGGCAGGTTCGCGTTCTTGACGGAGCTCCTCTTGCCTCTCAGCAAAACGCACATCATTGCGGTTAGCCAGCAGAATGAGTTCGCTCAGGGTAGAAGAAGGAGGTTCCCTTTTGGCCAAAGCATCTTTAACCTTGCTGTAAAGTCCTTTTTTGAAGGTGGCACAAAGGGCTGCATTATTCCAGTCAAGTTCAGAAGCCAAGGTGCGAAATTTGACTGTATACTCGCCAACAGAAGAATCCCCTTGGAGGAGGTTCAGAAGCGCAATTTTGGCAGAGGAAGACCGAGCAGGCTCTTCAAAGATGCTGGGGAATTCAGAGAGGGAAGCTTGCAGGTTGGTAGTCACCGGGTCGCTCCTGTCCCATGGAGGAGTGGCCCAGGCTAGAGCCTTACCAGAGAGCAAACTAACCATGAAGGCCACCTTGGCATGCTCCGTCAGGAACTGATCGGCCCTCAGTTCAATATGCATGGAGCACTGGGTCACGAATCCCTGCACAGTTTAGGGTCCCCTTCATACTTTGTCGGCAGGGATAAATGAAGTTTGGGACCAACGGATGCTGCAGACTAGTGTTGCTCGCGAATATTCGCAATGCGAATTTTATTCGCGAATATTGCATGTTCCCGAATTCGCGAATATTCGCGAATATAGCACTATATATTCGTAATTACGAATATTTTTTATTTTTTTTTATTATTATTTTTTTTATCACATTACACATCACAGTGATCATCCCTCTCTGCTTCCAGCTTGTGTGGTGTGGCGTGCGTATTTTCGCATATACGAAAATTAGCATATGCAAATTTATGCCTATGTTAATTTATGTATATGCTAATTTTCGCATATGCAAAAATAAAATGCGAATATTACGAATATGCGAATTTAGCGAATATATTACGAATATTCGTCCATATATTCGCGAATTCGAATATGGCCTATGCAGCTCAACACTACTGCAGACACCGGAGGAGCCACTGGAGCAGGTTGCGAATGTTGCTGCTGCTGTAGTTGCTGCTGCTGGACCGTGAGGAGCTGTTGCATCATCGCGGACAGTTGGTTCAACTGCTACGCTTGTTGGGCTATTTGCTGGGACTGCTGGGTCTCAATAGAAGTGAGGTCAGGAACATCAAGCAGAGGCACCAAGGCGGGATCCATGGCCAGATCTTATTGTTATGGTTGAGGTGTAGTGGATCCACTTTACCCAGGTCGCTACCCCTGATACGACTCGTCCACACAGGTGGCTGAGATGTAACGTGGTACTGGATGGATAAGGCAACTTGAAGTCAGGACAGGCAGGTGGTCAGGGCAGGCGGCACAGTAGCAAGGTCAGGTCACAAAGCAAAAGGTTAGAGGGCAGGCGGCACAGGAGCAAGGTCAGGGTACATAACAACAGGGTCTGGAACACGGCAAGGCAAGGCACAAACAGAACACTTTCTCTTAGGCTGATAAGGCACAAAGATCCGGCAAGGGTCAAAAGGAAGTGCCTGTACTTATAGGGTCATGAGAAAGCTAGAACCAATTAAATGTGTACTGTCCCTTTAAATTTCACAGAGCAGGCGAGCGCGTGCCCTAGGAGGCGAGGCCACACATGTCGGCGGCGTATGGAGACGACGGGGGAGGTAAGAGGCAGTGGACAGGCTGCGATCGTATCGCGGAATGCAAAACACAGTACGGGGTATGCCGGACAGTGGAGGAGGAGTGAGTCCACGGCCAGCATGTCTGGCACAAATCCTAACAGTGTGAGGTAAAATAAAAAAATGAAATTTAGCAAATTTGGGGAGTTTTTTTTTTTTTTAGATTGTTAGCTGTACGATTAAACTTACATGTTATCTTAATTCTTTAGGTTAGGCAGATTACAACAATACCCAATTTGTATAGTTTCCATCATGTTATTATTTTTATTAATTTTATTTTAAATTGCCATTTCTCAACCCTATAAATCTTAGTTTTCATTTTTGTGCTGTGATCTGTAATTTTTATCACTATTATTTTTGTATTGATCAGACTTTTTGATCACTTTTTACTCCATTTTTTTCTGTGATATGTAGTGTTGCTCGCGAATATTCGCAATGCTAATTTTATTCGTGAATATCGCATATTCGCGAATCCGCGAATATTCGCAAAAATAGCACTATATATTCACAATTACGAATATTCGTATTTTTTTTTTTCACAGTACACATCACAGTGATCATCCCTCTCTGCTTCCAGTTTGTGTGGTGTAAAGAAGGCTCTAATACTACAGTGTGAGACTGGCGTGCGAATTTTCGCATATGCGAAAATTTACATGTGCAAATTTTTCTCAAATGCAAATTTTCACTTATGTTAATTTTCACATGCGAATTTTCGCATATGCAGATTTTCTCATATGTGAATTTTCGCTTATGCGAAAATAAACGCGAATATTACGAATATGCGAATTTAGCGAATATATGACGAATATTCGTCCATTATTCGCAAAATATCGCAAATTCGAATATGGCCTATGCCGCTCAACACTAGTGATATGATGTGATCAAAAAAAGCAATTCTGTGTTGTTGTTTTTTACGCTTATGCCATTTACCATATGGGATAAATAATGTTATATTTTAATAGAGTCCACAATTCCGCATGCATTGAAACCAATAATGTTTATTTTTATTATATTTACATATTTTTTTATATGGAAAATGGCGGGTGATTTATATATATTTTAATGTATGTCTACACTTTATTGGTCCACTTAAGGGACATTTATGGGGAATCAATAGATTCCTCATTTAAATCAATGCTACTAAAACCAGCTGGAGGGGGCGTCCACGCCTGACGTGTCACGGACTCAAGTCATGAGCCTGTGCCCTATTCTTTATACTTTATGACATAACACAGTACATTTAATAACTTATATGTATACCAAAAGGGTGATAAAGGAGGAGTCCAGCTGTCAGTCACTTCCGCTCTGATCATACAGGAACAATCTGACCCTATACAGTCACCATCACATTACATGTACAGTATAATAATTAAGGCTAAAGAGGTTATTTAATGATTAGAAGTTATCTTATCACACATCTACAAGATAGATGATAACTATCTGACTGAAAGAAGAAGCAGCAGCTTGCATGCTCAGCCTCTGCTCAGTTGACTGTTTATGGGACTTCATAACTAGTGATGAGCGGCATTGCCCATATTCGAATTAGCGATATTTCACGAATATATAGACGAATATTTGTCTTATATTCGGAAATTTCGCATATTCGTTATATTCGCATATGCAAATATTTGCATATGTGAATATTCGAATATTCGCGTATTTGAGGAAGAAAACAGTGAGGGGGTGGGCAACTTCACTGTTGGTTGCTAGGGATGTTGTTGATAACCTCTGACAAGTGTATTTGCAGCATTCTAATTGGCCCACAAGTGAAAAGAAGGAATATGTGAATATTCACACATGCGAATATGCGTAATTCATCATATTTAGTGAATATATTCGCAATATTCGCGAATTTGCGATAAAAATTCGAAATGCGAATATTCGTGCCCAAAACTATTCATAAGAAAGCCGAGTACATGATTGAGAGTGACTGAAGCAGAGGCCTTAGTCATCTCTAGCCGCAGCATAGGTGAGGTAGGTATGTTTTATTCACCTTTTTGCAGACGCAGGTTAGGCAAGGTAGGATTTGTTTTACCCATGCTATTACCATTAGGGTTAGGTAGGTATACGTTTCATTTCTTTATAGTAGGCCTTGGTTGTAAGCCTGGGCACACCATCTAGTCACTGGTTGGGGTAAGTAGGGTGTCATTTTCACCCAATGTCAAAGGCCATGATGACCTTAAGCATGTAGGTTGGTACAACCTGGATTTATGGAAGGGGCCGGCTGACATAAATTCCCGGTTGCAGAGGTCAGGGGCATGGTTTGGATGTTGCGCTGTTCACTCGTGGGACAAGGGATCTTAGTTGTTGTGGTATGGGGATTCCCAGCAGTTAGTCTCAGGCTATTCAGATAGATGTTTTCCAACCGATAAGTAGGTGATAACCTTTAATCTTATGATAAAATCCTTTAAGACATGTGATTTTGTAGGAAAGGGTTGAAGTAGCAGTGGGCCCTCTTGCCTGCTGAGCCCCTGTGCACTGGTTCTACATCCGTGTCTGTGTGAATGGAAATCAAAGTAGTTATAAAAATTACAATTCAATTTTATCTCTTTTCTCTTGACAGTACACATTGACAGAACTGTCGACCGCTCTCAATGTTGCCATAACAAATTCCACTTCAGCTTCATCATCTGCCAGTCTTGGCATTGCCATTCTCTCAATTGCTTTCATCATTGGATTCCCAGGAAATGTATTTGTCATTTGGACAATCTTTACACGAATGAAGAAACGCACTGTGACCTGCATCCTTATTTCAAATCTGGCCATAGCAGACATCATTCTCATCCTCACAATACCATTTTTCCTCCATTTACTTTCCACCGGTAGCTGGAGATTTGGAGTCATTATATTCAAGATGTGCCATTACGTTAGCTGTTTAAGTATGTACGCCAGCATATTCCTGATCACCTTCATGAGCATGGACCGCTTTCTAGCTGTGGCTAAACCCCACATGTCTCACAAAGTCAGGACAAAGCTGGCTGCCCACATTATAGTTCTCGCCGTATGGGTTCTAGCATCGTTGCTTGCAATTCCTACACCAATTTACCGTACAGTAACAAAAAGTGGCATGATACAACGATGTACTAATGAAGTGCCAGTAAATGGTTTTCAACACATAGTCTTTCAGTATATGCTTGAAACTCTGATGGGATTTGTTATACCTTTCACAATCATAGTGTCCTGCTACGTCTACATTGGACTGAGATTGCGCACCGTAAAATTCCAGACCAAACATAAGACAAGCCGGCTAGTCATCTTGATCATTGTAACCTTTGCCCTTTTCTGGATCCCATATCATGTGGTGAATTTAATTCACATTTCTGGGGAACTATCATCATCAAAAAAACTTATACAAGCTGCTTACCTTGCCAAACCTAATGCTACAGCCTTCGTATTTCTTAGTAGTAGCATTAATCCTATTTTATATGTTTTTGCCGGTGGCAGCTTCATTAGAACTGCTGGGGTGGGATTCATGGCCAAACTCTTTGAAGCAACTGGTTCGGAGGCAGGCAGTTTAAGAAAAGTTTCCCAAGTATTCCAGCAGAGGAGTCGAAAACAGTCATCGGAGCAAGGGAAATTACAGCAACCAACAGAAACTGAACATTAATATTCCTAAAAACAGGATTTAAAAGAGACATACATGCATGATCACAAAGGCTGTTTTTACACAACAGTATTTGGCTCAGTATTTTGCGTCAATATTTGTAAGCCAAAATTAGGAGTGGGTCCAAAATATAAAATACGTCCTAATCTTTCCATTATGTTTTTGTCACTTCTGATTTTGGCTTAGAAATATTGGTATAAAATACTAAGCCAAATACTGCTGTTAGAATACAGCAAAAACAGGGGTAGTACTAATTAAGGAATTGTATCAAAACAAGTATTACTGTACATAAAAAGAAACTGCAAGTCACAGTATGTTCCTCTTTACTGTAAAATTGCTACTTTAACATGACTTGTACAAAATGTTTATTGTCGTCGTAAAGAAAGAGTTCCCCCAGAATATATGTATGCTATGTAGAAGGGGCTCTCATTGTGACAGACTCCAGATAACCCTGCCTGCAGGGGAAGGCTTAGGAAGAGTGGGCACCTTGGATTTGAGGGGTTGTCTCAAAAATCTAATCGGGTCTAAACGGATGCATTATGTGAATTAAAATTATTTGAGATAGATATTGTATACGTAGGAATCCCCCTTGTGCCTGCTTTGTTTTGATAACCTAATGCCCTTAGTTATGAACCACTAAGGTAGGTGAGGCATGCTCGGTTCAACGGCAGTTTCCAGCCACAGTTCAGAGAGGAAACCAGGTGATGCAAACCTTATTAATATGCGTGTGTAACTTTATCACTGTAACTGTATGTGACTTGGTGTTTGCAAAATAGGTTGCAGGTCTTTTGCCACCATTTTTGGGGTACAAAAAAATTCATTGTTTGCTTAAAGGAGTACTCTGGTGCAGACTACTCCTGCTCCGTCCTGCCCGGGCTGCATAAAAAATGAAAATAAACCATCACTCACGTTCCTGGGTTCCCGCGGAGCACCAATACAGCTGATCGGTCCTCCGGTCCATCTTCTTCATACTTCTGTGTGAACGAAGCGTCACGTAGCGCTCAGCCTATCGCCGGCCACAATGTTCTGCCTCGGCCCATAATAGGCTGAGCGCCATGTGACGCTTCGTTCACACAGACGGAGCAGGAGTAGTCTGCACCAGAGTACTCCTTTAATGTTAAGGCTTTTTTTTTACAGAGAGAATGTAAAAAACACATCAATTCTGCTTTTGCTTTTTGCATTGCCATTTTAAATCATGCGCATAGGGGTTTAAAGTTGTTAATGTTGTGGGCACAAGGTCAGGGTCAGCCCTACAATTGGTACTGCTGGGTCCATTGGACCCAGGTGACATCCTTATAGGGGCAGCAGATTGCAGTTACATACAGCCACATAAAGTTACAGTGACAAAGTTACACATGCATATTAATAAGGTTTGCATCACCTGGTTTCCTCTCTTAACTGTGGCTGGAAAATGCCGTTAAACTGAGCATGCCTCACTTACCTAAGGGTGCGTTAACACGGCCGTTTGCCCCCGTTCCATAAAAAAAAAAAAACGGATTTAAAAAAAAAAACGGATAGAAACGGCTGATCAAACGGGTATCCATTTTGAAGTTTTTAACCGTTTTTTAAACCGTTTTTTTTTCTTTTTTTGTTAAGTATGAAAAATCAGCCACTTGCAGACTCCCGCAGCCAGGACTACTACTACTCCCATCATGGAACAGACTTGTTTCCATAGTGGGAGTAGTAGTTCCCTGGCTGCAGGAGTCTGCCGTCGGCTGGGGAGGCTACATTAGTGCTTGTACTTCTACCCCCATCATGGAACAGACTCTGTTCCATGATGGGGGTAGTAGTACAGGGGCTGAGAGATTGATCGCACCAGGTCTCACTTCTGACACCCGATCCGATCAGAAGTTATTAAGCAGGGGAGCGGGCGGCAACCCTGCGATCACCGGTGTATTTTACTTTCATTTTTAAATTCCCAGCAGGGAGCTCTGAATGACCGGTACCGAGGAGTCATTCAGTGCTCCCTGCAGGGTTTTTAAAATGGACAATGTATATTTAAAGCACTGTGGGGGGGAAAGATATATAGCACTATATATCTAGTCCCCCCAGTGCATTTATAAAAATATAACCCCCGCCAGCGCAAAAATATATACCTCGCAGTATATATATATGTGACCCCCCGCCGGCGCATTTATAATGTAACCCCTGCAGGTGCATTTATAATAACTTTTTACCGACTTACCTGGTCCCTCCTACAGGTTACGTTTTAATCACATGGTGTTCCTTGTTTGTAAGGTGATTGGTGGAGTTACGTGTACACACCTGTATATATACCCCTGTGTAAACCTGTGTTACTAAGGCCAGACGAAGCACGTGAACCATGCGAAACAACAGCTGCTGTCGCCTTCCACATATCCCCCCAATTGTGTCCCTCTCTGTTGTCTATGTTATGTGAGTATTCTCTACAATAAAGAAGAGTGAGAAGCACTGGTGAGTGGCTGACTATTTCTATTTCTTCATATCTCTGCTGTACCATACTGTGTCAAGCCAGAGCACCACCGCTACTCTACATGCAACTACCAGCCAGCCATCTGCACACCTAAATCCGCATACACAGCTACAAGCAGTGCCAGTCGTATTTTTCTTTTTCTTTTTTTTTGCATTTATAATTATATAGCCCCCGCCGGCGCAATTATCAATATATACCCCCGCCGGCGCATTCATGTGACCCCCTCCCGCCGGCGCATTTATATGACCCCCCCGCTGGCGCATTTGTCATTAATGCAGCGCTATCTGTGAAAAGCATTTTATGCGCAGAGCATCGCACCAGCCACCGGCGGCGCGATGCTGCTGATAGAATACTATTCATACATAGCGCTGCAGGGGCATATTATATAGAAGTGCTGTGGGGGCCAGATAATACTATATATCTGGCCTCCACAGCACTTCTATATAATATGCCCCTGCAGCGCTATGTATGAATAGTATTCTATCAGCAGCATCGCGTCGGCGGCGGCTGGTGCGATGCTCTGCAAGTAAAATGCTTTTCACAGATAGAGCTGCATTAATGACAAATGCGCCAGCAGGGGGTCACATAAATGCGCCAGCGGGGTTATATAATTATAAATGCGCCTGCAGGGGTTACATTATAAATGCTCGGGGGGGGGGGGGGGTCACATATACATACTGCAGGGTATATATTTTTGCGCTGGCTGGGGTTATATCTTTATAAATGTGCTAAGAAGTGGTATGAAAGTCAGTGTGAACGATGCCATAGTGTGTGATGATTTTGAGGAGGTGGAATCACTGTGGGTAGAATTACAAAAGGAGGGAAATACTGAAAAAATAATACTTGGGGTAATCTACAGACCCCCTAATATCACTGAAGAGATAGAAGTTCAGCTTCATAAACAAATAGAGAGGGCCGCCCGGGCAGGTACAGTGGTAATAATGGGAGATTTTAACTATCCAGATATAGATTGGGGTCCGGGGTTGGCTAAAACTACAAAGGGGCGACAATTCCTAAATTTATTGCAGGATAATTTTATGGGCCAGTTTGTGGAGGACCCAACAAGAAGTGATGCCTTGTTGGATCTGATCATTTCCAACAACGCAGAGCTGGTTGGTAATGTAACTGTGCGGGAAAACCTTGGTAATAGCGAGCACAATATAGTTACTTTTGACTTAAAATGTAGAAAACAAAGACAGGCGGGGAAGGCAAAAACATATAACTTTAAAAATGCAAACTTCCCTGGGCTGAGAGCTGCACTACAGGACATAGACTGGAGGGAGGTGTTGTCAAATACTGATACAGAAGGTAAATGGGACATCTTTAAATCAACTCTAAATAACTATACAGCTAAATATATACCAAAGGGGAACAAATATAAATGATTAAAACTAAATCCTACATGGCTGACAAATGATGTTAAAAGAGCAATAAACAACAAAAAAATAGCCTTCAAAAAATACAAATCTGATGGGTCAGCGATAACATTTAAACAGTACAAAGAGCTTAATAAAATCTGTAAAAATGTAATAAAAACAGCAAAAATTCAAAACGAGAGACAGGTGGCCAAAGAAATCAAAACTAATCCTAAATATTTTTTTAGATACATAAATGCAAAAAAACCAAGGACAGAGCATGTAGGACCCCTTAATAATGATAATGGGGAGGTTGTCACAGGCGATCAAGAGAAAGTGGAGCTACTGAATGGGTTCTTTAGTTCTGTATATACTAGGGAAGAAGGAGCTGACATTGGCCAGGTCAGTGCTGGTAACACATCATATAATGTATTGAACTGGCTTAATGTAGAGATGGTACAAGGTAAGTTAAGTGATATAAATGTAAGCAAATCCCCAGGGCCGGATGGACTACACCCAAGAGTTCTTAGAGAGGTAAGTTCAGTAATATCTGTACCCCTGTTCATGATATTTAGAGATTCTCTGGTGTCTGGTATTGTGCCAAGGGACTGGCGCAAGGCGAATGTGGTGCCAATCTTCAAAAAGGGCTCTAGGTCTTCCCCAGGAAACTATAGACCGGTAAGTTTAACGTGCATTGTGGGTGTTACGCCGAGCGCTCCGGGTCCCCGCTCCTCCCCGGAGCGCTCGCTTCACTCTCCCCGCGGCAGCGCTCCGGTCACGTCCTCTGACCCGGGGCGCTGCAATTCCGCTGCCAGCCGGGATGCGATTCGCGATGCGGGTAGCGCCCGCTCGCGATGCGCACCCCGGCTCCCCTACCTGACTCGCTCTCCGTCTGTTCTGTCCCGGCGCGCGCGGCCCCGCTCCCTAGGGCGCGCGCGCGCCGGGTCTCTGCGATTTAAAGGGCCACTGCGCCGCTGATTGGCGCAGTGGTTCCAATTAGTGTGTTCACCTGTGCACTTCCCTATATCACCTCACTTCCCCTGCACTCCCTTGCCGGATCTTGTTGCCTTAGTGCCAGTGAAAGCGTTCCTTGTGTGTTCCTTGCCTGTGTTTCCAGACCTTCTGCCGTTGCCCCTGACTACGATCCTTGCTGCCTGCCCCGACCTTCTGCTACGTCCGACCTTGCTTTTGCCTACTCCCTTGTACCGCGCCTATCTTCAGCAGCCAGAGAGGTGAGCCGTTGCTAGTGGATACGACCTGGTCACTACCGCCGCAGCAAGACCATCCCGCTTTGCGGCGGGCTCTGGTGAAAACCAGTAGTGGCTTAGAACCGGTCCACTAGCACGGTCCACGCCAATCCCTCTCTGGCACAGAGGATCCACTACCTGCCAGCCGGCATCGTGACAGTAGATCCGGCCATGGATCCCGCTGAAGTTCCTCTGCCAGTTGTCGCTGACCTCACCACGGTGGTCGCCCAGCAGTCACAACAGATAGCGCAACAAGGCCAACAGCTGTCTCAACTGACCGTTATGCTACAACAGTTACTACCACAGCTTCAGCAGTCATCTCCTCCGCCAGCTCCTGCACCTCCTCCGCAGCGAGTGGCCGCTCCTGGGATACGCTTATCCTTGCCGGATAAATTTGATGGGGACTCTAAGTTTTGCCGTGGCTTTCTTTCCCAATGTTCCCTGCATCTGGAGATGATGTCGGACCTGTTTCCCACTGAAAGGTCTAAGGTGGCTTTCGTAGTCAGCCTTCTGTCCGGAAAAGCCCTGTCATGGGCCACACCGCTCTGGGACCGCAATGACCCCGTCACTGCCTCTGTACACTCCTTCTTCTCGGAAATCCGAAGTGTCTTTGAGGAACCTGCCCGAGCCTCTTCTGCTGAGACTGCCCTGTTGAACCTGGTCCAGGGTAATTCTTCCGTTGGCGAGTATGCCGTACAATTCCGTACTCTTGCTTCAGAATTGTCCTGGAATAATGAGGCCCTCTGCGCGACCTTCAAAAAAGGCCTATCCAGCAACATTAAAGATGTTCTGGCCGCACGAGAAATTCCTGCTAATCTACATGAACTTATTCACCTAGCCACTCGCATTGACATGCGTTTTTCCGAAAGGCGTCAGGAACTCCGCCAAGATATGGACTCTGTTCGCACGAGGCGTTTCTTCTCCTCGGCTCCTCTCTCCTCTGGTCCCCTGCAATCTGTTCCTGTGCCTCCCGCCGTGGAGGCTATGCAGGTCGACCGGTCTCGCCTGACACCTCAAGAGAGGACACGACGCCGTATGGAGAACCTCTGCCTGTACTGTGCTAGTACCGAACACTTCCTGAGAGATTGTCCTATCCGTCCTCCCCGCCTGGAAAGACGTACGCTGACTCCGCACAAAGGTGAGACAGTCCTTGATGTCTACTCTGCTTCTCCACGTCTTACTGTGCCTGTGCGGATGTCTGCCTCTGCCTTCTCCTTCTCTACAGTGGCCTTCTTGGACTCTGGATCTGCAGGAAATTTTATTTTGGCCTCTCTCGTCAACAGGTTCAACATCCCGGTGACCAGTCTCGCCAGACCCCTCTACATCAATTGTGTAAATAATGAAAGATTGGACTGTACCATACGTTTCCGCACGGAGCCCCTTCTTATGAGCATCGGATCTCATCATGAGAGGATTGAACTTTTGGTCCTCCCCAATTGCACCTCGGAAATTCTCCTTGGACTTCCCTGGCTTCAACTTCATTCCCCTACCCTGGATTGGTCCACTGGGGAGATCAAGAGTTGGGGGTCCTCTTGTTCCAAGAACTGTCTAAAACCGGTTCCCAGTAACCCTTGCCGTAACTCTGTGGTTCCTCCAGTAACCGGTCTCCCTAAGGCCTATATGGACTTCGCGGATGTTTTCTGCAAAAAACAAGCTGAGACTCTACCTCCTCACAGGCCTTATGATTGCCCTATCGACCTCCTCCCGGGCACTACTCCACCCCGGGGCAGAATTTATCCTCTCTCTGCCCCAGAGACTCTTGCCATGTCCGAATACGTCCAGGAGAATCTAAAAAAGGGCTTTATCCGTAAATCCTCCTCTCCTGCCGGAGCCGGATTTTTCTTTGTGTCCAAAAAAGATGGCTCCCTACGTCCTTGCATTGACTACCGCGGTCTTAATAAAATCACGGTTAAGAACCGCTACCCCTTACCCCTCATCTCTGAACTCTTTGATCGCCTCCAAGGTGCCCACATCTTCACTAAATTGGACTTAAGAGGCGCCTATAACCTCATCCGCATCAGAGAGGGGGACGAGTGGAAAACGGCATTTAACACCAGAGATGGACACTTTGAGTATCTGGTCATGCCCTTTGGACTGTGCAACGCCCCTGCCGTCTTCCAAGACTTTGTCAATGAAATTTTTCGTGATCTGTTATACTCCTGTGTTGTTGTATATCTGGACGATATCCTAATTTTTTCTGCCAATCTAGAAGAACACCGCCAGCATGTCCGTATGGTTCTTCAGAGACTTCGTGACAACCAACTCTATGCCAAAATTGAGAAATGTCTGTTTGAATGCCAATCTCTTCCTTTTCTAGGATATTTGGTCTCTGGCCAGGGACTACAGATGGATCCAGACAAACTCTCTGCCGTCTTAGATTGGCCACGCCCCTCCGGACTCCGTGCTATCCAACGCTTTTTGGGGTTCGCCAATTATTACAGGCAATTTATTCCACATTTTTCTACCATTGTGGCTCCTATCGTGGCTTTAACCAAAAAAAATGCTGATCCCAAGTCCTGGCCTCCTCAAGCAGAAGACGCCTTTAAACGACTCAAGTCTGCCTTTTCTTCGGCTCCCGTCCTCTCCAGACCTGACCCTTCCAAACCCTTCCTATTGGAGGTTGATGCCTCCTCAGTGGGAGCTGGAGCTGTTCTTCTACAAAAAAATTCTTCCGGGCATGCTGTCACTTGTGGTTTTTTCTCTAGGACCTTCTCTCCAGCGGAGAGGAACTACTCCATCGGGGATCGAGAGCTTCTAGCCATTAAATTAGCACTTGAGGAATGGAGGCATCTGCTGGAGGGATCAAGTTCTCCTGTTATTATCTACACCGACCACAAGAACCTCTCCTACCTCCAGTCTGCCCAACGGCTGAATCCTCGCCAGGCCCGGTGGTCTCTGTTCTTTGCCCGATTTAATTTTGAGATTCACTTTCGTCCTGCCGATAAGAACATTAGGGCCGATGCTCTCTCTCGTTCCTCGGATGCCTCAGAAGTTGAACTCTCTCCGCAACACATCATTCCACCTGACTGCCTGATCTCCACTTCTCCTGCCTCCATCAGGCAGACTCCTCCAGGAAAGACCTTTGTTTCTCCTCGCCAACGCCTCGGAATCCTCAAATGGGGTCACTCCTCCCATCTCGCAGGTCATGCGGGTATCAAGAAATCTGTGCAACTCATCTCCCGCTTCTATTGGTGGCCGACTCTGGAGACGGATGTTGTGGACTTTGTGCGAGCCTGCACTATCTGTGCCCGGGATAAGACTCCTCGCCAGAAGCCCGCTGGTTTTCTTCATCCTCTGCCTGTCCCCGAACAGCCTTGGTCTCTGATTGGTATGGATTTTATTACTGATTTACCCCCTTCCCGTGGCAACACTGTTATTTGGGTGGTCGTTGATCGATTCTCCAAAATGGCACATTTCATCCCTCTTCCTGGTCTTCCTTCTGCGCCTCAGTTGGCTAAACAATTTTTTGTACACATTTTTCGTCTTCACGGGTTGCCTACGCAGATTGTCTCGGATAGAGGCGTCCAATTCATGTCTAAATTCTGGAGGGCTCTCTGTAAACAACTCAAGATTAAATTAAATTTTTCTTCTGCATATCATCCCCAGTCCAATGGACAAGTAGAAAGGATTAACCAGATCTTGGGTGATTATTTGCGACATTTTGTTTCCTCCCGCCAGGATGACTGGGCAGATCTCCTCCCATGGGCCGAATTCTCGTATAACTTCAGGGTCTCTGAGTCTTCCTCCAAATCCCCATTTTTCGTGGTGTACGGCCGTCACCCTCTTCCCCCCCTCCCTACTCCCTTGCCCTCTGGTCTGCCCGCTGTGGATGAAATTTCTCGTGACCTTTCCATCATATGGAGAGAGACCCAAAATTCTCTCTTACAGGCTTCATCACGCATGAAGAAGTTCGCGGATAAGAAAAGAAGAGCTCCCCCCGTTTTTTCCCCTGGAGACAAGGTATGGCTCTCCGCTAAATATGTCCGCTTCCGTGTCCCTAGCTACAAGTTGGGACCACGCTATCTTGGTCCTTTCAAAATTTTGTGTCAAATTAATCCTGTCTCTTATAAACTTCTTCTTCCTCCCTCTCTTCGTATCCCTAATGCCTTTCACGTCTCTCTTCTCAAACCACTCATCCTCAACCGTTTTTCTCCCAAATCTGTTCCTCCCACTCCTGTTTCCGGCTCCTCGGACATCTTCTCGGTCAAAGAAATTTTAGCTGCCAAAAAGGTCAGAGGGAAAAATTTTTTTTTAGTGGACTGGGAGGGTTGTGGTCCTGAAGAGAGATCCTGGGAACCTGAGGACAACATCCTAGACAAAGTCTGCTCCTCAGGTTCTCAGGCTCTAAGAAGAGGGGGAGACCCAAGGGGGGGGGTACTGTTACGCCGAGCGCTCCGGGTCCCCGCTCCTCCCCGGAGCACTCGCTTCACTCTCCCCGCGGCAGCGCTCCGGTCACGTCCTCTGACCCGGGGCGCTGCAATTCCGCTGCCAGCCGGGATGCGATTCGCGATGCGGGTAGCGCCCGCTCGCGATGCGCACCCCGGCTCCCCTACCTGACTCGCTCTCCGTCTGTTCTGTCCCGGCGCGCGCGGCCCCGCTCCCTAGGGCGCGCGCGCGCCGGGTCTCTGCGATTTAAAGGGCCACTGCGCCGCTGATTGGCGCAGTGGTTCCAATTAGTGTGTTCACCTGTGCACTTCCCTATATCACCTCACTTCCCCTGCACTCCCTTGCCGGATCTTGTTGCCTTAGTGCCAGTGAAAGCGTTCCTTGTGTGTTCCTTGCCTGTGTTTCCAGACCTTCTGCCGTTGCCCCTGACTACGATCCTTGCTGCCTGCCCCGACCTTCTGCTACGTCCGACCTTGCTTTTGCCTACTCCCTTGTACCGCGCCTATCTTCAGCAGCCAGAGAGGTGAGCCGTTGCTAGTGGATACGACCTGGTCACTACCGCCGCAGCAAGACCATCCCGCTTTGCGGCGGGCTCTGGTGAAAACCAGTAGTGGCTTAGAACCGGTCCACTAGCACGGTCCACGCCAATCCCTCTCTGGCACAGAGGATCCACTACCTGCCAGCCGGCATCGTGACAGTGGGTAAATTGTTTGAAGGACTTATAAGGGATTACATACAGGAATACATAGGGGATAATTGTATTATAAGTGATAGCCAGCATGGGTTTACTAAGGATAGAAGTTGTCAAACCAATCTAATTTGCTTTTATGAAGAGGTGAGTAGAAGCCTTGACAGAGGAATGGCTGTGGATATAGTGTTTCTGGATTTTGCTAAAGCGTTTGATACTGTCCCTCATAGACGTCTGACAGGTAAGTTAAGGTCTTTGGGTTTGGAAATTTTAGTTTGTAACTGGATTGAACACTGGCTCATGGATCGTACCCAGAGAGTGGTGGTCAATGATTCGTACTCTGATTGGTCCCCGGTTATTAGTGGTGTACCCCAAGGTTCAGTACTGGGCCCGCTGTTGTTTAATTTATTTATCAATGATATAGAGGATGGTATTAACAGCTCTGTTTCTATCTTTGCAGATGACACCAAGCTTTGTAGCACGGTACAGTCTATAGAGGATGTGCATAAGTTACAAGATGACTTGGATAGACTAAGTGTCTGGGCATCCACTTGGCAAATGAGGTTCAATGTGGATAAATGTAAAGTTATGCATCTGGGTACTAATAACCTGCATGCATCGTATGTCTTAGGGGGGATTAAACTGTCAGAGTCACTGGTAGAGAAGGATCTGGGAGTACTTGTAGATCACAGACTACAGAATAGCATGCAATGTCAGGCTGCTGCTTCCAAAGCCGGCAGGATATTGTCATGTATCAAAAGAGGCACAGGGACAGGGACATAATACTCCCCCTTTATAAAGCATTGGTACGGCCTCACCTGGAATATGCTGTTCAGTTTTGGGCACCTGTCCATAAAAGGGACACTGCGGAGTTGGAAAGGGATCAGAGACGCCCGACTAAACTAATATGGGGCATGGAACATCTTAGCTATGAGGAGCGATTAAAGGAGTTACAATTGTTTAGTCTTGAGAAGAGACGTTTAAGGGGGGATATGATAAACGTATATAAGTATATTAATGGCCCATACAAAAAATATGGAGAAAAACTGTTCCAGGTTAAACCCCCCCAAAGGACGAGGGGGCACTCCCTCCGTCTGGAGAAGAAAAAGTTTAGTCTCAAGGGGCGACACGCCTTCTTTACCGTGAGGACTGTGAATTTATGGAATGGTCTACCTCAGGAACTGGTCACAGCAGGAACAATTAACAGCTTTAAAACAGGATTAGATACATTCATGGAACAAAATAACATTAATGTTTATAAAGAAATATAAAATCCCATCCCTTCCCCAATATCGCGCCACACCCCTACCCCTTAATTCCCTGGTCGAACTTGATGGACATATGTCTTTTTTCGACCGTACTAACTATGTAATTATGTAACTATGTAACTATGTGCTGGGGGGCTAGATATAAAGCGCTATATATCTTGCCCCCCACAGCACTTTTAATATACATTGTCCATTTAAAAAACCCTGTGAATGGCTCCTCAGTACCGGCCATTCAGAGATCCATGCGGGGAATTTAAAAATGAAAGTAAAATACATCGGTGATCGCAGGGTTGCGGACCATGCCGCCCGCTCCCCTGCTTAATAACTTCTGATCGCATTGGGTGTCAGAAGTGAGACCCAGTTTGATCAATCCCTCAGCCCTTGTACTACTACCCCCATCATGCAACAGAGTCTGATCCATGATGGGGATAGTAGTACAAACACTAATGTAGTCCCCCCCTCCACCGGCAGACTCCGGCAGCCGGGGAACTACTACTCTCATCATGGAACAGACTTGTTTCCATGATGAGAGTAGTAGTAGTCCCACAACACTGTAGGAGTCTGCTGATGTCACCTCTTCTGAAAGTTCTGAGCATGCTCAGATGTAATTACGGATATTTTAAACCCGGGTGCAAACTGATGACATTAAAGGTTCATCCATTTGCCATAGACTTCAATGTTAAAATTATGATGTCCATGTTTTCTTCCATTTTTTTTACGGAAGAAAAAATACTGCATGTGTGTGAACAAGCCCTTAGTGGTTTGTAACCAAGGGCATCAGGTTATCAAAACAAATCAGGCACAAGGGGGATTCCTACGTATACAGTATCTATCTCAAATTGTTTTTTTTTTCACATAATGCATCCGTTTATACCCATGTAGATTTGTGAAACGAGATAGCCATTGTATTGTTTATTGTCATTGTATGCAGTATTGTTCACAAACAAATGGGGAACACAATTCAAAGCCATGTTTACAGATTTGACAAAAATATGTTTTTTAGACCAAGAGCCAGACCCCCACGGGTGGGGGGTGGGGGCGGGCATCAAATTGAGGTTTTGCCTAAGGCGGCGAAAATCCTTGCACCAGCCCTAACTAGGTCCATCATGGGTGGTGAAGAACCTAGTTAGGGCTGGTGCAAGGATTTTTGCTGCCCTAGGCAAAACCTCAATTTGACCAACCCCCCGCACACCCCACCCGTGGGGGTCTGGCCCTTGGTCTAAAAAACATAATTTTGTCCAATCTGTAAACATTGCTTTAGACTATGTTCCCCCATTTGTTTTTGAACAATACTGCATACAATGACTGAATAAACAATACAATGGTATTTTCGTTTCACAAATCTACATGGGTATAAACGGATGCATTATGTGAAAAAAAAAAACAATTTGAGATAGATACTGTACAATAGCTAAATTATGTATCCATATTACATTGTGATTGTCATTCATTACTGGTATATATCCTGCATAAATGCCCCTCGGTATGCACAAATTTTAATTCCATTCCCCTTATCTGTGTTAGTTTAATATTCATAAGAATCCATCCTGTTTGATCAAACTACCAAGAGACAACAATCTAAGCTATTGCATCAAGTGACGATTTGGGGGAAATTAACATAACCGTACCAATTAATGGACACTGTTTGCCTGGATGGTAAATTTTACACCTTCACCAGCTGAACAGACTCCAAGACCTGGTGTCAATAGATGAAAGAGAGGTATGGGAAGTTTACCCCCTGTGAAAATGCCATATCTTCCAATCTTAAATATGGGGGTCAGGGAAGTATGTCCGCAGCCCCTATCTTATACGGTTGGATTCCCCATCATACTACCTTTAAAATGAGTCCTCACATGACCCTTGTGTATTGATCCCTGCCCGAAATGTATGCACTGGGTAAATTAAACACACTAAGGGGGTCATGTCAGGTACCCCTAGAAAGAGGATTTGATGGAGAACCCAAATTTAAGAAAATGATGTGGGTTCCTGGCCCATGATAGAAGATAGAGGAAATGTCCTATTCTTTGGGCATAAAGGTATCATAAGGAAGTGGGCAACATCTATCTCTACTCCTTGTCCCGCCCAGGGGCTGAACATAGAGGTGTCTCCTTTCCATAGCAGGGTATAAAATTACAGACCTGTGGGGGCTAGGGTGCGCTTGCATGGGGGACAAGGTCTAATTTTGTCCAGACACCATCTCCTACCAGACCCCATAGAATAGAACTCTGTAACTTTTTGCAAGTAAGGATTCTAGTATTCCCCATTTATTTTTATTTTCTGTGTGGTGAAACTTCATATTGTTAATATCTGTTTTTATATGTATTGTGAATATTTTTTTTTTCATAATAAATCATTCATTTATTAAGCCCCGCCTTATGTTTGGTAAAAAAAAGGACGCACATTGACCTTGAAGATAGTTAAGTCATAGTCTTGAATTTACTCACCTGTTCTTTTGATATACTACTGGGGATAGTAGATTATATTTGGGAATTGTAACATATCCAGATTGGATTGATAGCTTCCTGTCAGCTTGAAATTGACAGGTGGTGGCAGTGATACCTTTAAATTGGGTGGTGTAAGAGGGATATTTTATCATTATTTTCGGTCTAGTGTAGACAAATAGTGATTTTATAGATAACCTACCACCCGCTCTTTTTGGTTGGTAACAAATACTGCGTACAATGAATGAATAACCTCAACATACAAGTACAGAAAAATATCACCATACCGTGACTGAATAACAATGTCATACCAGAACAGAATGATACCGTCATATTGTGACTGAATAAAACCACCAAACTAGAACAGAAAAATACCACCATACAATAACTGAATAACAATACCATACTAGAACTGAACAATACCACCATACCATGACTGAAAAGCAATGCCATTGCCAGGAACTGAACAAAAGAGAGAGAAAAATGCAACCTTGCAGTTATGATACCTTTTATTGGCTAACAAAAATAAATCAGATGTTGCATGGCGGGCTTTCGTACCTGTTTGTCTGTGTGTTTGGCTTTCTATGTTTTAGTTTTAATTTTAAGGCAAATTAATGTCTAAAAGAAGGTCTGCAAAGAGAGGGGCAGAGGTGGCTTCTACCTCAAGCTGATCGAGAGATGGAGGTTTTAGTTGAACAGGTAATATTTTTTTTACCTTTCACCTTTTTTTTATATTTTGTTATCATCACTTGGATATTTTTTTAACTTGGGCACATGAAATTGTAAGATGTCGCCCATTGTTAACAATCTTATTGTTTCTTACATCTTTACCATTGCTTTTTTGTACCTTAAAAAAATATCTGATTGTTTTATGTGGACAAACTGCTCTACTGTTCCTTTGTGCGACTTTTACATTTTTTACTTTTTATGTCTTTAAACGTTTTTATTCTCTACCTTATTCTCTCTCTCTCGCTCTCTTTCTCTGAGTACATAAATCCGTGACCACTGCATCTGACAATTCCAAAAAAATGTCTAGCAACACCAAAAGTTGAAAAAGACAGATTTTAGAACTAAGTGAAAAATACCAAAAGAAACCCACAAATAGTGCAAAAAAAAACCTCGCAATGCGAAAAATGTAGAACAAAAAAAGCACAAGAACAAAATCATAAATACCCCCCTTAGTGCAGAGAATCAAGTGAACCACATAAGGGGTAGAGCAAGGATACGAATCCTATCTGTTGTCATTATGTGAGAACAGGTTTTCAGGTCCTTACATTGCAGGGATAGGTTTCATAGAGCTGTGAGCTTCTTATTAAAATGTTTCTCTGATTGAGTTGTTTTGTCAGACGGTTATCCCTATGTAGCATATGTTGTAGTTTTCTTGCAGTTTTTCTCCAGTCAAGGGCTGTAAGTCACCACAAGTGGTATATGATTGTTGCTTTCTTTGTCCTTGTACCTGTGTAATTAATTGGCTTTTTGGTAGCCTGGTCGCTCTGAGTCTTAGGTCATCAATTGAAGGTGGGGGCTGGTAGCTCTAATTATGGAATGCCCTTTTGGGGTGTTGTAAGTGTTCATCTCTATCTGTTAAGAGGGTTATCCATAGAAATAGAAAAAAACTGCTACTTTCTTTAAAAAAAAAAAAAAAACGCTCCCTGTCTGTCTCCTGTCTGTCTGGGTGTGGTTATGCAGCTCAGCTCGTTATATATATATATATATATATATATATATATATATATATATATATATATATATATATATATATATATATATATATATATATATATATACATATAGTGGTGTCCAGAAAGTGGATTGCTCTATAAGACTAGCCCAATGTTAGATTTATGGTAGGGTGAAATGTATTGAACCTCTGATGAAATTCTTTTTTCTACTAAAAATGTTGCACAAATGTCGCACCTGCGACTATGCGATTTTTCGTGCGATATTTTGACTGGAAAGAGAGAAAAGCAAGTTTTCCAAAACGTAACTACGTAGTAAAAATTTTTAAATGGACTAAGGGTAGTCTGGTATTTATTAACTGCGACAGTCGCAACTGCGCAAAAAAAAAGTCGCAAGCCCTCAAAAAATGCGTAAATGTAAGCCAGCCCAGAGCTGGCGTACAAAACGGCTTTTGAGAGCAAATTTTATATTTCCCGCTGGCAGCCGACATCACAGCTCCAGCGGGAAATATATTACAACTGTACATCATTCTTCAGCCGCCCGGGCTCTGTCTGATTCTAATTAGAGATGAGCGAACTTACAGTAAATTCGATTCGTCACGAACTTCTCGGCTCGGCAGTTGATGGCTTATCCTGCATAAATTAGTTCAGCTTTCAGGTGCTCCGGTGGGCTGGAAAAGGTGGATACAGTCCTAGTAAAGAGTCTCCTAGGACTGTATCCACCTTTTCCAGCCCACGGGAGCACCTGAAAGCTGAACTAATTTATGCAGGATAAGTCATCAACTGCCGAGCCGAGAAGTTTGTGACGAATCGAATTTACTGTAAGTTCGCTCATCACTAATTCTAACCCTGTTACCCTAACATAATGACATCCCTCCTTGTCTCCTGCGCCGCACATCTCCCATCTGTCTGCTACCTGTTGCAAGACTACAACTATGTAATGCAGTATCCCCATCCCCATCATTATATTAGGGTAGCGGGGATAAAATCGGAGGAACCCGGGCGGCTGCAGAGTGATTCCAGCCCGGGCTCCTTTTAACATGCCTCGGCGCCGCTGAGTTTCTATTTCCCCTAATGTAATTTCATATTTCCGCTGGGTCCCGCGATTGGCCAGGACCAAGCAGCCAATCACAGGAAATTTGATATTACATTAGGGATTAAAAGCTCAGTGGCTCTGCTAGATGTTAAAAGCCTCATTTCAACCGCCCGGGCTCTGTCAACTATCATCTCCGCAGCGCCTGGTAAGGAGCCCGGGCTGACATAACTCTGCAGCCTCCCCGGACTCCCACAGCTGGGCAGGGAGATGTGTAGGTGCCATCCCGGTCATCCCTCAGCACTGCTGTACATGCCGAGAGTTGGCAGGGACTGTTTCTGCACATCTCCCTGCCCGGCTGCGGGAGTCCCGGGCGGCTGCAGTATTATGTCAGCCCGGGCTCCTTACTACAGCGCCGCAGAGTTTCAAATTTCCTGCTGGGTCCCGTGTCATGTGACCCGGCAGGAAATATAAAATTACAGTGATTCTCTGATCACTGCAGCCAAGGAGCGGAGCACATTACCACCCGCTTCCCTCGCTGGCACGGCTACAACTCCCAGCATGCCCTTACAGTAAGGGCATGCTGGGAGAGTTGTAGGGTGGGACAGGTGACAAGCTTGTCACCTGATCCCGGCCGCACAACTACAAGTCTCAGCATGCCCTTACAGTAAGGATATGCTTGGAGTTGTAGGGGGGGGGGGGTAACAATCTCCCGTACCACATGACTACAACTCCCAGCATATCCTTACTGTAAGGGCATGCTGGGAGTTGTAGGGGGGTGGGTGACAAGCCTGTCACCTGCCCCCTGCCGCAAAACTACAACTCCCAGCATGTCCTTACTGTAAGGGCATGCTGGGAGTTGTAGTCAGGTGGTGTGGGAGATTGTTACCCCCCCCCCCCCTCCAACTCCCAGCATATCCTTACTGTAAGGGCATGCTGGGAGTTGTAGTTGTGCGGCAGGTGACAGGCTTGTCACCCCCCTTACAACTCCCAGCATGCTGTTACAGTAAGGACATGCTGGGAGTTGTAGGAGGGGGGGTGACAATCTCCCACACCACATGACTACAACTCCCAGCATGCCCTCACAGTAAGGACATGCTGGGAGTTGTAGTTGTGCGGCAGGGGGCAGGTGACAGGCTTGTCACCCGCCCCCCTACAACTCCCAGCATGCCCTTACAGTAAGGATATGCTGGGAGTTGTAGTCATGTGGTGCGGAAGATTGTTAATCCCCCCTACAACTCCCAGCATATCCTTACTGTAAGGGCATGCTAGGAGTTGTAGTCATGCGTGGACAGGTGACAATAAATGTATTAGCTTATTTTTCTTTTTTTCTCATTTCAGATCCGTGTATCCTGTGGACTATTTCGGATTTGGTAGACTGCTTCGAGACCAGCGTTTTTTAAAATCTGTTTAATGTTAATAAAATGGTTAACGAGGGCTTGTGGGGGAGTGTTTTTTGGAATAAATTTTTTTGAAACGTGTTGTGTTTTTTTTTATTTACTTGACAGGCTTAGAAGTGGAAGCTGTCTGCCTGGGCTTAGTGTTAGCCCCCGACACAACTAGCGCTAACCCCCAATTATTACCCTGGTACCCACCGCCACAGGGGTTCCTGGAAGAGCGGGTACCAACAGGCTCGGAGCGTCAAATATGGCGCTCTTGGGCCTAGGTGGTAACAGGCTGGCGTTATTTAGGCTGGGGAGAGCCAGCAACAATGGTCCTCGCCCACCCTGGTAATGTCAGGCTGTTGCTGCTCGGTTGGTATTTGGCTGAAAATAAAAATACGGGGAACCCTATGCATTTTTTTTTTAATTATTTTTTATGCAAAACAAAGATAAGATTCCCCCTATTTTTATTTTTAGCCAAATACCAACCAAGCAGCAACAACCTGATGTTACTAGGGTGGGCGAGGACAATTGTTACTGTCCCTCCCCAGCCTAAAGAATGCCAGCCTGTTACCGCCTAGGCCCAGGAGCGACATATTTGATGTTCCAGGCCTGTTGGTACCTGCTCCTCCCGACACCCCTGTGGCCGTGGGTACCGGGGTAATAATTGGGGGTTAGCGCTAAGCCTCCGCTTAGTAATGGACTCTGTCTATAATACAGCTTCCACTACTAAGCCTGTCAAGTAAATAAAAAAACAACACATTTAAAAGAAAATTAATTCCAAAAAAAACACTCTCTCAAAAGTCCTCATTAACCATTTTATTAACATTAAACCAAAAAAAATGCTGATCACTGTACTCCCCTGAATCTAAAGTAATCCACAAGATACACGGATCTGAAAATGAGAAGGAAAAAAAATGAGTTAGTGCATTTAGGGGGGAAAAAGTGGTAAAAACACACACACACACACACACACATATATATATATATATATATATATATATATATATATATATATACACAGAAAGAGGAGAATACAGCAGCTCACTGATATCACAAAGATATAGATAAAACATGAGTATATAGATGAAACATGAGTATATAGATAAAACATGAAAAGCTATACAGCTGTAGTGCAACAAATGAAAATATGAAATTGTGAAATTATGAAACAGTGAGGTACTTAGCTTGCAAATTTGGCGGCCAAATAGCTTGGACCGTCCCGCCACGGTAAGGTGACCTCATTTTGGGACGGACCCTACACTATGAATATGCCTCTGTGTTAACAGTTCAGCAGGCATTGCAGGATCTGAAACATCCAAGGCACCTTATATACACCTGAGCACTACAGCTGTATAGCTTTTCATGTTTTATCTATATACTCATGTTTCATCTATATCTTTGTGCTAGCAGTGTGTTGCTGTATTCTCCTGTTGCTGTATATTTAGCCCAGCAGCCTGCACCTGTAAGCCAGGTCCATATAATAGTTTGATACAATACAGAAATTTAGGTGCACTACTGTGGTAGATGTATACAATGACATTGGCTATCCCTCAACACTGATGTTAAAATTGAGACATTCATTAGTGTATCCTTATATGAAGGACACACCAGAGCCTGCACACCAACACCAAGGTTTCTCAAATGGCGCGGGACCTAACGCTAACCTACCTGTGCGTAATAAGCAAAAACCAGGGGCCAGTGGGCAATTACAGCAGCACTAGGCCAACATGCAGCCTGCTCCCTGTTCCCTCCAGTGTGACTGAGCACACATACAATAGAAGGAGGGAGAGACAGGCTACAAGCCCCACCCAAGTTGGCTGATATAGGTGCATGGCCTCACAGGTGCAACCTTAATGCTGCCTGGAAAATGTTCAAGGCACATTAACATATGGAGTTTACACACCTCCAAGTATAAATTTTTTTAAAACAACAAAAAACGTGTTGAGGGATAGCCAATGTCATTGTATACATCTACCACAGTAGTGCACCTAAATTTCTGTATTGTATCAAACTATTATATGGACCTGGCTTACAGGTGCAGGCTGCTGGGCTAAATAAACAGCAACAGGAGAATACAGCAGCACACTGCTAGTGCAAAGATATAGATAAAACATGAGTATATAGATGAAACATGAGTATATAGATAAAACATGAAAAGCTATACAGCTGTAGTGCTCAGGTGTATATAAGGTGCCTTGGATGTTTCAAATCCTGCAATGCCTGCTGAACTGTTAACACAGAGGCATATTCATAGTGTAGGGTCCGTCCCAAAATGAGGTCACCTTACCGTGGTGGGACGGTCCAAGCTATTTGGCCACCAAATTTGCAAGCTAAGTACCTCACTGTTTCATAATTTAATAATTTCATATTTTCATTTGTTGCACTACAGCTGTATAGCTTTTCATGTTTTATCTATATACTCATGTTTCATCTATATACTCATGTTTTATCTATATCTTTGTGCTAACAGTGTGCTGCTGTATTCTCCTGTTGCTGTATACTTAACCCATCAGCCTGCACCTGTAAGCCAGGTTCATATAATAGTTTGGAATCAATTGTGCTGGCCAACTTATTTTTTGTTATTTTATATATATATATATATATATAGATAAATATCACATTTTTTTCAAAGCTCCAAATTTATGTTCTGAAGTCATTTATTGGTTTTTGCCTATTTGTGCAAAAAAAAATTGTATTCAAAAGTGATTTATTGGTTTTTGCTTATGTAGGCCATATTTATCAACCCACCATGATAGTATAATAAATGTGTCACACATAAGCAAAACCAAAAGCAAGAAAAAAATGCCTACAGAACTCGATTACCAAAGCAACGATGAGAAATGTCCCCGTATAAGTTTTTGTTCAGAGTAAGTCCAGATGAAGCTTTGCTTGTTCTGATTTCCTGCTGTTTATAAGGCTCAACAAATATTAGCTTTTTCTTTGTCCATTTTCCTAGAAAGTCTCAAATACAAAGAAATTATATTAAAAGTTGTTACACACTGCACTCTGGCTGCAAGCTCCGGCCATGGGCGCAGTGTCCCGGTGTCCCCGTCTGCCGGCAGGGCTGGGAT
This sequence comes from Hyla sarda, assembly GCF_029499605.1. Lineage (NCBI taxonomy): Eukaryota > Metazoa > Chordata > Amphibia > Anura > Hylidae > Hyla > Hyla sarda. The sequence continues at coordinate 402,433,041 of NC_079189.1, forward strand.
TCGCATTACTGGATGCACCCGCATGTGAATCCCAGCCCGTCCCTCACCTCGCTCCGTTGCCTCTGGGTCTCAGCTCCGGCGCGTGTCCCTGTTTCTTAGGGCGCGAGCGCACCTGAGCTCTGAAATTTAAAGGGCCAGTGCGCCCATAATTTTTGTTTGCACCTGACATCACATTATAAGTCCCTGCACCTCCCACACTTCCCTGCCGGATCTTGAGTGCCCCTAGCCTCAGATGAAGCGACCCTTATAGACTGTTAGCCTTACCCGTGTTTCCAGATCTTCCGCTACAATATTAGACTCTGCACTTTTGCCGCCTGCCTTGACCTTCTGCTATGTTTGACTACGCTACTGCCTTATCCTTCGATACCTTGCCTTACCCAGCTACCTGTGTGGTCAACCTGTGTGGTCGGGCGTAGCGACCTAGGTGTCGCCTGCCACAGAAAGCCCATCCTGCCTTGCGGTGGGCTCTGGTGAAGACGAGTGGCACATTAGATATCACTCCCCGATAAGGTTTGAGTCATCAGCCACACAGGTTAGAGGATCCACATCCAGCTCCGTTACAGCAAGATCTGGCCATTGAGCCCATTGGGGTTTGTCTGCCTGATAGTCCAGATCTCGCTTCCATCGTGGCGCTCCATTCACAGCAGTTGGCCCAGCAGGCACAACAGTTGAGCCAGTTATCTGCCATGATGCAGCAGTTGCTAACTGCACTGCAACAACCACCACAACAACAACCTCCTCCTCCTGCTCTGGTGGCACCTTCCGCTCCTGCTATCTTCTCCAGATCAAGACTCCGTCTGTCTCTTCCCGAGAAATATGAGGGGGATCCTGTCCTGTCGTGGTTTTGTTACTCAGTTCTCCATGCACATTGAACTCATGGATCAGTTCCCTACGGAAAGAGCAAATGTGGCCTTCATCCTCAGTCTTTTAACTGGAAGGGCTTTGGCCTGGGCAACTCGGCTTTGTGATCGCAGTGATGCCCTCACAACCAATCTCCAGGCGTTTCTCACTGAATTTCGGGGTGTCTTCGAAGAACCTGCTTGAGCCTCCTCCGCTGAGACGGCATTGCTGAGTCTTACTCAGGGCAACTCCTGTGTGGGGGTGAATGCCATTCGGTTTCGTACCCTGGCATCGGAGTTAGCATGGAATGGTGAAGCTCTTTGCGCCAACTTCAAGAGAGGGTTATTAAGTCAAATCAAGGATGTCCTAGCTGCACGGGATTTGCCATCTAATCTGAATGAGTTTATACAGTTAGCATCCCGGATTGATATCCGTTTCAGGAACGTAATAAGGAACTACGCCAAGAAAGGGAGTCTGCACGACCTCTGTGCTTTCCTCATCTGGCACCTGTCTTCCAGCAGCCACCGCAACCCTCTACATTACCTCCCGCAGTGGAGGCTATGCAGGTGAACCGTCCTCGCCTGACCCCACAGGAAAGAACTCGCAGACGAACTGAGAATCTGTGCCTATGTTGCGCCAGTGCAGATCACTTCCTAAAAGATTGTCCTATGCATCCTCAGTCACAGGGAAACGCTCGCACATAGGGTTTGTGGGAGAGGCTTCCCTAGATGTAAATATCACGCTTAAATATGACGGTCCAGCTTTTCCTACCCTCCAAAGAGATCATCTCCGTTCTTGCCTTTTTGGACTCTGGCTCCGCAGGAAATTTTATTGATGCTTCCCTAGTACATAGGCATTGTCTGCCGGTGTCCCGCATGTTAAAGGGGTACTCTGGTACCACAGTTTTATGGCTATTTAGCGTGTTTGTAGCAAGTTTAGCACTTTTGTAATTCACATGTTATACATCTGTCCACAGCATAATTGTTTTTTTACTGACCTCTTTTCTGTGACGGAAGTTCAGTAGTTTTTCTGGTTGCTTTTGACTGTCATCCACACTCACGGCCATGTTTGTTCACTGTTGTGGAAAAGAAGTCTGTGCTGCAGGCGTTGTTGTTTTTTTTCTCCTGCAAATGTTTTGCCGCTTTTCCACACCCCTGTAATGAATATTCATTAAATTGCTGCGGGAGGATGGATGTCTCCTCCCGCTGTCAGCCAGCCCTGCACCCGGCTCACAATGTGCTGAATGCCCTGTATCAGCGCTGCGGCTGACAGTTCACCCCTTCCCCGCAATGGGGACCATGCGCCCGCAGGGGGAATCAGGAGAAGTCTATCATGGTCCCCATGGCGTAGAAGGGGTTACATGTCAGCTGCAGCGCTATCATGATTCAACCTGCGTCAGCTTCTGACTCCGCAGTCCCCAGATCAGGGAATGAATGAATTGTCATCCGCAGTCCCCACATTACGGAACTTATCATATGTGACCCGCGGGCACTGCTCTTCCCCCCCCCCAATGAATTGTCATCCGCAGCGCTGCGCTGTCCCCACATTAGGGAACTAGTCATATGTGACCCGCGGGCTCTCCCCCCCCCCCCCCAAAGCGATGTCCCCGCAAGGGTTAAGGGACATCTGTACTGATTAATTTAACATATTCCTGTGCCTGGTTGTGAAAAAAAAAACCAAAATAAACTTTGACTCACCTTCCTGCGTTCCCCCGTTGCTACCATAATGGCCTCAGGGTCCTCATTCTGCTTCCGGGAACGTCACAGAGCCGTCAGCGCATCACCGGCCACAGTGATGTCCCGCCTCGGGCCAGTGATAGGCTGAGCACACTGTTATGTAAGGAGCCGGCCGGATCCTTACATGACAGTGCACTCAGCCTATCACCGACCGAGGTGGGACATCGCTCCGGCCGGTGATAGGCTGAATGCACTGTCATGTAAGGAGCAGGCCAGATCCTTACATGACAGTGCGCTCAACCTATCACCGACCGAGACGGGACATCACTGTGGCCGGTGATACACTGACGGCTCTGTGACGTCCCCGGAAGCAACATGAGGACCATAAGGCCATTCCGTAGCAATGAGGGAACACAGGAAGGTGAGTCAAAGATGATTTTTTTTTTTTGCAGCCGGGCACAGGAATATGTAAAATTAATCAGTACAGATGTCTTTTAACCCTTGCAGGGACATCGCTTTCGGGGGGGGAACACCCGCGGGTCACATATGATTAGTTCACTAATGTGGGGGACAGCGCAGCGCTGCGGATGACAATTCATTGGGGGGGGGTTGGGCTGGGGGGAGGAGAAGGAGAGCAGCGCCCGCAGGTCGCATATGATCAGTTCCCCCCGCTGACCATTCATTTCCTGATGTGGGGACTGTGGGGTGAGTATACTTATGAGCAGGGCAGGAAAGGGAGTGCTAAAGGGGAAAGGGGCGGCAATGCAAAACAAGTTGGGCAGGGCACTGAAAGAGGAGACAGGCTACAAGGCATGCTGAGAGCTGTGGTTTCCAAAAAAAGGCTACACTACATGGACACACTTGTGCAAAGAAAGGAAAAGAAAGACAAAGAGCAAGCACGAGACCAGAGATAAGAAGAAAACCCACCTGCAAGGGTAAGTAGAAACTGAAAAAACACATTGGTCACCAGAGTACCTCTTTAAAGCCTCTGTACATCTCTACGGTCAATGGTGAAATACTGGACTGTACTGTCCGATATCGCACAGAACCATTGTCTATGCAGGTCAGTCTCACATAGGGAGAACTTGTCCTTCTATGTTCTCCCACATTGTTCTTCTCCTCTCTTGCTTGGCATACCGTATTTGCAACTCCATGCTCCGTCCGCACCTGGATTGGAAAACTGGAGAAGTTCTTTCCTGGGGTCCGCATTGCAACAACCACTGTATCCACGTACGTGTCTCAAAATTGGAACCATCCTCTCGTCCTATGCCTGGTTTGCCTTTCTTTCTTCGGGACTATGCTGATGTCTTCAGTGAAAAGCAAGCCGAAGTGTTCCTATGATTGTCCAGTTGACTTACTACCTGGCACCACACTTCCAAGGGGCAGAATCTACCCTCTGTCAGTTCCTAAAACTTTGGCAATGGCTAATTACATCATGGATAACCTTCAGAAGGGATTTATCAGGAGGTCCTCTTCCCCTGCCTCTTCTTTGTGGAAAAAAATTACGGATCATTGCAACCATGCATTGACCACTGAGGTTTGAATAAAATTACAGTAAAGAACCGCTACCCACTTCCTTTAATCTCAGAGTTATTTGATCGTCTGAGAGGTGCCAAGATTTTCTCTAAACTAGACCTTCATGGGGGCTATAATCTGATTCGTATACATGAAGGGGACGAATGGAAGACTGTGTTTAATACTCGTGACAGACATTTCGAATATCTAGTGATACCATTCAGACTCTGTAATGCTCCAGCATTCTTCCAGGAGTACATCAATGATATTTTTTGTGACCTCCTGTACTCCTGTGTCGTTGTTTATTTCGATGACATATTCATTTACTCGCCCGATGTCCCATCTCATCTCTCTCACCTCCGCCAAGTTTTACAGCGTGTCACACGCAAGTTCCAGCTGTGAGTGCAGTGTCCCGGGGTCCCCTTCTGTTGGCAGGGCTGGGATTTGCATCGTGGGAAGTGCCCGCATGAGAATCCCAGCCCGTCACTCACCCTGCTCTTCTGCTTCTCTGTCTCAGCTCCGGTGCGTGTGTTCCCGTCTCCTAGGGCGTACGCACTGGAGCTCTGAAATTTAAAGGGCCAGTGCGCCCTTAATTAGTGTTTGCACCTGACACCACATTAGTCTCTGCACCTCTCACACTTCTCTGCCGGATATTCAGTGCCCCTAGCCTTAGATTAAGTGACCCTTATAGCCTGTTAGCCTTACCCATGTTTCCAGACCTTCGGCTGCGTTATTAGACTCCGCACTTTTGCCGCCTGCCTTGACCTTCTGCTACGTTTGACTACGATACTGCCTTATCCTTCGGTGCCTCGCCTTGCCCAGCTATCTGTGTGATTGAGCCGTGTCGGGGGTAGCGATCTGGGTGTCGCCTGCCGCAGCAAGCCCATCCTGCCTTGTGGCTGGCTCTGGTGAAGACCAGCGGCACCTTAGATTCCGCTCCCCAATACGGTCCGAGTCATCAGCCACACAGGTGGAGGATCAACATTCAGCTCTGTTACAAAATTTAGGGGATGTTGGCAAATCCACTAGGGATTATATGAAAAACTGTTTCTAAAAAGTTACAAATATGTATGTTTTGATGCCTTGATGTCCTTTCTCTGCTTGGATTTTAAGGAGTTTCAAGAACACTGGAACCTCTATTTGCTTGCATGTTGCCACTGATGGGCACAGCCCTGTGTCTGGTCTCTACACTACGTGGCTCTAAACTGTGGGTGAGCGGGCTGCATCTTGTGGTTCTACTTTCATACTGTTTAATCCACTAACATCTCATTTTGCAATCGTTTACACAGAAATGTGACAACAGGAAACCTGCCTGCAATGTTATATAGGTTCTTTCTGCAGCTTTCATTTCTCTTCCAAACCTTCAGTCCAAGCATAGCATGGCAGATTTTTGATTGGACTAATATACTGGAATTTACAGGAATATCATAATCTGATCTACTCTGCAGCACCATGACCGAGGCAGTAAGTAATAAATAATGTATGTAATAAGACAAAATAAGGAGAACACCTGACCATGTAGTATGTGAAACCTCTGGAGACCACTTAGGAAATCGTTTTCTGTTATGTAATCCATGCTATTTATTTTTTTTATTTAATATATAACATTTTGTAGTATGGAAAATATGATATCTTATAGTATGTAGGATATGATATTTTCTAGCATGTAAGATGTCATATATCATTTAATGTAATATATGATATTTTTTCCTAGCATTATTTTTTATTAGCCACACCAACACTTACACATGAAAAGTCTTAAAAAATAGCAAAATACCAAATATTTGGGAAAAAAAAAACTAAATAACAATGCAGGTAAATAACAGTAAATGGTACAAATATATAACATTGCATCCTCAGTTGGTGAAAGGAATACAGACACAGTGTTGAATTGAGATGATAAATCAAAATCAAGACTTTTCAATGCATATCAAGGAAAGTGATAGTTGCAATATACATTACATGACTACTTTTTTCTTTTTGTACAGTACTATGCAATATTTTTTTATAAGGTGCAAAATATATTTTCTAGAATGTGATAATCCATATGTGAAGATAACATTGTAAACATTGTATAGTTACTTTTCCAGTGGGACTAAAAACATATGTATTTTATTATTACCATCTAATAATTATATATATGTATATATATATTGCTGTGTAAAAGTATTTGCCCCTTTCCTGATCTCTTGTCACACTGTCATGCCAGATCATCAGAGTGTCATTTTACTCAAAGATAACCCAAGTAAACACAAAATGCAGTTTGATCGTTTCATTGGTTATGGGAAAGAAATCTATACGAATCTTCATGGCCCCTTTGTGAAAATATACTTGCCCCTTTGGTTAAAGGGGTATTCCGGCCAAATACATCTAATCCCCTTTCCAAAGCATAGGGGATAAGATGTCTGATTGCGAGGGGCCCACCACTGCATGATCTCTGTGAATAACCAGCATTTTGTGAGGGGCTGCGTCTCCATTCTCGGAAACCTCTTTGTTTCTGGGACTGGAGACGTGACGTCACACCACAGCCGTCACTCCCGCCACCCTCCCTTAGACATGAAAAGGGGCGGGGTGTGACATCACGTCTCCGTTCCCGAAAACAAATAGGTTTCCGAGACTGGAGACGCAGCCCCTCACAGAATGCGGGTTATTCACAGAGATCATGCAGTGGTGGGCCCCTCACAATCAGACATCTTATCCCCTATCCTTTGGACAGGGGATAAGATGTATTTGGCCGGAATACCCCTTTAACTCATGAAATTAATCACATTACTTGGAAGGTTGGATTCAATTTCACTAGCCACACCCAGGCCTTATTATTGATCCCTTAAAAATATCCTGTCTGACAAAGTGAGGGAGGCCAAAAGATCTCAAAAAAGCTAGTCATCATGTCGTGATCCAAAGAAATTCAGGTACAGCGAGAAATAAAGTAACTGACGTCTAAAGCTTTGGGACTCCAGCGAAGCACAGTGAGAGCTATTATCCACAAATGGAGAAAATTTGGAACAGTGGTGAGCCTCTCCTGGTTTACCAAAAATACCTCAAGAGCACAGTGATAACTCATACAACAAAAACTGCAAACCTCACTTGTCTCAGTTAAAGTGTACCTGCCGTTTAAGTAAGTTACCTTCAAATACTCCAGTTTCTTTCCACACTCCAAATACATGCATTGCAATTTAATTTGTGAGCTCAATGGGGACAGTGACTGGTGACTCTTTGTAAAGAACTGCAGAATATGTTGGCTCTATAGATATAAAGAAACTATTAATTAGTAACAGTGTGGTGACATGGACATCCATAGAAAGTTTTCCAAGGGGGGCATAACTTTAATGGGGCACTCCAATACTTTAAAACCTATCCACTATTCACAAGCCCCCTCTTTTCCCTTCCTACCGGGGGACACCCATGTATGGTGGTCATTAGTGGTAATGGTAGTGTGCTGTCATTATTTGGGCCCATATAGTGGTATTATTGGTAATACCGAACTGTGTCTATAATATATGGTTTATAACTGTAATGGTGAACACCCACTTTGACATTTGCCCAAGGCCACATTTATTCTAAAACCAGGCATAGTTGCTTGACTGCTTGTAAGCTATGATTCCCTAAGATGAAGATCTACAAACTGTGAGCATTTTGCTTTGTATTTTGGAGATAGTCTGTAATCTCTTGTCATCAGAGGGTCTGATTTGATATATTAAATTCTATTTTTTAGAATTTAATATATCAAATTTTCTAGTATGCAAAATATGAAATGTTATAGTATGTAGGATATGATGTTTACTAGCATGTAAGATGTCATATATCATTTAATGCAATATATGTAATTTTCTAAGCCACACAAAAACTTATACAAGAGAAGTATTTAAAAAAAAAAAACAAGGCGGGTAAATAACAGTAAATGGTACAAATATCATACAACATTGCATCCTCAGTCGGTGAAAGGAATACAGACACAAGGTTGCACTCAGATCATAAAGGCAAAATCAAGACTTTTCCATACATATATATGCAGTATAAATTACGTGACTACTTTTTTTTTTTTTTTAAACAGAACTAAGTTATATATTTTTGTAGTGTATAAAATTTATTTTCTAGAATGTGATAATCCATATGTGAAGATAACAATGTATAGCTACTTTTCCAGTGTGACAAAATATACTTTGGGTATCGATAGAGACCTCTCTCTTGGAAAATGTTCTGATTAAAAATATTTTGTTGGCAGCTTCCATTTTTAACACTACGATTTTCAGTACCCATCCGACTATAAGGGTGATGTTCCACTTGTGGCACTCCTATATCTGCCCTAATAACCTATGCCAAATTAATCTCCCTTAATTACCCATTTCTATACTGGAGGCTTACATTCCTGACCTCCGTATCTCTCATTGGTCTGATGGCGGTATTTTTCTGCTGTCTGACTTTTGGGATGGCAAGACTTGTGTGGCTTTTGTGGAGTTACACACTAGGTTCTCTATAAGTAACAAAGACTTCTACAAATACCTCCAAATCCACCATGCCCTCGATTCTTTAAAATCCATACGCACTGGTAACAGTTCTGAGTTAATAAACTGGCTTTCCCAATCTTCAACCTTGAGCAAAGGAATTACTTGGAGCTATGCGTTCCTAGTAAACTCTTCCTCCCGTACTCCCGATCAGCATGTAACTAAGTGGGAGCTTGAACTTCAAACCTACTTTACAGAACATCAGTGGGAACAAGCTCATTCAGTAGTAAGCAGACTCACTAAATGCGCCAGTCATGTGGAGACCTCTAAAAGACTCTTCTTCATCTGGTACCTCACCCCTTCCAGCTCATTTCTCTCACTCACCTGATAAATGCAGGCGTTGCCCTGAGATTGGAACTTTCCTTCATATTTGGTGGGAATGCCCTAAACTACTCTCCTTCTGGAGAAAATTAGGCAGATTCCTTTCACATTTATGTGGATTCCCAATAATCCCTAACCCTGCTCTATCTCTACTAAATATAGATCTGATAGAGTAAAGACAACGGATCAGACCGGCAGACTCACCACGTTTCTCTTCTCCTTTATTTGCGTAAGCAAAGCATAGACAGATACTCACAAACTTGGGGGATAGGACGTGCAGTGGGGGGACAAACTGGCAACAGACTCCGTTTCGCACGGACCACCGTGCTTCCTCCGGCCATCCAAATATAGATCTGCACATCATTTCCCATTCCATAAAACCATTATTATGCACTCTCTGATAGCAGCCTGACATATTACAACAAAAAATTGGAGATCTGAAAGGGTGTCATAAATTATGGAAATTAAGAGGAAGATCAACTCCAACTGTTGGCACGAATACAAGGTCTTATGTGCCCTGAATATAGACAGGGATTTTCTAGCTAAATGGGATGTTTGGCTTTATAGCCCTTACAATACGGTCCAACTTTAGTCAATACAGGAATCTACAACGATCTACATACTAAGACATATCCATATGGCTATTGACTCTTCTCCTCTCTTTATTTGGGGAGACCTCATTTTCATTTGATCCTTACCCGTGTACATTATCATATCATACCACTTTCGCAATATAGGTCAAATGTTTAGTTTCAGTGTTGTAAGGTTATTTTAGTTTGTTCTTTACATATGCTGACCAAATATGATATAAGTGATAGATATCCATTCTAGATGCGGTCAGATATGTTGTATCTTTTTACACACCATGTTGTATATTTTGTAATGACTATTTGTGATTTGTTTTTCTTGGATATTTCAAAAACAATAAAAATATTGTTATAAAAACAATACATTTCTTTTACTCACTACAGCGTACCTGTCATATCCCACAAAAAATAAAAAAAAATAAAAAATTAAACGTTATATGTTACTCAGTACCTCATCCTGATCATGTAAATGTACTTTTTATGTCTCTATCACTGGAATTTCACAAAAAAATAGCATATTACAGCTGCTCAATGTCAAAGGGTGAGGCGCTTCCTTCTCTTGCCTGCACTGTGATGACTCTTCCCCTTCCCTCACTCTGCATACTCACTGCTCTGGGGGAGCGAGCCTAGCAGCCCTGCTCTGTAACCCTTTCCTCTCTTGATTTATGCTGTACACACACACATACAATGCTTATTGGAGATTGCCTGTACTCTACCCCCAAAGACAATATGGTGAGTGTATAACATCTTCCTATGTCATTCATGTGTGCCATCCTTTGCCAGTCCTGTATTTCTGGGACTTTTGGTAATTTTGGAATAGTTGGAGGTGAAGTGTTATGATAAATCTTTTTACGGTAGTGTTGCCTTGAGCTGTGTGCCTATAGCTTTTTTTTTTTTGCAAAACTACAACTCCTGGTATGCCCAGACATCTTTTGACTGTCCAGGCATGCTTGGAGTTGTAGTTTTGCAACAGCTGGAGGCACATGTTTGTTAAAACTCTTTGTTACAGTAGTGTTGCTGCAGGCTGATTCTCTCTTGCAGCCTTGTCAATCAGCCATCTCATGTCCATGAACCTTGGACACACTCATGCTGCTGTGGAACTCATTAGTGTCCTAGGAGGTATGGGGACCAATAGTGGTAGTATTTATAAAGGCAGTTTTCTTTTTTTTTTATGTGAACATTTTTAAAAGAAGTATATTAGAAAAACTTTTGTTTTGCCAAGATGTACAACATATAAAAAGCTTTTATATCTGACAGTGCCCATTTAACATATAATAATGAAGGGATAACAAATGAGATGCTTTTATTGTACTTATTGTAGTTAAGATCAGAAATCATTACCAGTAGACATTGACTATTTAATAAAAACTGTATGAATAGGGTTTTATTTCACTGTTGGTTGAATGTTTCTGATACTTGTCTTTTCCCTAAACAGAATGCAACCCTTGGGCTGACGAAAACGTCCATAATAAATTCTACTTTTACAAATTCCACTGAGATCCCAGTTTTATCTGCTGGAATATCCACCAGAGTTGGCATTGCCATTCTCTCAATTGCCTTTATGATTGGATTCCCAGGAAATGCCTTCGTCATCTGGACAATCTTGACACAAATAAAGAAACGCACAGTGACGTGTCTCCTCATTTTCCATCTGGCCGTGGCAGACATCATTGTCATCCTAACAGCCCCATTTTTCCTCCATGTACTTTCCACCGGTAGCTGGACTTTTTGTAGCTGGACATTTGGGGAAATTATTTGTAAAGTGTGTTATTACATTTGTGGTTTGGGCATGTATACCAGTGTATTTCTGATCATGTTCATGAGTATAGATCGCTTTCTAGCTGTGGTCAGACCCTTCACATCTCAGAAAATGCGCACAAAGCCGGTGGTCCGAGGCATAGTTGCATCAATATGGATATCAGCATCTCTGTTAGCTGTCACAATGATTTTTTACCGTACTATGGTGTTCAGAAATGGTCGTCCACAATGTGAACTTTTTCATAACAGTACAGAACATATCGTTTTTCAGTGTACGTTTGAGGCTTTGACAGGATTTGTTATACCTTTCACAATCATAGTGTCCTGCTATGTCTACATTGGACTGAGGTTACGTACTGCAAAGTTTCAAACAAAACAAAAGACAAACCGATTGGTCATCATGATTATAGTAACTTTCGCCCTCTTCTGGCTTCCATACCACACTATCAATATATTACAGGTGTCAGGAGAAATATTCTCATCAAAAACCCTTACAATGGCAGCTAAAAAAGCCAGACCCAATGCTATTGCCTTTGCATATTTTAGTAGTAGTACTAACCCTATCTTATATGTTTTTGCTGCTGGTAACTTCATTAGAACAGCTGGGGTGGGATTCATGGCCAAACTCTTTGAAGGAACCGCTTCCGAGAATTCAAGTGTCCGTAAAATTTCTCAGGCTTTTCGTCACAGAAGTCAAGCAGAATCTGTTGAAGTAGAAAAATGCTTAGATGATGCAGAACCAAGTAAGAATGTGGCGCCTCACCAAGCAGAGTGATTATCTAAAGATCAACATTTTCTAATATTGTTTGCAAGTTTCATAACTAGTTTGTTATTATTCAATACATCTAAATAATAATAACAACAATCCTATTGATGATCAAATTCACTCTGCAGGCATAATGGTGTAGAGCAGGAGGAGCTGAGCAGGTTGATACATACAGTGCTCCCTGAAATAACTTGAGACTGACAAAAATAATAATAAATAACACATTACAGAAAATTAACTAATGGAGATCAGACATTGCTTTTGAATTGTGGTTCAACAGAATCATTATAAAAAAAAAATGTAAAAAAATTATAAAACTGTCCTAGGCTGCCTACTTACCCAGTCTTGCTTGCAATATATATGTTTGCCATGTGTCAATCCATATCTTTATAATTCTTTCTTCTGTTATCTTCTCCATTATGCTGCTTGGTCCTTTGAAATTTACTAAGGAGGAGGGGGATACCCTTCTGTAAGTGTGAAGCTTGCCAGCTTGGGGGAGCTTCCACCCTCCTCCTTAGTGCAGGACAAGCAGGGATCTGTCCCACACGCTCTGAGCAGGATGATTGACAGCCTGCAGCACAGCACAGAGCACTGTCTCTACTGCTTGTCCTTCCCTCACTTTCTGGACTTTGTTCCAGTGGGCGGGACACAGATGATGCGGCCGCTGGAGAGGACAATGGCCAACATTAATCATTGTCTTTAGACAAAAGGCGCAAAAAAGGCGCAAGCAGGGTTTATTTGCGCCTTTTGGTTTACACATTTCTGCTGATTTTGAGTTCCAATCCACTGATTTTAGGAATACACATGATACTGAAGGGTTTTATGAACTGCGCCTTTTGTGTGAAAAGGCCCTAGAACTACACCAGCCCAGACTGAGCTTAGCTTTTTGGTGTATGTGAAGAGAGAAATTTCAGAAAATGCACAAAATGTATTAAATGCTCCGTGACCATTTAATACATTTGGGCCCACATTTATCGTTGTAGGTGCAAGTGAAGCATTTTTTACACCTTTTTTTTTGTGTGCTGATAATGTGTAGGAGCACCAAATTTATTAAATGGTCAAAGAGCATTTGATACATTTTGTGCAGGTCACATTTTCTGAAATTTCTCTCTTCACATACACCAAAAAGCTACACCAAGTCCTGGCTGGTGTAGTTTTAGAGACTTTTCAGTGGCTTTGCACCTTTTTTGCGCCTTTTCACAAAAAGGCGCAGTTGATAAAACCCTTCCATATCATATGTATTGCCAAAATCAGTGGATTGCAACTCAAAATCAGCAGAAATGTGTAAGCAAAAAGGTGCAAAAAAGGCACAAATAAACCCTGCTTGCGCCTTTTTGTGCCTTTTGTAGACACAAATAACAGTCTAAACACAATGATAAATGTTGGCCAAGGTGCTCCTACATATTACCAGCACACAAAAAAAAGGTGTAGAAAAATGCTTCACTTACACCTACAATGATAAATGCCGGCCAATGTCCATCCTGGAACAAGGACCCCTAGAGGCCAAGGGTTTATGTAAGGTGTTATCCAGCAGGAGAAAGATTTTTCAAAACCTTGGCCACTTATAAGTCTGTAAAAAACAATCTTTTACTTACCTCCAGTGCTCCAGCGGTACCTCCAGTGTCCCGCTCCAGTCTCTGGCTGCACGCCTCGAAAGATTGGGCAACAAAATAATATTGTCTAATTTAACACCTTTTTTATACTCCCTAAATGCTGCCATTAAAACAGTACACATTGATTTTTACCACCACCGCTCCCTCTGTGATGCTGGAATTGCTGTCTTCTTTCTGCTTCTTGGGGTCAACACATCACACTGCCTCTCAGGTTAACGCTGGCTTCAGCTATGTCCAACTTCAGCTGGCGATAGGCTGAGCAGCAGTGTCATGTATTAAGCTGAGGCAGGGCATCACTTAGGTGGTGATTAGCTGAACAGCAGTGTTATTTCTTGACCTCCAGAAGCAGAAAAAAGACCAGGGGCCAGAGAATAGGACAGTGATTCCAGTGGCACTAGGGGAGCAGTGGAATGACTGCAGGATGACTGGCGATCTCTGGCGATGTTTATGGGAGGAGGCGTGATGGCTGTGTACTAGCCATCACGCCCCCTCCCACAGACATGAATGGGTTTGGATAGGGGATAACAAGTCTAGAGACAGAGTACCCCTTTAACATTTTCCTGCAGATTGAACTACATCTTCAATGTGAAAGGCTTCCTTTAAAGATGCCATGTGTCTCCATGATTATCAAATCCAAATAAAGCTGTTAGGCAGTACGGCAGGTGGAGGAGTTGGGATGAAACGTTGCTGTCGGGATGGGATGGGAGAGCTGGGAGAAAAAACAGGGTAGAGAGGGGATCTTTCCTATTTCCAGGAGGGTGAGGAAATGTGGTAGCTAGGCACCTAAGATAGGTGAACATCATCATCTGAGCGGGTCTGGGAGGTATTACCCTCCGTTGGGCTCCCGGTCTGATGACTGGCGATCACAGGACCGGAGCCTTGTGACGTCACAACTCCGCCCCGTGTGATTTCACGCTCCGCCCCCTCAATGCAAGCATATGGGAGGGGCATGGCAACTGTCATGCCCCCTCCCATAGGCTTGCATTGAGGGGGCGGAGCGTGATGTCACATAGGGGTAGAGCCGTGACGTCACAATGCTCTGGCCTCGTGAACGCCAGGCATCAGACCGGGAGAGAACATGCTCCGGGGACTGATGGTAACGGGGTTATGTGTGAAAGATCACGGGGGTCCCCAGCAGCGGGACCCCCACGATCAGGCATTTTATCCCCTATCCTTTGGATAGGGGATAAGATGTCGAAGCACCAGAGTACCCCTTTAAGGTGCTAGTCAGGGTTACTGCAGGGATTGAAAATTAGGCTTTGATGGCATTTATCAGGCTTTGGAAGCAGAAGCTAAAGTCAGGTGTGTGTCTGCTCTGCTTCTCTGATTTTTTATTTTTTTTTGGAATAAGTTGCATTTGTGCATATAATGTATTGATTATCCTATATTAATTAATTCTAAGGAGAATGTAAATTAACTTTATTTTTTTATAACTTTTTACATTTCCACTATGCAGCATAAATAAAATGCTAACTTTATTTTGTGAGTCAGTACGCTTCAGGTGATACCACATTTACATAATGATGTTTTACTACTATAAAAACACTTTTAAAATAAAAAATCTACTTTTCTATTGTTCTGTGGATTGATCTGTGTAGTGCTGAGCGAACCAAACCCATGGAAGCTGGATTTGGGTCGAAATTTGGGAAATATTTGCTGTGTCAAAAACGGTAAAAATGGTACCAACACCACGTGACAATAGGAGAAGGGATGGGAACACATGGCATTGGCACCATTTTAGCATAGCAGCAGTAAGTAGGCCCACATATATAACATCAGGGTAGCCCAGAATACTTTGCAACTAGCAAGATCACATGGCTGATCTGAAAATGGCTTGCATACACTTCCCAGACAATTAAACAGCAGTATAGCGGTGGGTAAAAGGCAGAAGAAAAGCCTATGTATGTGCCTGCAGCAGCCATTTTAGTTAGAGGAAAACCTCTTTCATGAACATATTGGCCCTCATTTACTACCGTACTGCAAACCCGACATGTTTTTTCGGGTTGTGCGCCAGAATTGGCGCCAGAATTGAAAAAAAAAACAGATTAACTCTCCATTTTGCTAAGAAAACCCAAAAAAGGGGCTTGGCCGCCGGGGAAAGGGGGTGTGGTCTCCGAAAGGGGGCGTGTTCCCGACATTTTCACAAAAACCAAACATATTTACTAAGGTTTCCACATAAAATGTGGTGGATTTGAGCAGAGGAAAACCAGACAGATAGGAACATGTGTAAAAAAATAAAATAAAATAAATAAAAAAGTGTAGGGAAAGTGGAAAATGTAGGGAAACCTTAATAAACACCGTGGAAAATAAATTGTAGGGAATTAAAATCCACAAAGAAACCTACACTCCACTCTTAGTAAATAAGAGCCATTGGGCCTCATTTACTAAGCTGAAACCGACCAGTTTTTGTCTGGTTATTATGTCTGAGACATGTCTGCACCAATGTGTGCCAGTGTGCAACAGTGTGTGCCTAGAAAATCCAACAAACCCGACATTGCACTGTGAGAAGCCAAAAAGGGGCGTGGTCTGTCACAAAGGGGGAAATATCGACCTAGAAAAAACTGGTCAGAAAATGTTCCCGACTTTTCCCAATAGTAAATAGAGAGGAATCCCGCATGTCTGAAACAACTTTTCCCACTAGTAAAAACCCGACACTCTTAGTAAATGAGGCCCATTGTGTTATTAGAGGCCAGACAAGCAGTACTGCACTTCATTTTACATCACCAGAACACTATAGAAGAAGTATTGTGGGCTGCCTTTGCCTTGTCAGATCAGGGTGAGAAGAAGACAGTCAGACAGCATTTCTTGCACGCTATGTACAATACAAAAGAAAGTACTATAAAAGCCGAGATTGGGCTTGTGTGCTGTATTTGTCTTGTCAGGTCAGGGCCAAAAGAACATCTCAAATAGGACAGTGTGCTTTCAGTGCCCAAATGGGCACAGCACTACTACATTTATTTGGTCAGGGGCAGGCAAAATCTGTGTAAAGTGTGCCAGTTTTTCGTGTGTGGCACACTGAGAGGAAAAAAGTGTACAGACATGAGTTTTTGTGTCACATTTTCACACAGTTGCTTTAGCACAGATTTAAGTGCTAATGTTTGCTAGTGGCACACATAAAGGTAAAAAAATTAAATCGGCAAAAAAATAATTGTGAGCTGATAAATTACATGGTGTAATAATTACTACTGGAGTTTAAAGTGTATACACACTTAGGGGGAGATTTATCAAAACCTGTCCAGAGGAAAAGTTGCTGAGTGGTCCATAGCAACCAATCAGATCGCTTCTTTCATTTTTTAAAAAGGCCTCTGAAAAATGATACAAGCAATCTGATTGGTTGCTATGGGCAACTCAGCAACTTTTCCTCTGGACAGGTTTTGATAAATCTTCCCCTACTGTATTTGTTGGTCAAAAATAAAAAAATAAAAACATTTTTTGTGACTTCAGAAAACACGTTGGCCCTGACTGATAATTTTCCCACAGCAACCACTCACAATTCCTGTGAACAAAATCTCTCCAGTTTTTCTCTCACTCATTTTGATAAATTATGGACAATGTCTAATTGTTGCAGATTGCAGTCTGTCTGCCAGTTCATCCAACACACATATAATTGGTTAAAAAAACTAAACAAAATTGGGAGTTCAGAAACACATTGGCCCTCAATTACTATTGCAAACCCGACATGTTTTGCATCAGATTTTGCACCAGAATTTAGGCCAGAATTGAAAAAAAATGACTAATTCTCTATTATGCTAAGAAAACTCAAAAAAGGGGCGTGGTCGCTGGGAAAAGGGGCGTGGTCTCAGAAAAAGGGTGTGTTCCCGACATATTTACTAAGGTTTCCACATAAAATGTGGTGGATTTCAGCTGAGGAAAACCAGACAGATCAGAGCATGTGTAAAAAGGAAAATGTAGGGAAAGTGGAAAATGTAGGGAAACCTTAGTAAATACCGTGGAAAATAAATTGTAGGGAATTAAAACCCACAAATAAACCTACACTCCACTCTTAGTAAATGAGGGCCATTGGGGTTTATTTACTAAAATTGGAGTGTTGTTATTTTGTGTCGGTCTTTTTTCTGTAGTTTTTCCCCTGGTTATTTACTATTTAGGTGCACAGGGTTTTTTTCTTTTGGGTACCTGGGGATGGTTAGGTGCATTTGTGGTGTCCCGATACCGTATTGCATACTGTACCTAGTGTGGTGGTCCCCAAAGTCAGGGTGACTACGCTCAGGTAGGGTCCCCCAGGTGGGACAGCCCCTAGTCGCCTCTTTTCTACTCTAATTCTATAGTGTTTGTGAGTGTATATATTTAATAATGTATGTATTTAAGATAATGTATAGATTACTTACCTTGTTAGCGTCGCAGGACCTTTGGTCATGTGACTATGTTAATATCCTCTATGGTATTTTGGAGGACATTTGGAGGTCCCTGGGTCACATGTTACCCATAACCCCTTGTAATGGTGATTGACACAAGTATTGGACCAATTAGCTCTAGTCCAGCCCCTGCCCATATAAGAGAGCTGTAGCCAATTATCGCTCTCTTGGGTTGCTGCTCTTGTGGATGCCGGACTAGCAGGATCTGCGCAACTTGCAAAGACACGCTACGCCAGAAAATCTACCGGCCTCAACTGAACTAAACCTTGAGTTCTAAACTACTCCCCGCTAGCGTGACTACTGGACCGCAACTAAATCCCCTAAATCCAGTGGAACAGCGCATATTATCCTAAAGACTCTAAATTGCTAAAGTCCCAACCTTTGTCAATCTTCAAGAGAAGTTGCATGTATAGAAACTGTTCCGGTTATGAAGCTTGCATAACATTTTCAGTAAAAGTTACAACTGTTTTCAGCAAACTCTCCGGTTGTGGACATTCCATTATTATCTACCTCTCTATTGCTCTTGGGAAGGGTGGCAGTAGAACAAGCATTACTGAGGAGCCCTCACCCTGGCGTCATGAATAGAAAGGGTTAACCAGACATCCTTTAGTCACCGCACAGCTACACCCCATATACCGTACTCCCCCAGGCTATCACACATGGGTTTCTAGGCGCATTGATCACAAAACCAAACCCACGGAAAATTGCAAACAGCTGACCCAGAATACTTAACACAGAATAAACTCATACAGTTGGGAAGAAACCACTCAGAATATTGGAGTAGCAGCAGCTATGAGCAAAGCACCTAGAAAAATAAGGCAAAAACAGCAAAAAGAAGAGATTTCACATGCTTTTCAGAAGTTCATTCATGAACACTTTCCGCAGGCAGATGATGATAGTTCGAAAAATAGTGATTCCCCATAACCATCTACTATTCAAAAACAACCGCAGGACCTTTCCCTGGTTCGTCATGATCAATCTGAACATTTAAGTCTTGAAGTTATTTCTGCTGAGAATGAAATGTCAAATGAGGAATTTCCCTGCCAAGATGACAGTTCAATAGGTTTCATACATGTAAAAGGTGATGGTGGACAACCATGAGGTGGCAGCCTAAGGAAAGATGTTTGAAAAAATGTACACATTTACAAAGTGTACAATGCAGTACAAAACAACAATTTTATTATGAAGTAAGCCAAGTGAAATTGAAAATTTGATATGTTCCATCCTATAGGCGACAATGGACATAAGTTCAGTCTTGGATGCTTACACCCTATTTAAATCCAAGAACACAAACGGAACATCAATTTAATTTGGCACACAAAAAGACAAGGGCAATGGTAGAACACACCTTTGGAGTCCTAAAAAGTCACACAATACTGCACAACATTGCAGTTAACCCCTTAAGGACACATGACGTACTGGAACGTCATATGTCCGCTCCCGATCTATAACGCGGGGCCACAGCATCATAGCAGGTCGGGCCCGGCCTCTAACAATGGCCGGGACCCGTGGCTAATAGCGTGCGGCATTGATAGCGGTGCCGCGTGCTATTAACCCTTTAGACGCGGTGTTCAAAGTTGAACGCCGCGTCTAAAGTGAAAGTGAAACCATTCCGGTTAGCTCAGTGGGCTGTTTGGGATAGCCGCGGCGAAATCGCGGCATCCCGAACAGCTTACAGGACAGCCGGAGGGTCCCTACCTGCCTCCTCGCTGTCCGATCGCCGAATGACTGCTCAGTGCCTGAGATCCAGGCATGAGCAGTCAAGCGGCAAAATCATCGATCACTGGTTTCCCATGAGAAACCACTGATCAATGTAAAAGATCAGTTTGTGCAGTGTTATAGGTCCCTATGGGAGCTATAACACTGCAAAAAAAAAGTGAATAAAGATCATTTAACCCCTCCCCTATTAAAAGTTTGAATCACTCCCCTTTTCCCATAAAAAAAACACAGTGTAAATAAAAATAAACATATACGTATCGCCGCGTGCGGAAATGTCCAAATTCTAAAAATATATTGTCAATTAAACCGCACGGTCAACGGCGTACACGCAAAAAAATTCAAAAGTCCAAAATAGTGCAAAATAGTCCTATCAATGCAAAAATGGTACCGTTAAAAACTTCAGATCACGGCGCAAAAAATGAGCCCTCATACCGCCCCATACGCGGAAAAATAAAAAAGTTATAGGGATCAGAAGATGACAATTTTAAACGTATACATTTTCCTGCATGAAGTTATGATTTTTTTCCCGAAGTACGACAAAATCAAACCTATCATTTTAATCGTATGAACCTACAGAATAAGGGGTAATTTTTACTGAAAAATTTACTACGTAGAAACGGAAGCCCCCAAAATTTACAAAACGGCATTTTTTTTTCAATTTTGTCTCACAATGATTTTTCCATTTCACAGTAGATTTTTGGGCAAAATGACTGACGTCATTACAAAGTAGAATTGGTGGCGCAAAAAATAAGCAATCATATGGATTTTTAGGTGCAAAATTTAAAGAGTTATGATTTTTTAAAGGCAAGGAGCAAAAAACGAAAATGCAAAAACGGAAAAACCCCTGGTCCTTAAGGGGTTAAACATCATTTGGAAGCGGAGGTTGATGAAGATCTGCAAGAAGAAATTGAAGCAGTGAAAAATACATCTCCCCATGTGAATAACGTGGGTCAAGCAGTTCGTCAGCATATTACTGAGGAATTTTTTGATTAATAGCTTGTAAATAGGGAAGAAGAAACATAAGTCTACCTAATACTGTGTGAATAACGTAACACAGCAACACATGTTAAAAATAAAAATATTGTGTTAACTTAAAATCTAAAAGTCAAGTGTTAGATTTAAATTAATATTATTATTTCTCATGTGTATAATAAGACGACGGTTAAAAAATAAAAAGCACCTAAAAAAGGATAACATAGTTTTTGTTATGTAAAGTACTTTGGCAATACATTCACTAATTAAAAATGCTGAGAACATTGTGGCTACATGATATGGTATATGTGATTTTAGGCAAGTGGGAAAAAAATGAAAAGGGAATGTGATGGAGTAGGTACAGAATTACATTTACATTTAACAAGTGTCAACAAATTTATATCAATTGAAAAACTTAGCATACATGTTAACATCTCATCTAACATGTAGAATGACTTAGAAAACTTCCCAAAATTTATTTTATTTTCTATTTTTAAAAATTACAACACTTTTTTGTAGGAAATGTTAGTAAATATGTTTTTTTTTTTTTTTTTTAATATGTCGGAAACACACATGTTTATTATGCTGCCTTGTAAAATAACTCAAAGTGGTTCCTGAGTGTTCCCTAATTTAAGGTGCCTTTTATGACGTGTGCCTAAAAAAAACACAAAAAAAGATAAACTCATTAGTAAATCAACAAATAATACTAAGAATTCTGATGCTCTGGGTCACGGATAACTGAGGCACACTGTGAACTGGTTTAGTTATAAATGTAAGGATAATTTATTATATTCAAATAATGAGACACTGGATGACTGGCGGGTTGCAGGGCCCTTGCTTACCGCTTAAGTCAAACCAATAAACAGTTACAATATACGTAAAAATGAAGATTGATACATGATTAGTAAAACAAAAATGTAAAAATAATAAAACAATGGTATTAAAAATAAGGTGCTTAGGCTGTGTTCAGATTAAATGCATGATGGTGGAATTGGGAGAAATGTAGCAATAATAATTTCCTGTATCACCCAAGTAGAGTCAATAATGTTAAAATGCACTAACAAGTAGTGTAATGATCTGTTGCTATGAGCAACCACCTGTAGATAAGATACAGTCTTAGCAGATGATCCTATTAGTCTCTAAGCGAAAATGAAAATGCACAAACCACTTATGAGTTATTGGTAGAGTGCTTCGGAATGTAAGTATATCCTGCACTTAAATGCAACAAGGTCCGGGGGTCCGAATCTTGTATATAGAAAGTTTAAATGCAATCATTTTCCTTATATTAAAGGTTTAGTGCACCCGGAGATGTGGAGTCCTCTTTCCTGGTGTCCTCTATGAGGCTGGATACAGTGTTATACACTGCTCACCTGGCTCTGGTTTGGCTGGGTGTGTGGTGAGTCCTGGGTCTGCCGGTGTGCTGGAGCTAGGAATAGGCTATGTCTGCCAGAGATGCCGATGTGCTTGCTTAGGATGAATGCCGTCGGATTCGCTGTGTCTTGCGAGTTGGGCGTGAATATAGCTGTCACAGAGTCCGTGCGTTTCCAGCTAAACTCGCCGGCAGCACGGGCAAGTAGAGGTATGAGTAGTAGCCGCTTGATCCTGGCGGTGAAGCATGCAAGTAGTAGCCAGATTAGATCAGGCACTGGCAAACGGAATGTTTCCACTACGTGGATGCTGCAGCCTTGTAGATTTGAGGCGCAGTTTTCAAGTTGGAAGGATCTGCAATGATGAGTCTGCAATGGAAAAGCATGTGATGCAGATCTGTGGAAGTAGGTCTGAACACAGGGTTAATAGAAAGGACTGGACACGTTTCAAGACCACTAGTCTCTTTATCAGCAGCAAATAAAATGTGTGGTGGAGGACTCCAAGTCTGGTCCTTTATATTCTTGTAACTCCAGCAACTATTTTGTGGTTGAAGTCTGAACTGGTATTAAGGAAGACCCGGTTCGGATCTATATAAATAATGTAATTGGCACATACAATTGTGGGAAAATCGGTACATTTTGATTATTGGGTAATAGACAATGTAGCAATACACAAAAAAGAGATATAACAAAATGCGAAGTAGCTGACACTATTATGAAATTGGATGATACTATAATAGAATAGGAATAACATTACAATATGCATAAAAATGAACAAATGTAGATAAAATGGGTGCAATAAAGTCTAGATGGGAAAAAATATTTAAGAATGAAAATACAAATAAAAATAAAAATGAAGATACAAATTAAATGTAATTAGATTAAAATAAAGTAAAGATGATAAGTGAAATTAACATGAAATACCGTATTTATCGGGGTATACCACGCACCGGCCTATAACACGCACCCTCATTTTACCAAGGATATTTGGGTAAAAAAAGTTTTTTACCCAAATATCCATGGTAAAATGAGGGTGCGTGTGTGCGCGTGTATACCCCGATAAACCCCCGGGAAAGGCAGGGGGAGAGAGGCCGTCGCTGCCCGCTTCTCTCCCCCTGCCTTTCCTGGGGTCTAGAGCCCTGCTGCCTGCCCTTCTCTCCCCTTGGCTGTCGGCGCCGCTGCCCGTTCTGTCCCCCTGACTATCGGTGCCCCATTGCCGGCGCCGATAGCCAGGGGGAGAGGCACCCATTGCCGGCGCCGCTGCCCCGTTGCCTCCCCCCATCCCCGGTGGCATAATTACCTGTTGCCGGGGTCGGGTCCGCGCTGCTGCAGGCCTCCGGCGTGCATCCCCTGCATCGTTGCTATGCGCTGCACGGCGCGGCGCATGACGTCAGTGCGCCGCGCCGTGCATAGCAATGACGCAGGGGACGCACGCCGGAGGCCTGCAGCAGCGCGGACCCGACCCAGGTAATTATGCCACCGGGGATGGGGGGAAGCAACGGGGCAGCAGCGCCGGCAATGGGTGCCACTGCCCCTTCTTTCCCCCTGGCTGTCGGCGCCGGCACCGATAGTCAGGGGGACAGAACGGGCAGCGGCACCGATAGCCAGGGGGAGAGAAGGGCCGGCAGCAGGGCTCTAGACCCCAGGAAAGGCAGGGGGAGAGAAGCGGGCAGCGACGGCCTCTCTCCCCCTGCCTTTCCTGGGGGTGTATCGGTGTATAACACGCACATAGACTTTAGGCTAAAAATTTTAGCCTAAAAAGTGCGTGTTATACGCCGATAAATACGGTAAGTAAAAAAAAAATATATATATATATATATATATATAAATAAATATAAAAAACTTTAAAAAATTTATTAAATAAGAAAATAAAATTAAAAATGAAAATCATAATGCAAATAAAAATAAAATACAACAAAGATAAACACATGTGCAATAAAGGACAAAACCCAAGCAGAATTCTCAGAGGGCCTGCGAACTGATGAACTGTGTTTGGTGGCGAAGTTAGTTGGAGAGTGGGTCTGGCCCAAGGGTCCGTCGGAGTGCTGATATGCAGCCAGACTCCGTCGGGCCATTGAGACCGACCCACCCCCTATTGATTAAGTTGTGGGGTCCAAGAAGCCAAACAGTTCCATTTTGTTGTTCAGTCTTCTGGGCGCCAGCATCTCAAATTCAAAGATCTTCCTAGACTCTGCTCTAGACATCCTACTAATATGATTCCCTCCTCGCTGGTCTTGTTTTATTGAGAGGAGGGCTGCGAACTGAAGTGCATTGGGGTTTCCTTGGTGATATTGTTTATAATGTGAGGAGAGGGGATGCTTGTCGTTTTGTTTTTAAATGTTGTATCTGTGTTCCAGTATTCTTGTCTTGAGGGCCTGTGATGTCCTACCTATATACTGCTTTTTGCATGGGCATTCAGTGAGGTACATTACCCCCTTACTGATGCAGGTTAGAAATTTGTTGATGGTATGAGAGAAGCTGTTGGTTGTGGAGTTCACAATAGATTTTTTTTGGGAAACTGGATAAATTTACAATTTGGGAATTGGCCGCAGCAGAAAAAGCCCTTGAGAACTATTATGATTAGATGGTTGAAATGGTGTTAGTTTGGTGGACCGTGGGGGCTACTTTGATGTTCAGATTCGGTGCCCTTGTATAGACTATGGGGGGGGGGGGTTAGGTGGTAAATGGCTTCCTAGGATTTTATCCTGACATAGAAGTGCCCAAATCTTCTTAATTATAGCTTCTACTTTGCAAAAATGTGTATTAAACGTTTGGGACTAATGGGAATAATAATTTGGGAATAATGATTTTGCTAGACGCTGGACTGGGACTTGGTGATTTGGGTTTAAAAAAGGATGCTCTATCAAGTTAGCTGACCTTGTCCTGTGAGATGTTCTATGGGGTACTTTTTTTCTTAAATTCGGTTGGTGAGGGACATAGCTTCTAATTCAAATTGTTCTGGATTAGTGCAATTTTTCTTTAGACGTTGAAACTGGCTTGTGGGTACGTTGGTTAGCCATAAGGGCAAATTGCAACTTGTGTGCAATATGAAGGCATTTTTGGCCATGGATTTGTGATATATGCTACATATCAATTTCCTGTACGTCCTAAGGCGGCACCAAATGGGTTAATGCTTTCCAGCTTGCCCGGAATGAGAGTAGTTGATAGCAATGTAATCAAGACAAGTTAATCAACACACCTGAGGTGCCCCTATATATATCACCAATAAAGACACAACCCTCGTATTTTTTTCTTTCTCGCTCGGAAGAGGATCAGGACAAGTACCTCATGCTCGGGGCTCCCTGAGTTAGGAGGTCAGGTCAGCCGTATACCGGAGGCGGCTGCTGGTCCCTCAGCTGTGCCCTCCGCTGCCTCTCCGAAGAAGGCGGCGGTAAAAATTCTCCCGGTGCGTCCCGACCTGCATCTTGGAACCGGCATACCTGGGGATCAGACGGAGGTGGTTCCGGTCGGTGAGCGGGGCCTGCGACTTCTGTTCCTAGCGCTCCTAGGAAAGCAGGTTAGTTCCGGGGGAACTCCAATGTGGCGCTGCGGCTTGGATGCCTCTGAGCCCATTGCGCATGCGCCGGGAGTGTCGCGCGCATGTCCGGATTCCGCAAGCATGGCGCGACTATTTAAACAGGGCCAGATCTCTGTCCGGCTGCGCTCAGCCAAGGCAGCAGATCTCTCGGCCCTGTTAGGTATTGAAGGATGAGGCTTCCTTCCTTCCTATCTATCTAAATGTTATATTTATGTTTTTATTCTGATACAAACATTTTTTTCCTCAGAATGTCTTCTCATAGAGGCAAGGCAAAGAGGAAGACTAAGCACAATGTTTGTGCAGAACGTCTTAACCTTACCAGAGGATTGTGAGCTGGGCATATGTGTCTCTTGTCAGAATCACCAAGTGCCTTCCTTAATTGGTTCAAAGGCGAGATGACCAACACTTTTAAGGAATTAAAAGAGTCTCTAGTACCAGCCAAAAAGAAGGCAACTAAGCGCACTTCTCCTATATCCTCTCAGCCTTCATCAGGTTCTGCTTCTTCAGATAACTCATCCTCAGATGTCATTATAGATGAGATGGATGAAGACTTATATCTTCTTCCTAAGGAAAAGTTGCCTAAGCTGCTATCGGCGGTCAAGGGAACAGTGGAATCTGAGAAAGATGTGTCTCACAAAACGAAGAAGGATCAGCTTTATTATTTCCCTCCGGTTCCAGCGAAAGTGTTTCCTTCCCACCCAATACTTTCTGAGTGGGTCAAGAAGGATTGGAATAAGCCAGAAAAGAAGACCGATGCAGGCGCTAGGTTCAAATCCACCTATAGGCTGGACCTTAATGTCTGTGCAGAGTGGCAGGAGCCTCCTAAGCTTGACCTGGCGGCAGCCAGATTGGCAAAAAAATCATTGTTCCCATCAGAGGAGTCCATCAGACTTACGGATCCATTGGACTGAAGAGCGGACAGTTTTGCAAAAAAAGTGTACCTAGCAGCTTCTTCTTCTGCTAAAGTTGCCTCAGCATCTATTCCCGTAGCCAGGTCTTTAAGAGTTTGGCTTAGACAGCTGTCGCAGGATATCGAAGATGGGGTTTCTAGAGAGCGCCTCTTGAAAGGGGTAGAAACCATGAAGTTGGCTTCCGAATTTCTTTGTGATGCCCCCTGGATGTTTTAAAATTTTCATCTAGAATCCTGGCGCTCTCAAATGCCACAAGGCGTGCTATGTGGATTAAGCAATGGGGCGGGGATATTTCTTCTAAGGTCAGCTTTGTGGGCCTACCTTTTCAGCCATCCTCTATCTTCGGTCCCCAGCTGAAGGAAATATTGAAATCGTTTAATGAAGAAAAAGATGCCCATTTTCCTTTCAATAAGAAAAAACCAACCAGGCCTTTCTATGGCCGTTCTAGAGCCTCCCCCAAGAGGAGCTATTCCTTTCGGAGGAACAAAAAGCCAGATATCAAGAAGAAATCTGATGCTGGAGGCTTTAAGGGAAGATCCTTTAATAAAGATAAGCACTAACGCCATGAGCGCCATAAGAGAGCCGGTGGGAGGCAGATTGAGATTTTTTTCAGAAATTTGGAGAAAAACATCATCAGACGCTTGGGTGATGGATATAGGCTAAGGCTACTCTCTTGAACTAAGGGCCTTTCCACCAGAAAAGTTCATGGCGAACCAGGGCTCCAATCCAGTATTGATGGATCTCATTCATCAATTCATTCTGAAAAACGCACTAGAAGAAGTTCCGGCAGAAGAGAGATTCAGAGGCTTTTATTCTCCGGTTTTTGCGGTCCCGAAGTCTTCAGGAGATTGGAGACAGGTGGTGGGTCTGTCATTCCTAAACAAGTTCTTCCTGAAAAAGAAATTCAGGATGGAGTCGATACGCTCAGCTATCCTGAATATCCAGAAGGGAGATTTCTTGGCCTCCATCGATCTCCAGGACGCCTATTTGCATATCCCTATTCTGCCAGCACACAGAAAATTCCTCAGGGTGGCAATCTCTCATCACCATCGCATCCAACACCTACAGTTTACCTGCCTCCCATTTGGCATTACCTCAGCCCCACGCGTCTTCACAAAGGTGGTGGTAGTCCTCACTGCAGCACTACGTCTTCAAGGGATTTTCATCACTCCATACCTAGACGACTGGTTAATTCAAGCATCATCAGAAGACCTTCTCTCACATCACCTCAGCATCACTCTCCACTTTCTGCTATCCCACGGGTTTCTGGTCAACCAGAAAAAATCATCTCTGGTTCCATCCACGGTGATTCAGTATCTAGGCTTCATTATAGACACTCAGAAGATGCATCTTTTTCTCTCTCATCAGAGAGTACAGAATCTGCAAGACGCAGTCCAGGCCCTAATATCATCAAGGGCCTGCTCAGTGAGAGAAGCCATGAGGGTACTAGGGATGATGACTTCCTCGATAGAAGCCGTCCCTTGGGCCAAAATGCATTTCAGACAACTTCAAGATCACATTCTCCGCCGTTGGAACAAGTCTCAGGACTCTCTGGATACAATAATCGACATCCCTGCATCCCTCAAGTTGGATCTCAGATGGTGGCTTCAGCCAGAACATCTTCTCCAGGGAAGCACTCTCCTGAGTCTGAATCAAGTAGTCCTCACTACGGATGTCTCAGGCTCCGGCTGGGGTGCTCATGTTGGAGACGCATGGATACAGAGTCCATGGGAGCCACAAGAGTTGGCGATGTCATCGAATCTGAAGGAGTTGACTGCAATCAGGAAGGCCCTGTTTCATTTCAAGACCCTGATTCAGCACAAAGCGGTTTTGATTCAGTCAGACAACATCCCCTCGGTTTTTTATCTAAACAAACAGGGAGGGACACGGAGTCGGCATATGCAAGTGGAATGCGCTCGTATCATGAAATGGGCCGAAGCAAATCTTCATTCCATCAAGGCAGTCCATATAAGAGGAGTGGACAACATTCAAGCGGACTGGCTCAGCAGGAATGTGATCAACCCGGGGGAGTGGGAGCTGAACCCCAGAATTTTCAGCAGATTGACGGAAATGCGGGGTTCTCCGAGTCTGGATGTGATGGCCACTTACCTCAACAGGAAATCTCAAGAGTTTTGTTCCCTATCGAAGACAGGCGATCCAGTGGCAGTGGACGGTCTGTCAGTCAGTTGGAGGAAGACTTTCATATACGTTTATCCCCCGATGCCATTAATTCCAAAAGTCCTTCAGAAAATCCGGGACGAACAGGTGAAAGCGATAGCGATACTTCCTTTCTGGCCCAGAAGGGCCTGGCTCCCCATCGCTCTGAAGTTATCGAAAGGACAATATTGGAAGCTTCCGGAGATCAAAGATCTACTTATACAGGGGGGAATGATGTATCCAGACCTTCGCAGGCTCCAGTTAAGGACCTGGATTTTGAACGCAGAACATTGACAAATCAAGGTCTTTCACAAGAAGTAATTAACACCCTTCTGTCATCCAGAAAACCTACTACCATGAGGACTTATGCCAGGGTATGGTCATTGTTTCTGGCCTGGTGTCAAAGGAACGATTGCTCTTTTGAAGAAATATCAGCGGTACTTCAGTTTCTCCAAGAAGGGTTTCATAAAGGTCTGAAACCCAATACCCTGAAAGTTCATTTCACTGCAATTAATTCGCATTTGAATGGAGTTTTCTCAAGATCGGCCCTGATTTCCAGATTTTTCAGGGCCATTAATAAGCTCAGACCTACCTTTCACAATCCTATTCCCTCCTGGGACCTGCCTATGGTGCTAAAATGCCTGTGTAATCATCCATTTGAACCATTCGACGAAGTAGCTTGGAAATGGTTGTCCTTTAAGTGCTTATTTCTAGTAGCCATCGCATCCGCCAGAAGGCTAAGTGAACTCCAAGCCTTGTCGTCTAAAGAACCATATCTGAGAATTGTTCCTGAGAACCATGCCTGGTTTTTTGCCTAAAGTATCATCTGTACTTAATCTAAACCAGGAAATTATTCTTCCAGTACTTAAAGATGATGAGGATAACGCTCTTCACCTTCTAGACGTCAAGAGGGCTCTAATGACTCACATTACCAGGACGTCTGCATTCAGACAGTCGGAAGGCCTGTTTCTCCAGTTTCATGGGCCTAACAAAGGAAAGAAGGCAAGCAAATCATCTTTAGCAAGGTGGATTAGAGATACGATTAAGTACTGTTATGAGTTGGAAGGCAAACAATCGCCTCTCTTACTGAGAGCCCACTCGACTAGATCAACGGCCACTTCCTGGACTTAAAGATACCATGTACCCATGGATCAAATTTGCAGAGCGGCAACTTGGTCTTCACCAAATACCTTTGTCAAGCACTACAGGCTGGATGTGTCATCATCCGAGGGGTCAGCCTTTGGCTTGAGCGTTCTTCAAGGTGCCATGAGTTGCTGATTCCCTCCCTTTGTTATTTTTTACTGCTTTGCAAATCCCATTTGGTGCCGCCTTAGGACGTACAGGAAGTAGAAAATTTGTTCCTTACCTGAAATTTTCTTTTCCTGAAGTCCGTAGGCGGCACAACTTTACCCACCCATTAAATTGTTATTGCTGCATACGATACGAGGGTTGTGTCTTTATTGGTAATATATATAGGGGCACCTCAGGTGTGTTGATTAACTTGTCATGATTACATTGCTATCAACTACTCTCATTCCGGGCAAGCTGGAAAGCATTAACCCATTAGGTGCCGCCTACGGACTTCAGGAAAAGAAAATTTCAGGTAAGGAATACATTTTCTACTTGGTGTCAGTGGAAGTGATAAGTAGGTTTAGGAATTCAACAGATGTGGTACTGGTGTGGGGAGTGAATTTGAGATTGAAGTAATTGGTGTTGAGTGTAGTGATGAATTTGTCCAGTTCCTGTTTGGCTCCTCTCCAGACAAAAAATATGCCATCTATGCAATGGTGCCGGGACACCAGGCTTCCACCAAGCCTGGGACGAATATTAATGTCCTCCCAGTTTGCCATAAATAAATTAGCATAGCTGATGCAAACCTAGTGCCCATGGCTGTCCTGTTTGTCTGGAGGAAAAAGTCAGAGCTAAACAGAAAGTAGTTGTGGGCTAATAAGAATTCAATACTATCTAGAATAAACTCTATCTGGTCTGAATGTGAATCAGCTTTGTTGGTGAGTGTGTTGTAAATGGCCTGCAAACCCTGTTTATGATCAATGATAGTGTATAAAGAGCTCACGTCTAATGTGCTTAAGTGCCTGGTGGGGTCTCAATTAGTGGATTCTATCATTTGAATGATTTGAGCAGTCCTGCAAATATGATGGTGTGATTTTGACATATGGCTGTAAAAAGTGATCAATGTACTGTGAGAGGTTAGCGGTCAGTGAACTAATCCCTGAAACTATTGGTCTACCGGGTGGATTGATGGGGTCTTTGTGAATCTTGAGTATTGTGTAAAAAATTGGGGTCCTTTTGTGGGTGCCTGTGATGAATTAGTACTCTTGTTTTGATAAAATGCCTTTATCCAATGCCTTATTACATAATGTGGTTAGTTACATGTTGTACTCTTTAATAGGGTCACTTTTGAGATTTATGTAAGTTTTGGGGTCCATTATTTGTTTTTCATATTCATTGTTATATTTTAAGGTGTCCATGATAGCTATGCCTCCTCCCTTGTCAGCTGGCCTAATCGTTATAGAGAGGTCTGTCTGTAATTGTTTCATTGCTCTGGTTTTACCCAGGGTTAAGTTGCCCCATTTGTTTTTATTTATTTTTATCTTGCGTAGATCATTTTCTACCGCCTTTTTAAAAGCTACCATGACTCCACTTGTTTCCTGTTTTGTGTAAAATGGTGACTTTTTTTTGGAGATTGGTGTGTTTAAATATGGTGGCAGGGTTGGACATGTTGCATTGGGGATGGAGGGCATACAGATGCGCCCTTGTGTCCTGGTACTTAAGGACAGAGGGCATACCTGTACGCCCTCCGTATTTCCGATTACCGCTGCTCGCTAGGCAGTGATCGGACCGGGATGACTGCTGATATCTATCAACAGGCATCCCGTGACATCGCCCAGGGGTGTCCTGAGACCCCCCCATAATGGCGCTCGCCGTGATTCGCCGGTCAATTCTGACCAGCGAATCATGGTTTCTCCAGGCTGATCTGGTCTCTGGTGACCCGATCAGCTGGAAAATAAGCATGATCGAAGCTGTCAGAGACAGCCTCAATCATCCTGAAGGATAGAAGTGAGGTGACAGGGGTGCCACCTCCTCCTATCCCTTGCCATAGGTCAGTCAGGACTGACCGACCAATGGCATTTGGGGGCGGGGGGTTAAACTTAATTTCCGACGCTCTGCCCACCGATGGGGAAGTCTGGGCAGAGCGGGGGGAACAAGTGCGACGAGGAGGGAGCATGGCTGTTTTACCGGAGCAGCTGGGGCCCAGACGTCCATCAGCGGCAGAGACTGCAGGCTGGAAATTGCGGCGGCGGAGGAGGCTGCAGTGATGATCGCTATTAAGGGATCTTCACTGTGGCCTACTAGAAGTTGCAAAACTACAACTCCCAGCATGCCCAGACAGCCAAAGGCCATCTGGGCATGCTGGGAGTTGTAGTTTTGCAACATATTGAGGGCCACAGTTTGAAGACCACTGTGTAGTGGTCTCCAAACTGTGGTCCTACAGATGTTGCAAAACTACAGCTCTCAGCATGCCCAGACAGTCCATACATGCTGGGAGTTGTAGTTCTGTAACATCTGGCCCTTCAGATGTTGCAGAAATACAGCTTCCAGCATGTCTGGACAGTCTGGGCATGCTGGGAATTGTAGTTTTGCAACATCTGAAGGGGCACCGTTTGGAGACCACTATACTGTGGTCTCCAAACTGTAGCCCTGCAGATGTTGCAAAACTACAATTCCCAGCATGCCCAGACAGTCAGGGATGCTGGGCGGTGTAGTTCTGCAACATCTGGCCCTTCAGATGTTGCCAAACTACAACTCTCAGCATGCCTGGACTCTGGGCATGCTTGGAGTTGTGGTTTTGAAACATCTGGAGGGCCATAGATTGGAGACCACTACACAGTGGTGTCCAAACATTTCTTCTCCAGTTGTTGCATAACCACAACTCCTAAAATGCCTTTTGGCTGTATGCTGCGAGTTTTAGTTTTGCAATATCTGTAGGCACACTGGTTGGGAAACACTGAGCTAGAGTCTGTTTCCCAACTCAGTGGTTCCCCACCAGTGTGCCTACAGCTGTGGCAAAACTACTGCTCCCAGCATGGGAGTTGTAGTTTTGCAACAGCTGGATGTTTACAGGGTGCATTCACACATGCAGGGGTTGACAGTGAGTTTCCTGCTGCAAGTTTGAGCTGCGGCAAAATTTCTGCCGCAGCTCAAACTCCCAGAGGGAAACTCACTGTGAACCCCCACCGTGTGATTGTACCCTAAAAACACTACACTACACTACAAAATAAAAAGTAGAACACTACATACACCCCCTGACATGTCCCCCCTCCCCTTTCCCCAATAAAAATGAAAAATGTATCGAACTGCACAGTTTCATAAACGGAGCCTCCAGCTGTTGCATAACAACAACTCCCAGCATTGCTGGACAGCCATTGACTGTTCTGGCATGCTGGGAGTTTTGAAACAGCTGGAGGCACCCTGTTTGAGAAACACTGCTGTAGGGCATTTTTGGTGGAAGCAAGCGCCATGCTTGTGTCCATATCTGCCCCTAGGCAATCTCTAATTTAGGCCTCAAAAGCGCATTTTTTTTTAAATGTATTTATTAATTTTCATACATTACATCCAAAACAATAACTAACATGTATACGTTACATCCAAAACAATAACTAACATGTATACAAACATGTACATTCAAATAACTAACTTCACATTAATTAATTACATTATCTAATATATCAACATTATACGTCCCGAAAGTCCCAAGAGAGGGAAGAGGAGAGAAGAAGAAGAAGAAGAAAAAAAGGGGGTAAAGAGGAAAAGAAAGTAGGGAGCAGTGGGGGGGGGGGGGGGGAGAGAAATAGTAGGGAAAAGAAATTATGTAACTTAAATAGTCAGTGGCTTAACCCCTTCCAGCAAATGGACGTTTATGAACGTCCATTTTTCCTGTCACTTAAGACAAATGGACGTTCAAAAACGTCCAATACATTTTTTACACTAACATGCTGGTGTTGCCCCATACATTTCATTTTCACAAAGCCCCCATGGTGCCAGAACAATGGGCACCCCACATGTGACCCCATTTTGGAAACTACCCCCCTCACGAAATGTTATCAGGCGTACAGTGAGCAGATTTTTTGAACAGTCATCCGTAAAAATGAAAAATTTAATTTTTCATTTGCACAGCACACTGTTCCAAAGATCTGTCAAAGACCAGTGGGTGTAAATGCTCACTTCACCCCTTATTACATTCCTTGAGGGGTGTAGTTTCCGAAATAGGGTCACATGTGAAACACCTAAAGGGTTAACAGGCTTACTGAATGTCATTTTAAATACCGCGCACCAGCCTATAACACGCAACCTCATTTTACCAAGGATATTTGGGTAAAAAAAGTTTTTACCCAAATATCCTTGGTAAAATGAGGGTGTGTGCATGTGTATACCCCGATACACTGTTTCTGACCCCACAGAAGCCCCAGGAAAGGCAGGGGGAGAGAGGCCGTAGCTGCCCGCTTCTCTCCCCCTGGCTTTCTTGGGGTCTAGAGCCCTGCTGCCCCCACTTCTCTCCCCCTGGCTAACGGTGCCGATAGCCAGGGGGAGAGAAGGGGCAGTGGCACCCATTGCCGGCGCCGCTGACCCATTGCCTCCCCCATCCCCGGTTTTATAATTACCTGTTGCCGGGGTCGGGTCCGCACTGCTTCTGGCCTCCGGTGTGGCGTCCCCTGCGTCGTTGCTATGCGCTGCGAGACGCAATGACGAGTAATGTCTTCAACGTGACGTCACTCATCATTGCGCCGCGCAGCGATAAGCGGCGGCAGCAGGGCTCTAGACCCCAGGAAAGGCAGGGGAGAGAAGCGGGCAGCGACGGCCTCTCTCCGCCTGCCTTTCCTGGGGGCTTGTGCGGAGTCAGAAAAAACGGGAATGGGGGAGGCAATGGGGCAGCGGCGCCAGTAGTCTCTGGACCCCATGACAGGCAGGGGCAGAGAAGCCGGCAGTGACGGCAGGTCTCTGCACCTGCAAAAGCCGCTGCAGTTCATTGATTTAAAGCGCCCGCTTTAAATCATTGAACTGCAGCGGCTTATCGGCGTATAACACGCAGATAGACTTTAGGCTAAAAAATTTTGCCTAAAAAATGCGTGTTATACGCATATAAATACAGTACTTTGAGGGGTGCAGTTTTTATAATGGGGTCATTTATGGGGTATTTCTAATATGAAGGCCCTTCAAATCAACTTCAAAACTTAACTGGTCCGTAAAAAGTTCTGGTTTTGAAAATTTTGTGAAAAATTGAAAAATTGCTGCTATACTTTGAAGCCCTCTGATATGTTCCAAAAGTAAAAACATGTCAACTTTATGATGCAAACATATATTGCATATGTGAATCATTATATAATTTATTTGGTATGTCTATTTTTCTTACACCAAGAAATGTTAAAGTAAAATATGTAATGAAAAAACTGTCTCTGAATCAAATTCATAAGTAAAAGCATCCCAGAGTTATTAATGCTTAAAGTGACAGTGGTCAGATGTGCAAAAAATGATCTGGTCCTTAAGGTGAAAATGGGCTTGATCTTTAAGGGGTTAAAGTCCAACCTCTTAGACCAAGCATTTGTAAAAGATCTGAGTTTATCCTTAGCTGAAGCTATAGGCCACTCCATAAGGCAGTTCTGATGGACAGAATTGATCATAGCCCCAACCTCCGGTGTTTCTGTACTTTTCCATTTGGCTGCTAATTTATTCCTATCTACAGTCAAACAGTGAACTATAACTGTTTTATCTTTTGTATGCAGGTCCTTCAGGTTAAGGTTTAACAAAGCTACTTCTGGACCCCAGGGAATTACGAAACCTGAGCATAAAAAAAATTTGTTCCCAAAATTCTTGGATCCGAGGGCACTCGGACGACATGTGGAACAATTTTTCTACTTGTAAGTTACATCGCCAATATTTATCTGGGGTGCCTGGGTACATCTTAGATATTTTGTATGAGGTTAGGTGCCACCTGTATAATAACTTTCTATTTGTCTCAAAGTGGGCAGCGCACTAAGAGATCCTAGAACATTGCATAAATGAATTTGCCCACTGTGATGCATAAAAGGTTTCCCCCAAATCCATCTCCCATTTAGCACATAATTACAGGTGTTTCTCCCCTCCCAACAGTGCTTGATAAATTTGGGAATTTGGGAGCTCCCCCTGGGGATCCTCCTCCATCCAAGGAAACCCCGTTTAAGTGGAAAAGTCTGAGTCTGTGCCAGGAAGTTTACGGAGTCCATAAAATGCCTTACTTGCAAGAACCTGTAAAACTCCACATTAGGCAACCTGTATCTCCGTTGAAGTTATTCAAAGGTGAGGGGCTTCCCTTTTATCAGCATATCTACATAAGTGTGTATACCCTGATCTATCCATTTCCTAAGATTAGAATCAGGAATCTGGGACTGGATTATCTCCAGGGGGATCTCCCCCTAGATAATGGGAGCAATAGATTTTTTACTATGGGGAGTTTCCAGACAGAGTAGGCTGCCGCTATTGTTGGAAATTCCCCTCCGTGTATTATGGTTCCCATTCTCTGAGTTCATAGTGCCTCTTTTAAGGTATTCTGCAAGACTAACTGGGTTTCAATCTCTACCCATTGTTACCCCAACAAAATTGCAGCTGATCCAATGCTATAGCAAACTGATATTTCTGCACAACTGGGCATCCTATCCCCCCTTTATTTATTGGGAGATATAACAATTTGGCTTGTATTCTTGGCTTCTGATTTCTCCATACCATTTGCAAGATCTGTTTCTGCAATACTTTTACCATGTACCTGGGTATTAAGACTGGCAGGTTACAAAAACAGTACACAATTTTTGGTAACACTGTCATTTTTATTGCTGCCAGGCGTCCTGCCCATTATAATGGTAATTTCGAAAAAGCTGCTGCCACCTGTGATAGCGAAGTAGTCAGGTCTGAAATTTTAACTTTAGCTATGTTAGAAAGGGGGATGGGATTATAATACCCAGGTACTCAACCTGCCCCTCGGACTATTGATAAGAAAAATCCTCTTGTAAAGGGATGGTAAGATTGCAACATCCGTAATTACAGGCTTAGATACATTAACTTTATAATAGCTAATTTCCCCGAAGTCTTCAAGTAGGGCAACAAATGATCGTTTGGGTTTGTTAAGCATAAAATGATGTCATCTGCACATAGGCCTATACGGTGGTTATTATTACCTATCTCCACCCCCCTGATATCTGAAGAAGATCTGATGGTCTCTGCAAGTGGTTCCATCATCAAGGTAAATATTAATGGTGAGAGGGGGCACCCTTGTCTGGTTCCATTTGTGATGCTGAATTCTTGTGATTTACTTCCAGAAGTATATGCTCTTGCAGTAGGTGCGGTATACAAGGCCTGAATTGCTCTCCCAATTACTCCCTTCAAGCCAAATTTATATCCAATATGCGTCCGGTACCATCTGTTATTTGTCGGCCCCCTGACAAACCCCACCTGGTCATTGTTTATCAGGCATGGCAATACCTTGTTTAACCTGTGAGCCAAGATAGAAGAGTATAATTTGAGTTTAGTATTTAATAATGCTATTGGCCAATATTGTTTTGGTTCATCAAGCGGTTTCCCTTGTTTGGGTAACGTAACTATCAAGGCCTCTAGCATTTCACGTGGAAATGTGCCATGCTTGAGTACCTCATTATACATTCTTGTTAGGTATGGAGTTATGAGTAATTTATATGAGTTTTATAATACTCATTTGATAAACCATCTGGTCCCGGAGATTTGTTTTGTTTTAACTCAGCAATAGCTTTACGTAGTTCTGATTCTGTAATTGGTTTCCCCAGGTCGCATAGTTGGTCCTGCATCACCTGCGGTAATTGTAATTTCTCCAGGAAGGAGTTAATGGCTGAATTGTTGGTTGTGTTGGTGATTAGTGTTAAGCGGCATAGGCCATATTCGAATTCGCGAATATTCACGAATATATGGACGAATATTCGTCATATATTAGCGAATATTCGCATATTCGTAATATTCTCGTTTTATTTTCGCATATGCGAAAATTTGCGAATGTGAAAATTAACATATGCGGAAATTAGCATATACAAAATTAGCATAAGCAAAAATTCGCATATGCGAAAATTAGTATATGTGAAAATTCGCACACCAGTCTCACACAGTAGTATTAGAGCCTTCTTTACACCACTCAAGCTGGAAGCAGAGAGGGATGATCACTGTGATGTGTACTGTGAAAAAATAAATAAAAATAAAAAACGAATATTCGTAATTACGAATATATGGTGCTATATTCGCGAATATTCGCGAATTCGCGAATATGCGATATTCACGAATAAAATTTGCATTGCAAATATTCGCGAGCAACACTATTGGTGATGGGTCTTTTTTTTTTAGATTGTATAAACTATTATACTAAATATTAAATAAACTACTAAACTAATATTCTGCAAAAACTTCCGCTATGCCGTTGGGGTCTATGGTTTTTCCTTACTTTTGTTATACAAATAATGCATAGGTCATTTGGATTTGTGTGTTTTTAATTGTTTAGCTAATAGTGCCCCTGGGCGATTCCCTTACCAGTAATACGACACTCGGAGCCTTCGTACTGCTAAATTGAATTTATATAAATTTAATTGGTGTAGTTTATCGTTGAGCTCAGAGATCTCTTTAGCTCTACTGGAGTTATATTGACGTTTATTGAGAGTGTGTAGTATGGCTGTCACGATGCCGGCTGGCAGGAGGTGGATCCTCTGTGCCAGAGAGGGATTGGCGTGGACCGTGCTAGTGGACCGGTTCTAAGTTACTACTGGTGTTCACCAGAGCCCGCCGCAAAGCGGGATGGTCTTGCTGCGGCGGTAGTAACCAGGTCGTATCCACTAGCAACGGCTCAACCTCTCTGACTGCTGAAGATAGGCGCGGTACAAGGGAGTAGACAAAAGCAAGGTCGGACGTAGCAGAAGGTCGGGGCAGGCAGCAAGGATCGTAGTCAGGGGCAACGGCAGGAGGTCTGGAACACAGGCTAGGAACACACAAGGGAACGCTTTCACTAGGCACAAGGGCAACAAGATCCGGCGAGGGAGTGCAGGGGAAGTGAGGTATACATAGGGAGTGCACAGGTGAAGACACTAATTGGAACCACTGCGCCAATCAGCGGCGCAGTGGCCCTTTAAATCGCAGAGACCCGGCGCGCGCGCGCCCTAGGGAGCGGGGCCGCGCGCGCCGGGACAGGACCGAGGGAGAGCGAGTCAGGTACGGAAGCCGGGGTGCGCATCGCGAGCGGGCGCCACCCGCATCGCAAATCGCATCCCGGCTGGAGGCGGTATCGCAGCGCACCCGGTCAGTGGATCTGACCGGGGCGCTGCCGTAGCGAGGATGTTGCGAGCGCTCCGGGGAGGAGCGGGGACCCGGAGCGCTCGGCGTAACAATGGCTAATTGTTGTTGAATTTCTAATATAGCCTGCCTGGATTGTTTTAAAAAAAAAAAAAAAGAGGTTTGTTTAATGAAATGCCCTCTTATGGTTGATTTGTGTGCACACCATAGAGTGGTTTCTGACACAGCCCCATTGTCATTTATTTCAAAATAGGATTTAACTGTATCTATTGTGGCCGGAAGAATTTTAGGATGATTCAGTATGGGTGTGTTCAAACGCCATATTGAATCCTTATGCGAGCTATAGGCTTCTTTTAGGCTAAGAAAGGTAGGGCTGTGGTCCAGCCATGTTATGGTGCCAATTGCTGTTGTTTCTACCAGATCTAAGGATTGTTTCTCAATGAAGAAAAAATCTATTATAGTATATGTACCGTGTCGTGTGGAAAAAAAACGTAAAGTCTCTTTCACCTGGGTGCTGCACCTGCCATGGATCCAACATTTGATAAGTGTTTTAAAGGGGTATTCCAGTAAAAAATGTTTTTTTATATATATATCAACTGGCACCAGAAAGTTAAACAGATTTGTAAATTAATAATATAGAAGAGTTGGAGAGGCTCTTGTCTGACTACCCACCAAATAAACCCGGGCTACCTAATTAGACACTTATACCCAAGGTGTCAGATAGTAGTTTGTCTGTAGAAATATATATATTAGGGCTCAGGGTTTGAGACAACTGGACAGGTTGTGTTTCAAGTAATAATTAAATTTATTGATTGTATATAATGTGACAATTAAATATTAGATAAAATGTAA
Source organism: Hyla sarda (assembly GCF_029499605.1). Classification (NCBI taxonomy): domain Eukaryota; kingdom Metazoa; phylum Chordata; class Amphibia; order Anura; family Hylidae; genus Hyla; species Hyla sarda. The sequence continues at coordinate 402,472,858 of NC_079189.1, forward strand.
ATAGCAGCAACTGCGTCTCACAGGGCCCTTGTGTAGGCGCAGCACCAACTATTAAGAACTATAGCATATGTATAGTACAGTATATAAAATATAAAAATATACTTGTCAAAAATTTTTTTTTTTTTTAAAGATATAAAATAAGAATATAGAGACCACCATAAACATATATATAGAGAGGGATCTGGGTGGGAGAGTCTTAGTCCATCCTCTATGGTAAATAATCTCCTCTCATAAAAAAGTCCTGCTCATATAGACCGATTCTGGTATTGTGGTAACCAATGGCAACCATAAGGTTAGTAACCCGTAGAAACCGTTCAGATGAGTCCGGCTATTTAAGCACTTCAACGTTTAAGTAGAAGATAAACTTAATATTTGTAGACAATATTCAACATGAACAGCTAGTGTGCATTCACTGTTAATAAGCATGCATATTTGTATGATACTTTTTATCTCACCGCTCCCGGACACTGATGCGCTGGACTTCACGGGGATGCTGCGATCTCCTCCTGATGCGCTGTGTAATCCCGCAGTGTATTAGCACTGAGTAGCTGTGTTGGTAAGCGGCAGCATCACCGGAGACTCGGCCGTCTCCCACTGTGGGAGACGGCCGAGTCTCCGGTGATGCTGCCGCTTACCATCTGTTTAACTTTCTGGAGCCAGTTGATATATAAAGAAAAGTTTTTTCCTGGATAACCCCTTTAAGTTTTGGCATAGAGTAAGGGTTCATATTTAGGTCCAGGGAATGAGGAATCCATAGATGGCCATACTGTCCTATTAAAATCCCCCACCATTATTAAGGTTCCTTTTTTAATTTTGTGTACTATCTTTAATAGTTTTTTGATAAAATTATGCTGTTTGGTATTAGGGCTATATAGACACAACAAGGTGTAATGCATGTTATTCAAACTACAAACTAAGATCATGTACCGACCTGTTTCATCAGTAATCTGTTTATGAATTGTAACTGCTACTGTATCCTTAATAAGTATAGAGACCCCCTCCCTTTTTAAACACTGCTGGGGAGGATATTATTACAGAAAAATGTTTGTGATTCAACCGGAAGAGGTCTTTTTGATTAAGGTGTGTCTCCTGAATAGAGTACACATCATTTAGCTGTAGTGTCATCTCTTTATATAATATTCAGCATTTGTAAGAAGAATTTAACCCTTTAACCTTAAGTGACATCAACTTAAGTACCATTCCTGAGATTTACCATAGTTCTGTGTCAACAATGTACTCAAAATAGGTAAGTACTCATCCTTCCTATACAGGAACTTCCTCCCACCTCATGAAGAATACCCCATTTTGCACAACAAGGCAGGAGTGAGAGCGCACAATGTACATTTGAGGCCTAAATTGGTGATTTGGTGGCCTAAATTGGTGGGGTGGCTGATAGTTACAGCGGTTCTGACATGAACGCAAAAAAGAAAACACCCACATGTGACTGCATTTTGGAAGCTACACCCCTCAAGGAATGTAATAATGGGTACAGTGAGCCTTAACACCCCACAGAAGACAAAATAGGACAGGAGCGCTTCCGTGTGTGGTATCACCAGGAAGATAGTAGTGGAGAAGGTGGATGTTATGCTCACCTTATATAGTTGTGCAATGAACGAGGCACAACGCTCAAAAGGTCTGACAGAGATCACACCGAAGGTGCTGCACGGCTGCTGCAGACTTCCCACATCGGGTTGGTGTGCACTGGATACTGGAGCGAGCACAATGGGGTAATTTGGAAGGTATCCCACGCTGCCAATCTCTCAGAGGTAAGATGACAGACAATATGTAGCAGAAGAAAACTTTATTATAGCATACAGCGTGTTTCAGAGCTGGGATGGCTCTTTCATCAGGCGAAAGAGCCATCCCGGCTCTGAAACGTGCTGTATGCTATAATAAAGTTTTCTTCTGATACATATTGGCTGTCATTTTACCTCTGAGAGATTGGCAGCGTGGGATATCTTCCAAATTCCCCCATTGTGCTCGCTCCAGTATTAACACCCCACAGGTCTTTGATGAATTTATATCCACATATGAAGTATTTCCATACTCAAGTTATGTTACAAATTTTTGAGGGCTTTTTCTCCTATTACCCCTTGTAAAAATGAAAAATTTGGGGTAACACCAGCATTTTAGTGTTAAAAATATAATTTTTCATTTTCACATACCACTTTAACGTAAGTTTGTCAATCAACTGTGTGGTATAACGGCTCACTATACCCACAATGGGTATAGTGAGCCGTTATACCGCACAGGTGATTGACAAACTTGCGTTAAAGTGGGATGTGAAAATGAAAAATTATATGCTCCTTGAGGGGTGTAATTTCCAAAATAGTGTGCCATGTGTTTTTTTTTTACTTTTCTGGCATCATGGGGGCTTCCTAAATGCGACATGCGCCCCCCAAAACCATTTCAGCAAAATTCTCTCTCTGAGATCTAGATTTTTCTCCTCCATTTTGCTGCTATTCCTGTGAAACACCTAAAAGGTAGCCAAACAATCTGAATGTCATTTTGAATACTTTGAGGGGTACCATTTTCATAATGGGGTCCATTAGAGGGGATTTCCAACATAAAGACCCTAAAATTCACTTCAAATCTTAACTGGTCAATGAAAAATTCTGATTTTGAAATTTTTGTGAAAAATTGGAAAATTGCTGCTATACTTTGAAGCCCTCAAATGTCTGATGCCAACATAAAGTAGACATATTGTATATGTGAATCAATATGTAATTTATTTCACGTATGCATTTTCCTTACAAGCAGAGAGCTTCAAAGTTAGAAAAATGCTACATTTTCAAATTGGAATGATGCAACTATCAACAAAAATGTACCTCTAACATAAAGTAGAATATGTCACGAAAAAACCACTTTGGAATCAAATTTATAAGTAAAAGCATCCCAGAGTTATTATAAAGTGATATTGGTCAGATTTGGAAAAAATGCTCTCATCCTTAGGGTCAAAATGTGCTTTGTCCCCAAGGGGTTAAAAAAAGTTTTCTCTATGGGTTGGCTTGGGCAAATTTGAGCCCTTATTTATAAGATTGATTTGATGGGGATTTAGTGACACTGAACTTAGGATAAGAATTGCACTAGTTGCATCTAAACACTGATTTTACTTTCGTGTTGTGTGGCTCCATTTCTCCGATTTCCACCTCTACCTCTGCGCATTATCTTTTTTTGTGGTTGTTTTTGCTGGGGGTTATTGAGAGGGGTAGTGGTTGTGGGACTGGGTGTATCTAAGCTCTCTTTTCGGTAATCTTCCTGGTTGTGATATTTGTTTGAGGTATTGGCAATGTCTGATATCTCTGTTGGTATGTGGTGGTCTGGTGTCCAGGCTGATTGTCTCTTGTGTATGGTGTGTACTGGTGATAAGGTTGTCTGGGATAGGACCAGTGGTATGTGTTGTTCCTGGGAGACCTCCATGTGTAACATGAATTGTTTTGGTGGTGTTTGTATGTGTTGTGTGAATGGGTGTGATGGCGTGTTGCCACTTTTTTCTGGCTAGCTCGGACTTTATTGACTTTCAACTGTCTAGAGCCTCTCCTACACCTTCTACTCATTAGTAAATCAACCCCATTCTGTAATTTTTGCAGATTGAAGTATGCATCCCAGTTCATCCGACACAATTGGGGTATCCCAGCACCATAGGCAGTCCTGTGGCTTCGGACTGCTTCGGGCAGCCCAGCAGCATAGGTGTTGGGCCCCCTGAAATATTTCTTGTTCTATTAATTATGTTTGCACTTTATTAAGAAGTATTATATTTTTCAAAGTATTTTGTTATTGTTACTCTAATGTACGTTATTTATGTGTTACTGTAACCTTAAGCGAGAGCTGTGTAAACCCCATGTGACCCTGCCTGCCAAAGGGAACCCCTCAATTCTAGCCCATATAGTGTAGTGGGGGAGGAGTTGCCCCAGTTCCCAGTTCAGTTTAGCCTGAGAATCAGTGTGGTAAAGGTATAAGGTGTGTTGTGTGCTCTGAGGGAAGGCCCAGATCAAATTTACTTTATCCGGTCATTCTGTAAGGATTGCCCGCATGGTGGAAGTTCATGCCCTGGCCGAGGACACTACAAGACCTTGACAGAACTCTACATACCAGGATCAATCTACCCGTCTTTCAAGTAAATATCAATTCATTTATGAAGGCACCACAAGCCCCAGCAAGGCAACAGGTCTCCAAAGGGGTTACACTGCATCCTCTCACTCTACTCAGTAAAGACAGTTATCCTTAACCAGATATCGGTGTATTTCTTTACCCCTGAGCCACCATGCTACCCTTAGCATACATCTAATATCCACGGTTGCTAAAATGGACAGAGATGTCAGCAGAGAGTACCTGAAAAATTAGGCATGTACACATGGATGAAAAATTGGGTATTGTCGCAGCTGCAGCTGTAGCAGCGGCCAGAAAAATTGCAGCACCATAACAAGTGCAGCAGCAGAGGCCAGAAAAATTAGGCCTGTACACATGGATGAAAAATTGGGTATTGTCGCAGCCGTAGCTGTAGCAGCGGCCAGAAAAATTGCAGCACCATAACAAGTGCAGCAGCAGAGGCCTGAAAAATTAGATATGTACACATGGATGAAAAATTGGGTATTGTCGCAGCAGTAGCTGTAGCAGCGGCCAGAAAAATTGCAGCACCATAACAAGTGCAGCAGCAGAGGCCAGAAAAATTAGGCATGTACACATGGATGAAAATTTGGTATTGTCGCAGCCGCTGTTTGTTTCGCCATGCAGAAAGTGCCCTAAAACATTGAGGTTTGAACCCTACTTGGTGGCGGATAAGTCACGCAAGTCATCCGGCATTCAGAGTTCCAATACAGCAGCGTGTGGACGCTCATCTGATCAGGCCTTGTCCAGTCAAATGTATCCTGTCCTTGCCCTGTTAGATCCCTGTTGTGCTGTGACATGACCCTTATACGCTGTGTACAGCATAATCCTTAATTTATTTTGGACCTGCTGAATCCTTTCCGCCTTGCTGTAATGCGGTAACATGTAAGGCACTTTATGTTTATACTGCGGGTCTAGTAGCGTGGACACCCAGTACAGATCGTTCTCCTTCATCCTTTTAATACGAGGGTCCCTCAACAGGCACGACAGCATGAAAGACCCCATTTGCACAAGGACGGATGCCGAGCTACTCATGTCCCCTTCCTCGTACTCCTGCACGGCACATGTGTCAACTTGCCCAACCTCAATGCCACCAACAAATTTGTTCCACTGTCACAAACCACCTTGCTGATCTCCAGTTGGTGCGGGGTCAGCCACTGGTCCACCTGTGCGTTCAGGGCCGACAGGAGCGCTGGTGCGGTGTGATTCTCCGCTTTGAGGCAAGTCAACCCCAAGATGGCGTGACACTGCCGTATCCGGGATGTGGAATAGCACTTGGGCAGCTGGGGGGGTGCCGGTGATGTGGAGCAAGACGCAGCAGTGGAAGAGGACTCGACCGAGGATGTTATGGAAGAGGATGGAGTAGGAGGAGTAAAGGAGGTGGCAGCAGGCCTGCCTGCAAGTCGTGGTGGTGTCACCAACTCCTCTGCAGAGCACGCATTCCATGCTTGGCAGCCGTCACCAGGTTTACCCAATGCGCAGTGTAGGTGATATACCTGCCCTGACCATGCTTTGCAGACCAGGTATCAGTGGTCAGATGGACCCTTGTTCCTACACTGTGTGCCAGACATGCCATAATTTCTTTTTGCACAATGGAGTAAAGGCTGGGGATTGCCTTTTGTGCAAAAAAATTTTGGCCGGGTACCTTCCACTGCGGTGTCCCAATGGCTACAAATTTTTTAAAGGCCTCAGACTCCACCAGCTTGTATGGTAAAAGCTGGCAGGCTAGCAGTTCCGACAAGCCAGCTGTCAGATGCCGGGCTAGGGGTTGACTTTGAGATATTGGGTTCTTTTGCTCAAACATCTCCTTGACAGACACCTGATTGTGGGCAGATGAGCAGGAACTGCTCAAGGCGAGAGACGGAGAGGCAGATGGTTGAGAGAGGGGGCAAGTAGGGCAGCAGTGGTTCACCTGGCTGAAGATGCTGGACTAGGAGGAGGATGGCAGCTTTGACTTTGCGTGCTGCTTGTACTGACATGTTGATCCCATGGGCGTTTGTGATGTGACATCATGTGCCTTTGCAAAGCAGTTGCGCCTAGGTGGGTGTTGGACTTCCCACGACTCAGTTTCTTCTGGCACAGGTTGCAAATTGCCTCGCTGTTGTCAGAGGCAGACACACAAAAAAAATTACACACTGCTGAGCTCTGCGATGACGGCATTCTGGTGGTGGCAACAGCATGCGTTCATTGGCGTCCCGTCTGGCTGACCCCAGGTGCCGATGCATGCTGTCTGACTGTGCCACTAGCTCCTTGCGACGACCTCCCCCTGCTTCCAACTCGTCTCCTCCTCCTCTCTGTCTCCCCATCTGAACTTTCCCCCTCTTCTTCTCTTCTAGCGGGCACCCATGTGGCATCCATGGACACATCGTCATCATCAACACCTTCACCGCTATCTGACACCTCAAGAAAGGAAGCAGCAGCGGGTACAACATCATCATCACACCGTACGTTCATGTGTGTAATGCTGCCTGACTGAGACATATCCCTGTTAACTACATCCTCTGGCAATAATGGTTGCGCATCACTCATGTCTTCAAACTGATGTGTAAATAACTCCTCTGACGGATCAAGTAAAGCTACTGTGGTGCTAGTGTTGGTGGTGGTGGCAGGTGGGCAACTGGTAGCATGAGAGGTGCCCGAAGCTAAGCTAGAGGAGAGAAGGATGGTGCGTCAAGGTTCCGAGCGGAAGCTGTAGTAGATTGGGTGTCTTGTGATAGCCAGTCAACTAAGTCCTCAGAACTTTGGGGGTTCAGGGTGCGTGGCCTCTCAACACTGGCCATTCTAGGGCCAAAGGGAATCCCAGCACCACGACGGCCCCTGCGGGGTGGCCTTCCTCTACCTGTCATTTTTTTTAATTAAATTTGCACAAGTGTCACCCCAAATGTGATTTGCACTAGGGTGACACAATTTACCCTGCAGGCAAAAAAAACTGGCAACTGTGACGTGAACTGACAGTGACTGGTTTTATTTAACAACCAAAAAAGGTATTTTTTTTTAAATTTGCACAACTGTCACACCAAATGTGAATTGCACTAGGGTGACACAATTTGCCCTGCAGGCAAAAAAACTGGCAACTGTGATGAGAACTGACAGTGACTGGTCTTATTTAACAGCCAAAAAAGGTATTTTTTTTAAATTTGCACAACTGTCACACCAAATGCGATTTGCACTAGGGTGACACAATTTGCCCTGCAGGCAAAAAAAAAACTTGCAACTGTGACGTGAACTGACAGTGACTGGTTTTATTCAACAGCCAAAAAAGGTATTTTTTTTTTATGTGCACATCTGTCACACCAAATGTGATTTGCACTAGGGTGACACAATTTGCCCTGCAGTTAAAAAAAACTGGCAACTGTGATGTGAACTGACAGTGACTGGTTTTATTTAACAGCAAAAAAAGGTATGTTTTTTTTTATTTGCACAACTATCACACCAAATGTGATTTGCACTAGGGTGACACAATTTGCCCTGCAGGCAAAAAAAAAAATGGCAACTGTGACGTAAACTGACAGTGACTGGTTTTATTTAACAGCCAAAAAAGGTATTTTTTATTTATTTGCACAACTATCACACTAAATGTGATTTGCACTAGGGTGACACAATTTGCCCTGCAGGCAAAAAAAAAACTGGCAACTGTGACGTGAACTGAGAGTGACTGGTTTTATTTAACAGCCAAAAAAGGTATTTTCTTTTTTTTTTATTTGCACAACTATCACACCAAATGTGATTTGCACTAGGGTGACACAATTTGCCCTGCAGGCAAAAAAAAACTGGCAACTGTGACATAAACTGACAGTGACTGGTTTTATTTAACAGCCAAAAAAGGTATGTTTTTTTATTTTTATTTGCACAACTGTCACACCAAATATGATTTGCACTAGTGTGACAATGAGCAAAAAAGCTTGCCAGCGGAGTTCCCCTTTTAAGCAGTGGTCCCCAACCAGGGTGCCTCCAGCTGTTGCAAAACACATGGACTGATATCTTTCAGCCCTTTGAATACTGTAGCAGTTAGTAGTTTGAAGGAACTTAAGTTTTATTCTGGAGTACCCCTTTTAACCAGCGGTTCCCTCCCAACCAGGGTGCCTCCAGCTGTTGCAAGACACACGGACTGATATTTGAGCCCTAAAAAGGGCTTTTTTGGGTGCTGTCCTTAAAGCAGATGTTACACTAGTGCTTTAGGAGTAAACTGGACCCTGAATATACCACCTAGCAGCAACCTAGCTATCGCTTTCCCTATACAGCAGGAGCAGCTTCTCTGACCCTCCACTTCCTAAGCCTGCAGCATGCCGAATGAGGGTAAAATGGCATCCGTGCAAGAGGTGGGAGGGTCTGGAAGGGAGGGACTGCTGCTGATTGGCTGTAATGTGTCCGCTGACTCTGACTCACAGGATCAAAGTTTACGCAATGTTAGAGTATAGGGGGTGGATCGAACTTCACATATGTTCTCCCGGCAAGGCGAACATGCTAAATTTGCCGGGAACTGTTCACCGGCGTACAATTCATGACATCTCTATAGAGGGGGACTACTTTATTTACAGCCATACAGTGCGTGATGATTGTAATCAGAGACTGTGTATTTCCAGTTCGTCAGCATGTGCATGTACTGAAACGCATTCATGCTGCGCCACAGAATCCAGTCCACCCCAGGAAGGGTTAATACAGAGAGTGCAAAGTGAATAAATAATTCCCGCCAGACAAAACACCCCAACCCCAGGCATTGGAACCAAGTTGCTGTGTTGACGCCAACAGGGAACACAAAGGACTGCCCCCTCGTTGCACAGGGGATGGTTAAAGAGGCTGCATGGATGACACATTTCCTTTTGGCAGCCATTTTGGGGGGACCTGCTATAAAGGAAACAGCAGGACTCCACCCACCAGCTTTGCCTTGTATGATCAGAGTGGAGACTAGAGATGTCGCGAATTGTTCGCTGGCTAACAGTTCCTGGCTGTATAGGGAAAGTGATAGCTAGGTTGCTGCTAGGTGGTGTATTCAGGGTCCAGTTTACTCCTAAAGCACTAGTGTAACATCTGCTTTAAGGACAGCACTCAAAAAAAGCCCTTTTTATGGCTGAAAGATATCAGTCCTGGTTGGGAGGGAACTGCTGGTTAAAAGGGGTACTCCAGAATAAAACTTAAGTTCCTTCAAGCAGCTATCTACTACAGTATTCAAAGGGCTGAAAGATATCAGTCTGCGAGTCTTGCAACAGCTGGAGGCACCCTGGTTGGGAGGGAACCACTGGTTAAAAGGGGTACTCCAGAATCAAACTTAAGTTCCTTCAAGCAACTAACTACTACAGTATTTACAGGGCTGAAAGATATCAGTCCGTGTGTTTTGCAACAGCTGTAGGCACCCTGGTTGGGGACTACTGCTTAAAAGGGGAACTCCGCTGGCAAGCTTTTTTTCTTTAAAGCAACTAACTACTACAGTATTCAAAGGGCTGAAATATATCAGTCCGTGTGTTTTGCAACAGCTGGAGGCACCCTGGTTGGGGACCACTGCATAAAAGGGGAACTTCGCTGGCAAGTTTTTTTGCTAATTGTCACAATAGTGCAAATCACATTAGGTATGACAGTTGTGCAAATAAAAAAAAATACCTTTTTTGGCTGTTAAATAAAATCAGCCGTCAC